>NC_140964.1:102410749-102433249 GCF_056783735.1 Eptatretus burgeri | reverse complement strand
AAGAAAGTTTGTTGCTGATGATATAGATGGTGGGAAAACCAGAAAATAGAGGTAAAATGGTGTGTGGGCATGCATGTGTGTTTGCTGTTCAGTCTCTGGTTCTCTGACTGAACAAGGTGGTGCTGTGTGATGTTATACCTTTAGCCATTGCTTCTGCAGATTGAGAGTGCTTGTAACACATAGATGTGTCCAAATAAGAACCCTTCTTCTGAAACCGACAGTTGGTCCATTGGTCCAGTCGATGAAACCGACCTTAGCTCCAGACCTCGTGGCAGGCTCACTACCAGATTTAGCCATCAACTCACCAACATAACTCGGAATAGGAGCAGAGCCAGAACCACAAGCCAGCAGGCTCCTCCTCAGTTAGCCAGACAATTACAATGCCATGAGTACAAATCGATTGTTGAGAATAGCAGGTGACAAAGCCAGGCACAAATGCATAACAGAGAGATCGCAACCAGTGCTTGAACAACGTAACTCAGTGCAGTGCAGTACATGTAATCGATGGTTTCTAAGCCAAGGAGGCCTAGCTGTGCATAGAAAGCCAATTGTGGAGCAATCACTGGTTAATATGAAGCAACACGTCTTTGATGCCAAGCATCTGTCCTCCTTTTCTCCCTCTTTGTGTGGGTCCTGTAGCCATTACTGACAGCTAAACAGTAGTAGTAGTAGTTGTGGGAGTCGTGTTCTTTCCACGACCTGGATTCAAATCCATTTCCCGAATGATAACGCACAGCTGAGCAACCAGCTTGCCAGACTGAGGCAGCACTTGTGCTATGGTTCTGTACTTCGCCGATTTCAATTGCTGTACAAACTAATGTGAAAAATTGTCTTTTAAATTATCGATTCAGCACTTACTGAGAACCTTAATATTTTATTCACCCTACATGCTGAGCTGCTCCCTCTGTACAGGAGTGCAACCTCCCTATATTTTTGCTTCAATACAGTTTGCCTGATCTAAAACAATAAACATGACTTTTGTCATTTTTCCCCCTTACTGGTCAAATTAAACATCTCGTTCATTTGTGCTTTTTTTTTAATGAAGAAAACAGGTTTCCCTGTTGAGATTTGTACAGGCTATGATAGCACTTGAATGAAACACTGGTCTGGATTTTGAATGCTACCCATTAAAATTCCAACCTTGCCATTCCTAGCCTGTATCAACAAGATAGTTTGAAAGGAGCATGAGGACTAACATAAAGCGGTGTGATTTGTGTTGTGAGCACTTAATGATCCATTTTGTGTCCCTGAAAAGGCCATTCAAATTATATCAAATTCTTATTGTATCACATCATATTGTGATGGAAGCAAACGTATGAATACATTGTTAAATGTATTTATTAGTTTGCCACAAACAACTGAACCATTGAGGTCAACAGGCAGATGAGTTGCTATTCAGCCTCAGGGTTGGTAATCAGGGATGTCTAATATGCTACAAAGGGAGGCATAGCATCCCATATAATAGTCGATGAATACCTACCTCCTAAACTTTCATTCCCACTCATCCACACTGTAAGCTGCATCACTTTATTGCAAGACTATCTTTCCATCACTGCATCCTTTAAGTGCTGTTCACAAATTCAGTATGGTTACTCTCCTTACGAATGTTGAGCATTTGATCATGTGTGTTCATGGATTCTTTGTATCGTAGGATTTTTTCATACAGTGCGGTGACCGACCTGTCAGATAAAAAGCAGGTACAAACATTTGAAATACACAATTAAACTTTGAGGAGAAACATATGCAGGAACATCTCATTGGAAAATATGTGGCACTAGCTCTGCTTTAGCTCTGTTTTCAAATCACATAGCTCCGTTTGCAGCCAGCATCCTCTCTCTACGTGGCCGTATTCCCTTATCTATCCACAATACATATACACAGTAGAGCAAGGCATAGGATCCATGTTCCCTTTGCACCCAGTTTCTCGAAATTGCGGCGAGATTGGAGAACAGGGAGGCAAGGGTGAGGGCAAGGTGAGAGACGGATGGCTTTAATTTCGTTTCTTTTTCATCGTGGGCAGCCGAGATTTAGGGGCAAATTAGTGTCGGAGAGAGGGACTTGGAAGAATCAGATCTAAGGATGTGTGACAAGGATGTACATGTATAAAGAATTGATTAAAAACAAAAACAAAAAATGTTTTTTGATGAGGTTTGCATAATATTTTCTTCATCTCATTTTCATCATCATTATGCAAGTCGCCAATCATTATTATTGTATTATGTCCTATTGTGGGGTTTTTTTCCAGTTTAAAGTACTCAAAACACTCGCTCCCACCTGAGGGGTGGGATGGGATGGGAGATGATGCAATTTATTTTGTGCCCGTGGCTATAGTAATCCCTCCTCCCTCGGGTAGGTGTCAGTAAACCACATGCACTATGCAACGTGCACAGGAGTAAAATTCAAGTCGTATCCCCACCTCAAAAAAATGCAAGTCGCAAATATCCTTGAAATGGTTTCACCTTATGTGTAATGTATCATGCAAGATGTAATGTAACTTTCTACCCTGCCTCCCCTTTCAACCCCCTCCCATTTCTTCTCTGTCAAAAAGTCTTTGCACCTCAGATTGATGTGTTTCCTCTGCTCTAAGTTTCAATAATGACAATTTTCATGCTCGATAAACAGTGGAGCACGTACGTCTGAAATTGTCACAGCAAGGCCGCAAGGAAGTAATGAATACAGAAAGGCAAGGAGAGAACATAATTAAGAGAAAATTGATGGGTTACTGTGCTTGCTTTGCCCTCTTTCAATTGTCATTTAAAGTTCAAATAAACTCGAGTATAAACGGCTGTTCGCTATTGTGTTAGAAATAACATTCTCTTCCACACCCAATTTCCATGTATAGTAGAAATATATCTGTCCTTTCTGACAAAATGTTTTGGAAAGAAAATGAATCGTCGACAAATTTAAATGTTAATCCACAGTTGGACGGAAATGTAAGTTACATTTTAAGGAGCAAAAAGTCATATCAAACCTTCTCTTCCACTTTGTGGCAGTTCCCAACCTTCAATGGTCATTTTCGGTTCTGCTCCAAATAAAGTCATTGTGGTGTCGACAGGATCGCGAATGCTTACCTGCCACGCCGAAGCAATATGCTTTGCGAATGTCCGAATTAAATTAAACCATGTTCGAGAAAAAAAAAATAACCTAGTTTCTTCCCCCTGATGGAATCTGTATCCCACCAGTCTCCTACAATGAGTTTGTTTTACCGAATTTATAAATTTCCCAGGGATTTGCCAATCGGGCTGGGACAGTTCACATGTGTGAGGAGGTGAGAATCAGGTGACATGCATCTTAAAAAAGAGCAGTTTATTAAAAGACCCATAAGATGACACGAATGGAAAATCTTGGGACGACACACAGACTGAAACAGATGAAGAACTAGAACGGCACTTGGTAAAGCACATACCTCCGCCAAGCTGAACAGTTTACGTTTTGTACCCCACTGATAGGCCAGATCTGGATCCGAACCTGAACCCAAATCTAATTAATTTCATTCGTCCGAATCCATCCATAACTTTTTGAGATATCATGCTCACAGACAGACAGACAGACAGGGGTGAAAACATAACTTCCGCCCATCTTCGGTGGTGGAGGTAAAAAGGAATGAATAAGTACACATAACTACAGTAATAGAAAACTAGGGCACCATGAGCAAACAACCACATTCACTCACAATGAGGGAGGAGAAGGCGGGCAAGGTCTTTTTAAGGATATGGGTATGAACGGGCTTCACTGAGGTAGCACATGTTGGCTCCACAGCCACAGCACCATATGGCACCAGAGAGTGCAGGCGACAATTCCAATGTGATGAGAGCCTGTAAGCCCACCACTCGCATTAATTCTCGAAGCTCCAACTCCTACTGACCACCATCACATCACATCACATACTGACTTTTATTACTTCCCCCATGGCCACGCCCACAGCGCCCACATGACCTTAGCTCCTAGCCTGGCTCCACCAATCATGTAGAATACAGTTTCTGCCATGGTGACATCACATGATGTGATCCAGCACCCTAGAACCGTCGCGGACCATGGGGAGGTTTTTAAAGCCACACATGGGATGCAGACAGCCATCACCATCCTGTTACCAACCCTTTCCTTTACTGGTGCCTTGCATAGCTTAAAGAGAGGACATTTACAAATCACACTTTCCTGTCTAATCACCGTCAACTACACCACCTCTCATGACATACATAAGAACAGGACAACTTATCTCTAATGGTTTCCTGGTTTCAGAAAATGTCCGAACCCACACAAATACATGGACCATCCCAATCCATCCATCCATTGGGACCATACTCTGTGCAGAGCATTGGTGCTGCCTAAAGCAGTCTCCTTGGCTATTGGGCACAATCAACCATCCCAATGTAACATTCTAATTTACACCACCCTCCAACGTAACACCATCTTTGTTGAAAAGGTTTTTTTTTTCCTGACCTTTCCATTCCATCAAATGTTGGTCATCTCTTTTAATCATAACTTCTTTGGTGATGCCAACCAAGAAGAACATAAAAGCAATTCAAGAGCAGCTGCAGAGTTTGCTGAAGGAGCACACAACACATACTCCTCATAAACGTGTGTGCAGTGATACAGGGATTTAAATGTTTTGCACGCATTGCGAAACACACAAAGGGGAGCACTGGGAGCATTGCAACATCTGTTTAGTTGTTCTCAGAACTTGTAACAACCAATTTGTTGGGATTCTTTGGTTTATTGTTTTTGCTTACATATAATGTATCTATTTGTCATCAGTTCTCGCAATATGCTGCTTCTGATGCTCATACCATCCTACTTTCTTTGGTGGCATTGCCTGCTGTTTCCAATGAAAAGCCAGTTGGATTATTGGTTACGATGAGAGCTCCATATGTGACAGTTATTTCCCAGCAATTTTTGACTGACCTTGCTCTGAGATGAAGTGTAGCACATCTATAGAAATTCATACATTTAGAGCAAGGTCGAGCAAGATGCCCTGTCAGGAAAGGTGGGCAAAGATCCTCCCCCCCCTCCATATATATATATATATATATATATATATATATATATATATATATATATATATATATATATATATATATATATATATATAAAACTGCACCGGGCGTAGTGGCGTGCGCCTGTAATCCGGCTACTCGGAAGCTTGGGTTGGAGGATCGCTTGAGGACGAGCGCTCTGCACTGGGCCGCGCTATGAGAGGGTGTAGGGCAGCCCAGAATCATGGCGAAACCCAATCGTTATCCCTGTGTGGTAAGAGGTGACCAGGGTTGCATCAGGAAGGGCATCCGGCGTAAAACGTGCCAAATCAGTATGCGGATCATAATGGATGATCCGCTGTGGCGACCCCTAACGGGAGCAGCCGAAAGACGAACAACAACATATATATATATATATATATATATATATATATATATATATATATATATATATATATATATATATATATATATATATAACTGTCTTCGGCATTGAATTAACACCAGGTGGGGTTGACTCAGCCTGTCATCCTTCCGAGGTTGGGAAAGTGATAACTAGTGCACTGGTATTAGATGGCACTGCATCAGCGGCACAGCCATGCCCCCAGGAAATGATGCAGCCAGCAGCCACAGGCTGCACACAACAACCAGCTCTGTCCTTAATATTTTCAGTAAACTGAACATTTTTCATTTGGAATCACCCAGTTGTATCAGCCAGTCAGCCCCATTTGAGATTGATCGATACATTCTGATCTCTTATCCATCCTTAAATGTCCATGTTGGATTTGCATACTATTGTCGTACAGCCGAACTACTTGTTTTTGTAATATAATGATTGTATTGTCAGCAGTCACCATTCACAAGGCTACAAGGCCAAGTCATAGTGCAGACAAGAATGCTGACAAGTGACAATACCCAGAGGGCTTCAATTCATAGAAATGAAATGACTCCACAACATTTTTCATCCACAATGCACATGTTGTGACCATGTGCTGCCAGCTATTGTGTTTTTTTTTTTTTTTTTTAATGGCTATGACCAAACATCACTTCCATTTGAAAAGTCCAAACAACAAAATATGAAAAATCATTGTTTTTACTTTTTTGGTTTTCCTCTGACAATACATTTTTAGATCCTCAGATTTTGGTTCTGCAATGCTGTAGATTCAAAGTATGATGTTTCAATGTCTATAGTGTCCGGTATATCGTGTAAGTCCTGCTACTTCATCACCTTGCCAATTTTAAGCAATTATTTCATTTATATAAAGGAGAGACTCCAATTGTTCCTTGGTTGTGGCTGTTGTTTTTACCATCCTATCTCTTCTTGTAGACACACAAAGATAGTCAATTGAAGAAAAATTAATGTATTCCTTATTAATCCTTCGTGCCAAGCCATGCTGGGCCTACTCGTTAACATATTGAAGGATCTTTAGTGTCCACAATGTAGTTTACTCCAGTGTGGGTCATAAAAGAGCCTCTCTCTCTCAATGGCAATAGGAATCAAATCCATGTTGGTGAGGACAGCAGTGTGACTTTACTCCTTTATAAAATGTATGTTGAAATGACCAAGCCGGCTGTACATCTGAGAAGCAGCAAAACATAAAAAGCATTACTATATCTGGAGCCAGATGTAAAAAAATGAAAAAGATAAATAACAACAAGAGGATGCTGGAATACAAGCAAAGACCAAAAAACAAATGAGAGAACATATATAATATGACAAGCCAGGAAAAATGAGAAATGTGGTTTATAGCACTTGCACATTGTTAGCATTCAGGAGTGGAGTAAGAGAGAGATGACGAGAGATAGAGAAAGATGGTGACGAGGGAAAGATGATGAGGAGAAAGCGAGAAGAGGGTAAAATTAGGAAGTGTTTGGGGAACTAGGCCGGACTGGCAACGAGGAAAAATCACCTTAACTTGCTCTTCCTTGAGTATACCAGAAGAAAATCCATTTCTTTCTTTCTTCCAGGAAGTTTGCCAGCTTATCCTGGCTTTAGCCTTAATGGCTGTCTGTCAGTTTTGCTTTAGTGCCCTTCGGGCAGGTTACCTCTGAGGTGTTTCGTTACTTCGCGCCCGAAATGGTAATAATGCCAGTGGAGCTAAACTCAACAGCAGCTGGAATACTCAGCCTCAGGCTAAAGCTTCAGCCATTGAGGTGCTGCTGATGAGATTTCTGATAATTTATCTCTCATGTAAATGCAAGTACACAGCAGGTAATTGTGCGTGTTACAAGGCTGCCTGCTGGTTCTCTTATCGTCACTGCACCTCTGCACCTGTGTATGTTTGTTTTTTTTGAAACTTATTTTATCTCTTCATATTCACCGGGATTACACAGGTGCATCTTAAGTGTCCAGCTACCTCAGTGGGTGTATTTCCATTGTGATATGAGGGGGAGTATTTCCATTGTAATACGAGGGGGAGTATTTCCATTGTGATACGAGGGGGTGTATTTCATTGTAATACGAGGGGTGTATTTCCATTGTGATACGAGGGGGTGTATTTCCATTGTGATACGAGGGGGTGTATTTCCATTGTGATATGAGGGGGTGTATTTCCATTGTGATACGAGGGGGTGTATTTCCATTGTGATATGAGGGGGAGTATTTCCATTGTGATACGAGGGGGTGTATTTCATTGTAATACGAGGGGTGTATTTCCATTGTGATACGAGGGGGTGTATTTCCATTGTGATACGAGGGGGTGTATTTCCATTGTGATATGAGGGGGTGTATTTCCATTGTGATATGAGGGGGTGTATTTCCATTGTGATATGAGGGGGTGTATTTCCATTGTGATTTGAGGGAGTGTATTTCATTGTAATACGAGGGGGTGTATTTCCATTGTGATATGAGGGGGTGTATTTCCATTGTGGTATGAGGAGGTGTATTTCCATTGTGGTACGAGGAGGTGTATTTCCATTGTGATATGAGGGGGTGTATATCCAATGTAGTGCATCTGCTTGCATTGTGCAGCTGAGCTTACAAGGATTCATAATAATCTTCATGGACAGTATTGCATGCAAATTCGAAATTTGTTTTTAGTGGGTTTACCTCTGGAGTGATTTAGTCAGGATGGTCACGAGGTTTGGCAATGATCCTCAGCCTGTGCTTCCTCATGTGAGTGCCACAGCCAATCATAGACGAATCGCAGCTGCTTCCACAGAAATTGATGCAGAATTGAACAAAGTAACACTTTCTGATTCTTGGTGCATCTTTTTCTTATTCATATGTGAAGAAAAAAAATTGAATGTTGACCAGATCTGACAATTCTCTTTTTTAGTGAGTTAGTTGCCTTGTGTTTCACTTTAATGGAATTTAACTTTCAAACAATAACCGAAATATGAGGCAAGAAGACGTGTGATGAAAACAACAGCTCTAAGTTATCTATATGCCAAGCATGCTCACAATTAAAATGGTGAGAACCTTCATTGCTTAAGTCGAAATTGGCTTCCAATCCAATTACACAAGTTTGAATTTAAAAAAACCATGAAACTGGAAGGGCATTCGGTAGAGCGCGTACCTCCGCCACCCCGCGGTTCTGATCCTCGAGAACATATCAGGCTCAATACATTTTTGAAATATCGTGCTATATATCCTTTTTGGCCCTATCTCTCAATGGTGAAGATTCACTTATAAAATTATTAGATCCGGATCCAGATCTTCACCAAAATCTAATCGGTTCGTTCTTGTCACACACCCAACCTGTCCAAAAAATTTCATCTGAATCCGTGCACAACTTTTTGAGATATCCTGCACACAAACAAACAGACAGAAAGGGACGAAAACATAACCTCCTTCTCCTTCGGTGGTGGAGGTAACAATTGTTTCTTTTTTTAATGCAGCCGGTGGTTGCTGGTTGAATCATTGCTGGGATCCCGGCTCTGCTGCCGTGCCAGCTGGAGGTTAGTGCAGGAATTTGGAATTTCGTTAGGATGCCGGCGATAGCTCGACGACTATTCACCAAGGACACCATGAAATCTTTAACATCCACCAATTAATGACAGCAGAACGGACACACATTTCACATCCATTCAAGGGGCCGCACACTCACCCTCCCTGTGAGATACCAGGATGGCAGTTTGTAGCCGGGCCGTTATCCAAACCCAGGGCAGACGGCTCAAGTGATGCTGCATACCTCAAGGTCACCCTGCCAGTCCAGTAACAATTGCATGAAGATGTCTACGCGGCAGCGAGTTGTAGATTTGTGGTGTGGGTTGGTGTAATTGTCTATTATATGTGTGGAATTGAGAGGGAAAATGTAAAAAGATGTTCTACCATCAATCCCTAAAATGATTGTGGTATCATTCCTATCTTTTTGGTCGTTTTGGAGGGAATTCTGGACATTTTTTTTTCCCATTTTTACCTCTGCCACCGAATGTGGATGGAGGTTATGTTTTCACCCCTGTCTGTTTGTCTGTGTGTTTTTCTGTGAGCAGGATATCTCAAAAACATGTGGATGACTTCAGAGAAAATTTATTTGGTGGATAGGTTGGGTGTGGGACAAGGACAAATTGTTGAGATTTCGGTGAAGATCTGGATCGAGACATAATTTTTAATTTCAATATAGAATTATATAATTAATTTTATAAATTATAAAATTATACAATAATATTTTAAGTGATTATTCATCATTGAGAGATAGAACCTAAACTAATGTATGTTATAGCATGATATCTCAAAAAGTTATGGACAGATTCAGGTGAAACTTGGTGGATGGGTTGGGTAAGTGACAAGAGCAAGCTGATTAGATTTTGGTTCAGGTCCTGATGCAGATCCAGCCTAGAAGTTGGTAGACAAAACGTAAACTGTTCAGCCTGGGCAGAGGTATGCACTCCACTGAGAGCCGTTCTGGTTTATCATCCCTTCATGGCTACACAGAAAGCAGCGGAAACTCAGATGGAAAAAAAAAAAAAAACACTTTCCTGAATCGTATTATATTTCTCTGACTTAAGAAATCCCAAATAGAGATTTATGAACCCAAATATTTATATCCTGCCATAGTGTAAGCCTTCCATGATAGGCATGCTTGTCACATTTGAGCTGCAAATCTACCAATTGTTAACAAGATAATTATTGCAGTAATAGACATACTGCAGAGATTTTTAATCACGGTTGGAAATATTTTGTAAATAGCTTTGATGAGGACTTTTTGCATAAATCTGTGATGGCACATTAATATTGGCAACTATTAAAAGAGTGCATCTTATAATCGAGAAAATATTGTTATGGATCAGGGTTTTGAGCTTTTCCACGAGAGGAAGCGCTCGAGTTCCTCCCGAACACCTGGTTCTGAGGCTACCGAGCATGGATAACTCCGCGCGCCACGGGTTGCTTCGCAACCATGAGCGCCAATTGGTACTGCCAATCTGGCAGCGTTACACTACTTCACATGATACCTTACCTGTGGACAGCCACACCAAGTGGGGTCTCATGCCCTCAATGCGTATTTCAATAACTCACTGGATCAGGTTCAGCTGAGCGGAACTGCGAGTACGTACCGGCTAACAAAAGACAATCGGTAGGGTAAAACTTCCTGGATAGCTGCGCACGGACTATGCTGGACCAATGGAGAAAAAGCCAGCACAAACTGGGTGCATTGACAATGAGAGCAATTTATTTACCTCCGCCACCGAAGGTAAAGGAGGTTATGTTTTCACCCCTTTCTGTCGGTTTGTTTGTTTGTCTGTGTACAGGATATCTCAAAAATTTGTGAACAGGTTCGGTGTGTGACGAAGACAAACTGATTAGATTTGGGTGAAAATTTGAATCCAGATCCGACTTCTCGAATTTTTCAAGTGATTCTTCACCATTGAGAGATTGGGTCAAAAATGATATATATATCACGATATCTCATAAAGTTGTCGACAGATTCAGACAAAACTTGGTGGACAGGTTGGGTGTGTGTGACAAGCAAGAAATATTTCAATTTTGGTGAAGATCCGGATCCGGATCTGATAAAAAATTTTTTTTTAATGATTCTTCGCCATTGAGCTGCAGCACTAAACCAATATATAGCAAGTTATCTCAAAAGGTTTTGGACGGATTTGGATGAAACTTGGTGGACAGGTTGGGTGTTTGACCATGACAAACTGATTTGATTTTGCTGATGTTCCGAATCCAGATCCGACCACTAGAATTTTTTGAAGTGATGTTTAACTATTGAGCGATTGGGCTCAAAAACGATATACAACACGATATTTCAAAAATGTATTGGGCCCGTTATGTTCTCGTGGATCAGGCATTGCAGGGCAGAGGTGTGCACTCTACCGAGTGTCCTAATTTATAAAGCGAGGGTGGGGAAAGGCATGTGGAACAATAAAGGGCTTTATTAAAATGCAATATGTACAGCAGGGGAAAGCTTGGATTGATGAGGTGCGGCAAAATAAATGCAAGTATTTACAAGGCAAAAACACAGGGCAGAGCTATTCCGATCTAAACTTATACAATCTTATGCTAACATGACAGCCACCATCAGACACATAGCTTAAGGCCCGGTCACACCTTGACGTTTTAGCCAGCGATGGCAACGTATTAAAATGTATGTAAAACGCTGGCTTACGTTGAACTTTTGATGTTTTTTTAAAGATTCGGACGAATTCATCGCGACTTGGTCTTATGTATAACGCATTGGTAACGGACACAGAACGTTTCGTTGTGTTATAGATAACTTATACCAACGAATGCTGAACCTGTTGTCGGCCTACACAACCGATGCCCACCGATAGTCTAACTTAGGCATAGCGCGTTGCACGCATCGCCGACGATGTCGTGACGTAGCCTATTAAAAGGCTGACGCACAACGATTCGAATCATAACTGCCGTAGAAATGGAAGTGACAACATCGCGGTCACACCTTGGCGTTCTTGCCAGCGTATGCCGACCGAAGAATAATGTGTCTAAAACGTTGGGGCACGTCAAATACGGTACGAGTAAGTTTGGTATACATGAGTAGAACGCTAAAGTACGCTATCATACGTCGAAGTAAGTAGAGTACGTCAAGAAATTTTAAACATGTTCAAAATTTTGGGACGTACTCGGCGTATGACACACGTTCCGCATGCGATGGGGAAAAGTTTTACACACGATATGCGGACGCTTACACACGTCCACAAAGGCTACTTATAAGCTACTCATAAGTCGAAACACGTCGCGGTAATGTCTTTTTTACGCGAAACTTATTTCTAACTTATGTTTGACGTGCTTTGAACCAATTCTTTACGTAGTCCCAACACACATCGACGTATGTAGACGTATTCCAATGACGTCTTCCGGTCAACAAAAAAAAAATAAATTAACATGTTTCTAGGTTACAACTGCCATATAAAGACGTGTTCCCAGCGATTTTGGGAATTGGTATATAAAAATGCTGCTCATAAAAGGGGAACCCAACAGTGTTTTCGAGTCTTTTTTGAGTCGATGTCCATGTCAGCAGTATCAGTATCAGTATCAGTATTAGTATTAGTATTAGTAGTAGTTTGTTCATGTTGGCAGTAGTAGGTGAATGTGAGGGGGAGGGTGTGGGTTATGATGGATCGTCCTTGCGTCCGCGTGTCCACGGGTAGGAGACATCTTTTCACCATTGTTCGAAGTTCTTCGCGGCTAATTTTTTATGGGGCTTTTTCAACAATGAGCTATAGCTTGTTTTTACAATTTCGGTCTATTCATAACGGGTTGGACAAATGCACAATGAACTAATAATGTGCATAGAGCACTTTGATTACTTATAGACACGATATACCAACGAATAATTATCGTGAAGCCGGCGTTCACAAACTATGCCCAACGATAGCCTAACTTATCCATATCGTGCGGCAGTTTATCTTTGCCGGTGACGTAGGGTTTGCTATGCATAGGCTGCCACTCAACGATTTAAATGGCTGCATCTCCACTATTGAAAGTAGACGCTTGCGCTCAACAATTGGATTTTTTTTGCACTCATCGACTTTTAAACGGAACCACTCAGCTATTTTCATTGTTTACAATGAACGATTTAAATTGCTGTCACTCGCCTTTGTTTTTTGACGCTGGCGCTCGGAAATTTTAATCGTTTCTATTGAACGTGCTAAATCGCTCAAACTCCACTATTGAAAGTAGACGCTTGCGCTCAACAATTAGATTTTTTTTACACTCAACGACTTTTAAATGGTACCACTCAGCTATTTTCATTGTTTACAATGAACGATTTAAATTGCTGTCACTCGCCTTTGTTTTTTGACGCTGGGGTTTGGAAATTTGAAGCGTTTCTTCTGAACGTGTTAAATGCTCAAACTCGACTATTTTAAATAGACGCTGCCGATGGACAATTGGAACCATAGCCAAGCTGGACATCGAAGTGTGAACATCCTCGTCATGCCGAAGAAAAGTTTGAAGAATGCTGCAAATAAGTGTCCTGGCCGTGGCCGTGGCCGTGGACGCTGACGCAAGGATGATCCATTATACCGACGTCTTTCAGCCTATGAGTAACTTAAAAGTAACGTCTGTCGACGTGTGGAAACGATCGCGTAACGTGCCAACAACACGTTAATCATAGGTTAGAAATAAGTTTCGGGTACGCTAAACATTACCTCGGCGTGTCTTAACTTATGATTAACTTGTTGTATTGTGTTGTAGCTATTAAGTAGCATGTGTTGACGTCTGTCAACGACCGCAGACCGTGCATACAATTTGTGGCCAGCGTAGCGGAACGTGTGAGTCATACGCCGGCATACGTCGTGAAATTTCAAGCATGAAAAAATTTGAGGACAACCAAAAAGTACAACGTTTAAAGCCAGCGTACAAGGACGTATTGCAGTGTTTTTCAGCGTGCTCTCAATGTTATCAAAACTTACCCATAACGTATTCAACGTGTGCCAGCGTTTTAGAAAAAAATTCAAAAATCGGCATACGTTGGCTAAAACGTCAAGGTGTGACCGGGCCTTTAGGAATGTTGGAGAGTCAGGAGAGATGAGGAAAAGTTTAAGTTGTTGGCGACCTCTTTTTGTACCTGGTGCAGCTAATGGGCCAATGCTTCCCAGCTGCTTAGGAGGGGGATGAGGAGGAGGAAAATTGAGAATGTCTGGGTGCGTGGTCAGAGGAGGTGCGAAATGAGGGATGCAATGAGGTGCAGTGAAATGCAGATGAGGTGCAGAGAAGAAAAATGGAAAGAGGTGCATGCCTATGGGGTCACTGAAAAGAACGTTTCTCGGGACTTGCCTTCGCCAATTGCTCTTTTGCTTCGACAGCCGATGAGACGGAAAACAAAGAAGAAGAAGAACATGTGAGAAGATAGCCTAATAATGAAGTGTAAGTGTAACTGCTAATTGTCTGTTAACTGGAATCGGTCAGGCACTTGGTTTGCTCGGCCACCCAGTGCTCCGATGCACCCTCTCCGTTCCCCTAGCTCCGTCCACCTGTTCACCTCCATCTTCCGCCCCGTACCGTAGATCAAGCCAAAAGTGTCTCTTACTGTCTCTCTTTCCCTCCCCCTTGAAGGATATTTTATAGTTGTTCAGCGAGGGAGGAGCCTAAATGAAGGTCAGAATGGATGGTAGGAGTTTCTGAGCATCTTCATTGGTGCACAGACACTTCCGCTGGTTTTGGCCCTGCCCATGCGAGGACTCTGCTCTGCAAATGGTCTCATTCGTTCCTTCGCCTCACCACGTGACACATCTCCAACTTTAACATGGGGGCGAGAGTATCTGGTGTCCGCTCTACGGCCACGGATATGCGCTGGACACCAAGTGGGGACCGTAATTGAGCGTAGTGCTAGGGCTCGCCATGTGATGTTAAATGGATTCTAGCACATACTTGCACTTCAAACTACATGCCAGAACGTCCCAAGCACAAGCATCTGCAGTGGTACATGGCGTCCATTGTTCCCAGATATCTCCACATGGCAGTGGTGGGCGTCCCCTGGTGGTGACTGTGATTGTGGCATTCATGGTGGTGGTGTGGCAGTGAGTAATGGAGTGGTGGTTGAGGGGTCATCGCGGTGAGCTATGGTGAGGTAGTTGGGGCATCGTAGCAATTGTGGCTGTTAGTGGCGAAGGTAAGCGATCTTGCGATCTTAGGAATTCTTATGAAGGCGTTGTGGTTGTATGAATGTTGTAGAGTTGTGGTCCAAGTTTACAGAAGGTCTAAGATGGAGCGTCTGTTTGGTAATTGTGCGAGGCTTGAACATGGAATGGCGCACATACAAATGAGATACCTGTTGCTGTGGCCTGCATGCTTGTGTGATCGAGGTCGTGTGTGAAATAAAATAAAATAAGTGAAGGATAAAGAAAAAAGAATGGGAAATATGATCTGCCTTAAAGCCCTCGCAACACATTTTGTCCCATCAACCGACTAGACATAAGGTAAAGGCTATCTAAGACAAGAACAAATTAAATAACTGTCTCGGGAACACTATATGTTGCGTGCCATTGCCTATGGGGAGAGCCGGCTTTGCAGAACCGTAACAATATCTTAACGTGAGGTAGCTCACATTGACTAGTGTGACTCTGTGACTAAAATGGTCGAATTTTCAGAGCATTTTGAAAGGGTGAGCGATGTTGCTTTGAACAGTGATCAACAAATGGGAATCAAGTCAGTAAGATGAAGGGTAGTAAGCGTATCAGCTGTGGGGCCATGTGGGCAGCTTGTAGATGATGTGCTCACAACTCATGAATTAATTATTTGATTAATATCCGTCCCAGCAATGTAACGACAAAATGGGTCACGACCCACAACATGGTCCCTCAAACTGTGGAAAATGGTATGTATTGGTATTGGAATGAATTGCATGATCATGTCTTGTGCTTTGTGTTTGTTGTGCATTTGAAACATTAATATATCCAGATGAAATTATAACAATTCAATGAAATTATAACTTGCTTTGCCGTTAGAAGATCGTCTGTGCCAATGGCATTGCTAATATTATCTTGCATTGGCAGCTGGTTCCTCAAAGCTTCTCATAAGGAGTAGCAATACCCCATAGGCCTTGTTTTTGGGAAGTTTATCTTTCAATCAATTTTAATATTTAAGCTGTGATTGTCTCTCAAAAGGCTGGTTTTCACATTTGGCTGGCAGATATTTTGAAGCTGGCTGGCTGCCTTGTACAATTGGGCTTTCTTGGCAGTACTGCCGCTCCTTCCTGCACACTGCAAGTGAGCTATATTGGAATTATTCCCTTTCTTTCCTGTGTGAATTGCACTGGGACCTGCCATTGTGATTGAACTATCAATTCATTTTTGAATTGTGCTGTTTGATCTCATTTTGAACAAATTGCACTCTTTTGTCAAATCCTGTGTTTCTCTAAGCAGGCTTTAGGAAATACGCAACAGTAAGTTATTGGCTAACCTTCCCTGCAAAAAGCTCTCCAGGTTTTAATTTTCTGAACCATTGGCTCTGGTGTTCCAAAAGGCCTCTTATGGGCCCTATTGCTGAAATTGGTGGATGATAATAGCCATGTTTTTTTTTTTTTTTGTCTGTCTGTGGCCGGTTCCCATTTATCAAAAGTTGAAAGCAGGGTCAGGAAAGTTTGCTGCAAACATTTTGAGAAAAACAATTTTTCCATCACCAAAAACTTTTACCCTCTCCTTGACCTCGAAACCACAGAGACTAATTATTTGGATTTACATTTTTCCTGTTTGCTATTATCGAACCAATAATATTATATATATATATATATATATATATATATATATATATATATATATATATATATATATATATATATATATATATATATATATATATATATATATATCGTTGTGCATTTTTTTTATCCATTGAGGTGCTATATTTTGACATTTCCTTCGCTAGATTTCCTCATTATATTGCTTTGATACACCTGTGTCATCCCTGTGAAATACTGTGACTGTCTCTGTTCACAAAAATCTCACACAATCCATTACATTGCCAACTGCCATACTGCCTGAATTCCAGGCACTTTTTATCATTTATTCCTAAGGGTCATGGAAGAGCTGTCACAAATACAAAGCATGTACACACATACAGACAGCGACAACATACAATACAGCGCTTGACATCAGACAAACACGGCCGTTGACTTTGGGGGAAGTTACTTCTCAGCACATACTGGGTGCTGGCCACTCCATCTAGTGGCGGCATTTTTCTCTCCGCGATAGGCGGTGCATTTTTCGGGAGAAATCTCCCTCCCCAACGGATTTCAATGCCTGGGGTTTATCCGAGCTCTGTCCACCAAATGCTCAGCATCAAGCGAGGAAGCAACACTTATGTCTGTCATTTAAAAAAAAAAAAGCCTTTTGTATCATCCCTTCATGAAAACAATTACTTCTGTGAATAATATTATATTTCTCTTACTTGAGTGATGAGCATGATGAAACCACTGATCTCTAGGGCTCAGACCAGATATGACGCCATATGACAATATTATCCGCTGTCTGTTGGCAGGTTTAACAATCACACGAACACTTGAGGGTATGATAGTTCAAAGAAGAGCAAAATGAAACATTCTTTTGTCAAGTAAAGCAACTTTTGCTCCATCCTTTGTGAGAGAAAAGCAAAGTAGTGTGAACCAAAGACTGACTTAATGCAGTGGTTTTTTTTCCAAGTCAATGAAGTTTTCAAGTTTCACAACTTGGTAAAGCAACACATTTGAAGGATTCAAAAAGGTTTTTTTTCCCCTGCAAGGGTTTTTATGCCTCTGCTGATGAAGTTGCCGGAGGCATTATGTTTTGGGGTTGTCTATACGTAATATCCGTAACGTCTGTCCATGCCAATTTTCTCTGTTTTCTCTGCAACCGCTTATCCGATTGACACAAAATTGTCACCATAGGTGCGACTACTCATGTAGAATGTTGTAATGATAATTAAGACATCATTTGTCATGTGGTGTGGCAGCTATGTTCAGAAAAAAAGGAAAAAATTTAGACCTCTATATCTCCGAAACCAAGCCTGGTGTTGCCGCAGTGGTTAGGGCAGTGGCTTGGGATCCAAAAGGTCCTGAGTTCAAGCTCCGTTGGGCCACTGAATTAATACACCAGGGGGTTGACTCAGCCTGTCATCCTTCCGAGGTCGGCGAAATGAGTACCAGTGTACTGGGCCGGTGTATACCCCGGTTAAAATAGGTGTACCATATCCCTGTGTTGTAAGAGGTGACCAGGGTTGCGTCAGGAAGGGCATCCGGCGTAAAACATGTGCCAAATCACTATGCGGATCATACGGATGATCTGCTGTGGCGACCCCTAACGGGAGCAGCCGAAAGAACAAGAAGAGGAGAAGATCTCCGAAACCGTTCCATGGGAAAAATTGAAACTTACCACTTGTCAACTACTCCCCATGGGAAACAAGTGATAGTTTTTGATGGTGTCATAGGTGGCTTTGTTTTGACATCATAATTGCATACGTCAAACGCTTTATCCGATCAGTATGAAAAATGTTGAGGGTCATCTCAGGCTATATTCTATGGGGGGATGGGGGGGGGATTGATGATGTCATCAGTCACATGGTTTGACAGCTGCTTTTTTTTTTTTACATAAAAACCTTCCCAAAACTTCTTCTCCAAAACGGCTAAACAGATCAAGGGGAAATTTTACAGGTATGATCGCCCACCCAGAAGGAGGAAAAAGTTCTCCATCCATGGTGTCATGGATCACATGGTTTGGCAACCATAATGGATTTACTCTCAAACCTTTAAAAATCTTCTTCTCCAGAATGGCTTGACAGATCGAGGGGAAACTTCACCCACATGTTCCCCCAAAGCCTTGGGGAAACCATAACTCATAGGTTCACAAATAATTAAAAGGTCACATGGTCTGACAGCCATATTGGATTGAATGAAAATCTTTACAAAAATTCTTTCTCTTGAACCGCTTCATCAATCGAAGTGAAACGTCACAGTTGTGATCTCCTCGTCATCGTGAATGTATGTTTTAAATTTCAACCTTATTGGATGCATGCTCTGGCAGCCAGAATTATTTAATATTTTAAATCTGGGTCTCGGGATTTAATTCAAACTTGGTACAAGCATGTATAATGATATAATAATGTGAGCAGGGGAATATCTGCTGATGTCAAAGAGTGCCCTGTGTCGTAAGAGGCGACCAGGGTTGCGTCAGGAAGGGCATCCGGCGTAAAACATGTGCCAAATCATGATGCGGATCATACGGATGATCCGCTGTGGCGACCCCTAACGGGAGCAACCGAAAGAAGAAGAAGAAGTCAAAGAGTGCCCTTCAAGTTATTTTTTTTTTCCCCATGATCATAAAGATGAAATTCACCAAATATGTTCGTGTTTTTATGTAATTTCCAGCCTATGTCAAATGCATTCTTCCCATTTCTGAGTGCGTTTCCTGACACCATTGCGAATTCAGCATAACTTCCGATCCGATACACCATACTCTGTGATACACTAGTGTGTTGCTTCTGTCGATGCAGTTTTTAAGCCTGGGGTCATGCTGGGTGGTTTGCCAACCCTCCCAGCAGTAATTCTGGCAGGAATTTGTAATTTGTTCAATGGTGCCGGTGATAGCTAGCTTACTCTTTGTTAAGGATACTGTGGGATCTTTAACGACCACCAACTGTTGTCGGCAGATAGGACACCCAGTTTAACGTCCAACTGAGGGACGGCACACACATTGATAAATCACCCAGCCTGTGAAACACCGAGATGACAGTTTATCGCTGGGTTGGAATTCAAACCCAGGTGAGATTCCTTACAGTTGAGTGTACTTACCTTTCGGCCATCCTGTCAACCAAAGTATAACAAGTCAAGATTTTGTCGAGTCTCTTTTTGGAAAAGTTATGTTTTTGGCTCTAAAAATATTTTTAGTGTGAAAGCTTTTTTTAATCTCCTGTTTCTTCTTAGTTTGGGAAAAAACTAATATGCAGAATATATTTCTATGATTTGCAAATAAGTTGTGGTCTTCTACATATCTTCCTAATCATATGAGCCTGATGCATATAACTTCCTACTAAATAAAATATGAAAAGTATTTGTATGTATGTATGTATGTATGTATGTACGTCTACAAATCATAGGAAAAAAACACGACTGGCCCAATCTCCACCAAATTTTGCATATGTGCGAGGTCAGGTCATGGGGTAAGTGGCTCACTGTAGTGGGAGGAGTGAGAGGGAGCAGGTGTTTCATTATATATTAAAATTCTCTGTATGTATGTACATCTAATCAATCTAGAATCAACAAGAAAAATACTGTGGTGTATCTTGTGTGGTGTTTGTGTACTGGTGTGCTACGTAATTAATAAGAGACATAACAAGAATTGCCACCTTATAACTGCTGGCAGTGATGACCGGGTCCAAAGACATCCCGCTTGTATTGGACACCTGACCCTGACCCATGACTTTAATTATTATTATTCAATTTAACTTAGAATGGGATTAAAATAAATTCAATTAAAATCAAATTAAGACCAAATAGGTACAGTCCTGCATTGGAGTAATCAGAAGGAACCCAAAGAAGCAAAAAGCAAAGAAGTCAACAGGAGGAACCTGGATAGGATTCACATTTCAGCTGCTCCTCCTCTACCCTCAAATCTATCCAGGCACAGCCAAGTGAGCCTTATTCAAAAATCAAAAAAATAAAATACTTCTGGCTACCAGAACATGTGCCCGAACAAGTTGAAATTTATAACATGTATTTCCCATCACTACTAGATCACAATTGTGAAGTTTTACATCGATTTATTAAGAGGTTCCAGAAAAAAACTTAATTTAATATTTTTCTTCAATCCAATATGGCTGCCAAATCTTGTGACCTATCAATTATTCCAGAACAAACTTGTACACACAAGGCTTGAGGAACATTTGTTTGGTTTCCCCTCGATCAGTCCACCCGTTCTGGAGAAGAAGATTTTTTTTTTATAGGTTTAATGGTAAATCAAATATGGCTGCCAAACCATGTGACATAATATGATGTCATGCATGTGAACCTTTTGTTCCTCATGGATAGGCAGTCATACCTGCAAAGTTTCACCTCAATCTATTCACTCACTTCAGAGAAGAAGATTTAAGAAGGTTTAAACAAAACAAGCAAAAAAAAAACAATATTGCTGCCAAATCACATGACCGATGACATCATCAAATTTTTTTTCTGTGGACCATTTTATCCCTAGATGACCCTCAAAACTTTTCATACTGATCGGATGTAGCATTCTACATATGTAAGTATGACGTCATAACAAAGGCACCTATGATGTCATCAAAAATATCAAACGTATTCCCCGTTAGGAGTACTTGCAACATGCCAAGTTTCAATTTTTTACTTGGTGCGGTTTCAGAGATACAGAGGTCCAAATTTTTTCTGTTTTTCCAACATGGCTGACACACCACATGACCTATGATGTCATAATTATCAATAAAACATCTGCATGAGAAGTTGCTCCTATTTTTTTTTAATTTTGTCTCAATTGGACAAGCGGTTGCGGAGAAAAATACGAAAGTTCTGTGCGGACAAACAGACAAACAAACAAATGAAAAATCACTCAAACAGTGACAACTTGGTGAAACGCAACGGCCCTCCGTGGAGAACATACCTCCACCAGGCTGAATAGTTCACATTTTGTATGCCACTGAAAGGTTGGATCTGATTCTGGACCTTAACCGAAATTTAATCGGCTTGTTCTTGCCACCTAACCAACTATTCCACCTCATTTTGTCACAAGTCGTCCACAACCTTTAGAGATAACATGCTATACATAGTTTTTAGCCCCATTTCTCAATGGTGAAGAATCATCTGAAAAATTGCTGAATCCGGATCCGGATTCAGATCTTCACCAAAATCAAAACAATTAGTCGTCGTCACACATCCAACCTGTCCGCCAAGTTTCATCCGAATCCGTCCTCAACTTTTTTGAGATATCATGCAATATAATTTTTAGCCCCCATCTCTCAACAGTGAAGAATCAGTTAAAATTAAATATTTTTTTGTATCCAGATCTGAATTTGGATCTTTACCAAAATTGAATCAGTCCTTCCTAGTGGCACTCCCAAACTGTCCACCAAGTTTCATGTGAATCCATCTTTCACCTCTTGAGATATTGTACACTATATCGTTTTTGGCCCCATTTCTCAATGGTGAACAAACACTTAAAAAATTATCAGATTCGAATCTGGATTCAGATCTTCACCAAAATCTAGCATTGCTCCCTTGGCCGGTCACCTACATAAAAAAAAAACTTCAAAACGATTTCTTGAAAACTGTGGCCAAAAATCGTGTGGCAAACAAACAAACAAACAGATGGACAAACGCTACAAAAATAACTTTAAAAATTTTTTTTCTCCAAGTAACTAGAAGGGCACTCGGTAGAGCTCAGACCTCCACCACACAATGCCTGATCCACGAGAACATCTTGGGCCCAATACATTTTTGAAATACCATGCTATATATTGTTTTTGGTCCTATCTCTCAATGGTGAAGAATCACTTTTAAAATTTAAAAATTCTCGTATCCAGATCCGGATTCAAATCTTCACCAAAATCTAATCGATTTGGCCATGCCGCACACCCACCATGTCCACCAAGATTCGTCCGAATCCGTTTCCAACTTTTTGAGATATCATGCGATAT
>NC_140964.1:102368249-102405749 GCF_056783735.1 Eptatretus burgeri | reverse complement strand
ACCGAAGTTGTTGTCCTTTGGCCTAGGTTGACATTTTGCAAATGTTGACCTCTAAATAATTGGTGCTTCAATCATTAAGTTGTTATGCAAATGGTCTTCAAATTACAAGTCAATTGGATGAAAATTGACAATTTTCGAAAGTTTTAGAAATGTGGCCCATGTTGATGTTTTGGTCAATGTTGAACTATTGGCCAATATTGACCTCAAAAAATAGGTGGTTGAATTCAGTGACCCGATATGCAAACGTTCTTTAAATTTCAAGTCAATTGGATGAAAATTGAGGATTTTAGAAAATCTGGCCCAAATTGGCCTTATGGCCTATGTTGATCTCAACATTAATAGGTCAGGTCAGGTATGGAAACATGCGCCGAGCAGCGCATCGCTGGGTCCACTTTCTGCCGGTACTCCAGGGGCCTCCCTCTGGCCATCCCCCAGGCAGATGCCTGGCCCATCCCCACCTCCTTGAGATGCCGATCAACCTGCTGCAACCACAAGGCACATGGACGACCCATTGGCCTCCTCCACTCACGAAACTCCCTCCCTGAGAGAATCTGGTGAGCGGGATCAGCGTCACGAAAACGAGCCACATGTCCATACAGCAGCAGCTGATGCTCATGGACTATGTAGGTAACAAATCTCATTTGAGTCCCTCTCAGCAACCGCTCGTTGGACACAAAGTCTGACCAATGATAGCCAAGGATTCTCTGAAGAGACCTGGTACCAAAGGAATGAAGTCTCCATCTCAGATCCTTGGTCAGAGTACAAGTCTTGCATCCATAGAGTGGAAGCACCAAGGATCTGAAGACTCGGACTTTCATCCTCTCGCACAGGTACTGGCAGCGCCACACCCCATGATCCAGTGAATCCATGATTCCCCAGGCCCTACCCAGACGTCTGTTGACCTCTGACTCACAGCCAGCAGAGACATGAATATCACTGCCAAGGTAAGTGAATCTCTCCATGACCTCAACATCCTCACCACAAACTGGCACAGACAGGACAGCAGCATCCAAATGTCATTGAAAGCCTAGATCTTAGTTTTGACCCAGGAAATCTGTAATCCCAGCAGCTCCGACTCCTAATTCAGCACCTCAAGGGCCCCCAAAAGGATATCTAAAGTCTCTGCAAAAATGACTGCATCATCTGTGAAATCAAAGTCAGTAAATGCAACATTAATAAGTGGTTGAATTCACCGACCTGATGTACAAATGGTCTTCAAATTTCAAGTCAATCGGATGAGAATTTATGGAATTTTACGAAACTTCAATGCAGGACCGTCGCAACGTCGGTGTCATTAATATTCGAAAATTTCAGATTGTTCGGTTGAGCGGTTTAGGCTGGAGGAAAATGACAGACAAACAAACAAATGAAAAATCACTCGTAGAGTGACAACTTGGCAAAACAGCACAAAGTAGAATGGCACTCGGTAGAGCGCATACCTCTGCCGGGTGGAACAGTTCACTTTTTGTATCCCACTGATGGGTTGGATCCGAACCATAATCCAATCCGCTTGTTCTTGTCACCTATCCAACTCATCCACCTTGTTTTGTCATCACTCATCCACAACTTTTTGAGATATCGTGATATATTTAGTTTTTGGCCTTATCTATCCATTTTTTAAATTAGGCCTGTGTTTACCTTTTGACCTTAAAATTAATTGGTAGTTGAATTCACCAACCTGGCATGAAAATGCTCTTCAAATTTCAAGTCAATCGGATGAAATTTGAGGATTTTAGAAAATTTGGCTCAAATTGGCCTATTTGCCTATGTAGATCTTTTCGGTTGACCAAATTTTACAAAACTTCAATGCGGGACCATAGCAGGGTCGGTGACATTAATCTCTGAAAATTTCAGAATAATTGATTGAGCGGTTTGGGATGGAGGCGAGCGGACAGACAAACACACAAACAAACACACAAATAAACAAACAAACAAACAAACAAACACACAAACAAGCAAAAGGAGGTGATCAACATACTTGTCAAAAAAAATATAAATTTGTCAAGTAACAAATTGAGGCGATCATCATCCTTGCCAAAAAATTTGCCAAGTAACAAACAAAAGGAGGCGATCAACATCTTTGTCAAATGTTTTTATTTTTTTTTGCCAATTTTGCCAACAAGAAAAATATGTCGTGTAGAACACGATACTTGCAAAATCCATCCACTTCTCCAAATGGAAACATCAAATTGTTCCTTTTATTCAGATTAAAAATGACAATCTTAATCTCAGCTCAGGTCAATCAGATGAAAATTGATTTTTCAGATTTAAATTGATGATTTTAGAAGTTTGACCTTGAGCCGACCTTTGAGCTTTTGATCTCAAAAATAGTTGCTTTCACAATTCAATGATAGACTATGCAAATCTTGTTCAACTTCAAAGTTAATAGGATGTGAAGTGACAATTTTTCAGTTAAAAATTGATGATTTTGGAAGTATGACCTTGAGTTAACCTATGACCTTTTGATCTTAAAAGTAGTTAGTTTCCAAATTCAGTAACGCACTGTCCAATTGTTGTTTAATGTCCAAGTCAATCGGATGGAAACTGACGATTTTTCAGATAAAAATTGATGATTTTAGAAGTTTGACCTTGAGTTGACCTTTGACCATTTGATCTCAAGAATAGTTGGCTTCCCCATTCAATGATGCAATATGCAAATTCTGTTCAAATTTCAATTCAATTTCAATTCAATTTCAAATTTCAATGAAAAATGATGATTTTAGCAATTTGACCTCAACTTGTTTTTGATGACCTCAAAAATGATGATTTTGGCTTCTCAGTTGAGACTACCTCTCCAACTTGGGAAAGGTTCATGACAATCGGTTTAGAATTGTGACCTGTAGGCGATTGACTGACAGACAGAATAACAAAGTTTACTGACCAATATACTTGAAAAATCTTCAATTTTGCAAGTCACAAATTAAAAGCAAACAAACCGAGACAATCAACATACTTGTGAAAAAAATATTTGCCAAGTAACAAACAAAAACAAACAAACGAATGGGGGAGATCAACATACTTGTCAATTTTTTTTTATTCTTACCTAGTAACAAACGGACCCAAATGCAATACTCTCTCCTCCAGCGAGGGTAAAATTTTATGAAATGTTCCACTGGAATATAAATGTGATTCTGACTACCCTCCGTTCATTGTGAAGAAATATAAAAAATATATTTTAAATCAAAATTTACAGGATAAAGGTGAGTCCCATAGGCATTAGAATGACCAGGTCCTGTAAGATGATGGATCCATCATTAGCATTATCTCAATTATATGTCCCACTACTAATTTCTGGTTTGTTGGCTAACGAAAACCTGTTTTAATATCAACATATTCAGGAGAAAACAAATCTACAAAGCAAACGTTTATATCCCCAGCAGCCCAATATACACTGAAAGGGCATCGACTCGTTTTCTGCTGGACACCGAGAAGAATTATGGATAGCCACTATACAACCAGAACTCTTACAGACATCTACAATAAAATTTCAGGACTTTGATGTATTAATAGTATGAGTCTGTCATCATGTTTGAAATGTCAACCTCTGGCAATCATGGAGGGAAGAGTATAAGGAAAAATTGCTGAGCAGAAGGATTATTAATATCATGTCTGTCTCAGCTTTAATATGTAGATAGATGCCATCTACCTATGCAATTATTGGTGGTAATGACATACCATTATTTATCCGACAGGATTGTGTCGAGGTAGTGCATTTACTTTTCAGCTGTCTCGTCTGGGTTTGATTGTGGGCTGACAATAAACTGTTGCATTGGTGGTTGATCACATGGAGGGTGTTGCATAAAAAGTGTGCCATCCTTTGGATGGATGTTAGGTTGTGGAGTCGTCTGCTAGCATTACTTAGTGGACCATAAATATTCCGCACAGTGTCCTTGGATGAAGATTTGCTGAGTAATTTACAGTAGCCTGACTAAATTTCAAAATCCTGCCACCTTCACTTGAACGTCAGATCGAGTTGGTCAGTCCATGAAAGAAGAGATGGAATTAACGCAACATTTGGTGACATATGCTGACAGCCAAAAGAAGCAAGAAGAGGTTAGCAAGCAATCAGAGGTTAGAATGCTTCAACTAGAATAGCACTCTGCAGAGCGCATACCTCGGCCAGGCTGAACAGTTTGTTTTTGTATCCCACTGATGGGCTGCATCTGCATCCGGACCTCAACCAAAATTGAATTAGCTTCTTATTCTCACCAACCAACTCATGCACCTAGTTTTGTCATAATCTGTCCATAACTTTTTGAAATATCTTGCTCACAGATAGAGAAACAGACAGACAAAGAACAGTGAAAACATAACCGACATCCACCTAAGGTGACAGAGGGAAGGGTCCATCCTCTGCCTACACACAACCAAAAGGGAAGGGTTCTAAAATGTTTTACCTCCTTATTTTTCTCTGACAGTTAGCATATGTGGATTAACGTTATGTTGGTTCCATCCATTGTTCTACTTATCCGCCAATGCAAAATGTTTATATTACAACCTTCACAATTAAGACGAGTTTTCAATGCTAGTTCATGAAAGACGTGTCAAAACTTTCCCCAGCCGACCACACAAAATGGTGGGAATAATTGGAGCAGTTAAAGTAGTATCAATAGTATCAGGATGATAAAACATCATTTATTAACTCTGCCACCAAAGGTGAAGGAGGTTGTGTGTTTCACCCTTTCTGTCTGTTTGTCTGTTTGTTTGTTTGTTTGTTTGTCTGTGTACAGGATATCTCAAAACGTTGTGGATGGATGCAGATTAAATTTTGTAGACAGGTTTGGTGTGTGACAAGGAGGACAAACTGGTTAGATTTTGATGAAGATGCAGACCCTGATCCGACTATTAGAATTTTTAAAGTGATTCTTCACCATTGAGAATTAGGACCAAAAACGATATAATTATAGCATGATATCTCAAAAAGATGTTGACAGATTTGGACGAAACTTGGTGGACATGTTGAGTGTGTGACACGGAAGACATGATTAAATTTTGGTGAAGATCCGGATCCGGATGTGATTATTTTTAAGTGATTCTTCACCATTGAGAGATAGGGCTCAAAAACGATATATACGATATCTCAAAAATGTATTGGCCCGATATGTTATTGTGGATCAGGCATAACAGGGCAGAGGTTTGCACTCTATATAGAGTGCCCTTCTAGTTTTATGATATATTTTTCAGCTGTCTTCATTCACAAGGTCCTGAAAATCTTGACCACATGGGGAACCTCTGAAATGACGTATCGAGGCAAAACTACATTTTGTTGAAGATTGTGTATTCATTTGCTCGCTTTAGTTCATTTTTAAAAAAGTGCTTCTGTTTTCTTACAACAATTTTCCAGCCAAGCCGTTGGGATTTATGCATAGCCAAACAATTTATTTCATATTTTGTCAGACATACGGTTCACTCGACCAGATGAAAATGCATTTTAAATGTGCCTATCCTCTGCCTACACACAACCAAAAGGGAAGGGTTCTACTTGACAACTGGAAGATAATTCGTTCTGATTTGCAAAAATTGTTTCCATTTTACATTCTGTAATTATATGCATTATTTTTAGATTCCAAATGGTTGACTAAAACCGAGCACTATTGTGAGTATGCAAGCATGAACGACTTACTGCTTTCCTAATGCTATGAATATTACAAGCAGAATCCCAAAGTATACAGTCTGTCCATACAAATAGATGTTTTTGAAGTCCGTTTTGTTGAAGTAATTCTTATTTCTTATGCAGCACCAGGCTGTGAGCAGCATCATTGACTGTGGTCATGGCTGTGCCACTGTTGCAATACCCCATTAGAGTTAGGGCAGGAACTTGGAGTTTGGCCAGGGTGCTGCGATAGCTCGCCAACTCTTCACAAAGGACACCGTGGGATCTTTAATGTCCACAAATTCATGCCAGCAGATGAGACTCCCACTTTAACATCTATCCGAGGGACGGGACAGACATTGATGCCTCGCCCTGACTGTGACACACATCCGGATAAAATTTTGTAGCTCGGTCGATTGTCGAACCCAAGCTGGATCACTCAGAGGTGAGTGTGCATACCTCTAAGTCATCCTGCCAGCCCTACTGAAGCAGTTACAGTATGTCAAAGAACAAACTGTGTGGTTTGCAATTGCTTTCCTGCTGGGATTGCAATTTGAGCCTGTATTCACAAACTACAACAGAGAAGCACAACCACAGGTATTAACGTGGTGTTGGCTTAGTGGTTAAGGTGGTGGCTTAGGATCCCAGGGTCCTGAGTTCAAGCCCTGTTGGTTGCTGAATTAACACCAGGGGGTTGACTCAGCCTGTCATCCTTCTGAGGTTGGTGAAATGAGTACCAGTGTTGCAGCCAAAGGCTGCACACTAAGGGAAGGGGGTATCGATGCATTGATTAAATCTGGTATTGGTGTGGCGCAGGCATGATGGGCCGAATGGCCTTCTCCTGTATTTATGTTCCTTGAAAGGGATCTTATATTATTGTATTGTATTACATACGGAACAAGCAAAAGTTTTCCAGTGATGGGAAAAGCAAGCAAAGGTATCCATCCCCAGTGATGGGAAAACTATGAATTTATCAATTTAATTTTTTTCATGGATTAAAGGTTAATTGTGTTGCGCTCTTGGTTTCACTCAAAGCCAAAGCTCTGGTGCAACATCTGGCAGTGGAGGTTGGATTTGCCTGAAAAGTGGAGAATATCCTCTTTACAAAATAAAATTTGGCATCAACGTAATTCATGCCTGTTCTCCCATCACGTCAAAAATGAATGTTGAGCTCTGCCTGCGTGCAGAGCTTTTAAACACAGCACAGCTCGCCATCACCCTAAACAGGTGACAAGTGAATGTACAGAGACCACAGTTTGCAACATATATATATATATATATATATATATATATATATATATATATATATATATATATATATATATATATATATATATATATAATGCATTGCAATAATATGAACAGGACAATGTGCAATGGAGATCAGGGGAGTGCTCGTCACACTCCACATCTTTTGATTTACCTGTCGGTCGCATCATGTGTCTTCTGGTTGAATGGTTTGCATTAGCTGGAACAATCATCTTGTTGGCAGACAGACAGTTGTTCCTTGCAGATTATGCGGTTTTAACATGTGAGACATAATCTGTGACGATGCTCACCATAAGTCAGGAGATGTTTCTAATGTGTAAACGACGAATGTGGTCATTATTGGTTCGATATTTATCGTTATGCTGTCCTGATGAGGGCAAACAAGCCTGAATTCAGGAAGGCATGTTGTTGAAGTAATGGGGACTCACTCCTCTGGAGTGCTCCAATTGTATGACCTGCATTCTGGCCCTTCGTGGTTAGGATGTGTGTTTGTTCCACAAAGAGCTTCAGCCTTTGGGCTGAGGTGCATGTTTATGCCAATGGGACAGTCTTGTTGGACTGTGTATTTTCGCCAAGGGATGAAGGAAGGTTCATATCCCAAGCTGTTTAAATGTTTTGATTTTTTAACCTTTTTTTTGGAGAAAAAAGGTGCCTTCAACAGATTCAAACAAGCCTGAAATCTGGAAAGGCGGTTCCGTTTGATATTTAACTGATGGTGACCATGTAATGTTTGTCTGTTTGACAGAGTCGCCGGGCCAAGGTCTCCGGATTTGAGGTGATACTTTGGCGTAGGACGATGTCCCATGGATATATATATATATATATATATATATATATATATATATATATATATATATATATATATATATATATATATATATATATATTTTTTCTATTTTTCTTGAGATATATATATATATATATATATATATATATATATATATATATATATATATATATATATATATATATATATATATATATAGTTATTCAAGCTTGTCTCGATTGTAACGTGTCATGAGGTGTTTTCAATTACACAGTAGGAGTTGTTTTGAATTACAAGGAGGTGAGGTGTTTTTAATAACATGGCGGCTACATGGCGGTGAGCTGAGGTTTTACATATAATATATATATATATATATATATATATATATATATATATATATATATATATATATATATATATTATCCCAAAATTCACTGAGGGACTTGGAAATTAAATAACATTTCAGTTTTGTAATAATTTGTTTTTCTTTTCTTCTCTGAATTTAGATTAAAATCATGGAATTTTATTTTAAATTTCATCGATCAATTGTTCTCACCCAATAGTCAGGGAGACTATGCAATCCCGTGGGATTTTGATGATTCGAAGATCCCACCTATATGAATGTGTTAAATAGGTACCAAAGAACATGAAAAACCATGTTGGCAATTTTGAAAGTGTTGCAGAGGGCAGCCATCTTGGATTTCAAAATGGCCGCCATTTTATGTCTATATTTGCCCTAAATGTGGATATGAATGTCATAAAAAGCTGTTTTTTTGTTGTAAAATCTACATTTATCAAGACAAACAATTAGTGAAATGCACATTTCTTGTGAACAGCTGAAATTCCGTTAAAATTTTCAGCCATATTGAGTTTCAAAAGGCCAACTTTATGGCTTATTCTTGAATATATGTATATATTATCATTTCAGTGACAGTGATGCGCTTAACATGGTACAAAAGATCACCCCTATCAGCCTATCTGAATATAATATGGGAACCAAAGAACATGAAAAGCCATATTTACAGTTTTCGTGTTGCAGAGGGCAGCCATCTTTCATTTCAAAATTCGTGACAAACAATTAGTGAAATACACATTTCTTGTGAACAGCTAAAATTGTATTCAAAATTTTCAGCCATATTGAATTTCAAAATGGCCACCTTTACGGCTTATTCTTGAATATATATATATATATATATATATATATATATATATATATATATATATATGTATATATATATATATATATATATATATATATATATATGTATATACATACACACCTCCCACACTCCTGTGGAGGAACTTGGTAGACCGTTGTGACCACAATAGTCGATTGTGCCTGATGAAGCCGGCTGCGAAGCTGGCAAAACGTTGTCTGAGACCGGGTCTGCTCTCTCTTTTTTGCTCAAATTAGCGGAGTCGATCTAGTTTTTTACTTTTGGTTGGACGTGCCTTCTTCTTCTTTAAAAAAAGCAATATATATATATATATATATATATATATATATATATATATATATATATATATATATATATATATATATATATATATATATATATATATATATATACACTCACTACAAACTGATCCAACACGTGGAACATGTCTTTCAATCCGGACAAATCTCACACTCTCACGATGTCTCTCTGAAAGGACCGTTTGGAAAACCCCCCGATCCACTTTCTCAACAATTCTCTGGAAGAAGTCCTTTCTTTCAGGCTTCTGGGTCTCACTATCTGCCATGATCTTTCCGGGAAAGCCACATTTCCAACCTGGCCTCCAAAGCCAGTCGCCGACTGGGAATCCTCCGTCGTGCAAAGTCCTTCCTCGGCCCACCTGAGCTCCTGACCACATACAAAGCTTTTTTCCCCGCAACCTGATGGAGTACTGCTCTCCCCTCTGGGCTGGTGCTCCTGCCTCCCACCTTTCTCGGCTTCACGCTGTGGAAACCAAGGCATTTCGGATTATTGGCATCTCCCGCGGTGAGGCTGAGTCTTTGGGCCTCTCACTCTCTCACTGCAGGTTGGTCGGTGGTCTTTTTGTCTTCTACTGTCTCCTTTCCGGTCTCGCCCCCCCCGGCTTTGTCTGCGATTTGTCCCCACCATATTTCCGCAGGGTGCTCAAGCTCCACCAACAACCCCCTTCTGGTAAAACTACCAAAATCACGAATCACTGCTCACCTTCACTCTTTCATTCCTCTTTTTTCCGCCTTTGGAATAAACTCCCTCACACTGTTCAATCCCATTCTTCCCTCCAGGCCTTCAAAACAGCTGTTCACCCCCATCCAAATCCTCGATCTTTTCTACCCCCGATAATCCACCCAAACCCACCTCCTTCAAATTCCCTGCTTTCCCTCCTGAAAGTCCCTGCAATGTCCATCCTGTATTCCCAGTGTTCCCCACCCCATCCCTCTCCCTTCCACAGATCTCTAATGTGTCTGTTCCCCACTGTTTTGTCCCTCCCACTCCTGCCCCTCTTGTCTCATACCCCCCTTGCTGTGCATTGTGCGTTAGCTCTCATACGAGCCTCGACAAGGTATACAAAAAAACAAAAAGGATGGGACTGAACAAGAGCAGGAAAGGAAGAGAGAGAGGGGGGGAGTCGAAAAAAAAAACATACTTTAATTCCTGCAGCGTACTCATACCAAGAACTTGCTGTTCTATCCTCTGGACCCCACATCCGTTCATCCGAGCAAAGTCTGGTGTGTTTTTCATGCCACCTCCTTATGTTACACATACATTATGTACTTATAGGTTGGTAAGCTTTAAGTGAGTGGTGTTCCATTCAGAGAACTTTCTTCCTCAACAGATTTATTTATTGCTTCAGTCCTTTAACCTGTAGGATATCATTTTAAGCATTAATTTTTACCCATTGCAGAAATCTCTAAATATGTCAAAACAATCATTGGTGCATCATCACAAACCCTTTGTATCCACCTTTTCACTTTGGAGAACAGAAATAAGTTAGATGGTTCAATATTTGGTGAGTAAAATGGGTGGTCGACATTTACAATGCCATGCTTGGCTGGTCACTGACACGCAATCAACATTGTGTTTGACAGAGGTTTTTGTCGCAGATCCCTTTCTTAAGTTACCCATTTTTCAGTGGCACCAGTGGAATGAATCCCATTAGCATTTTGAAAATTTGGGAAGACAACATAATATCCTGTTTCTTCAATGAAATATTTATCAATAATCATCATTACTCGTATTTGAAAAGATGCATGAATAAACCGTGAGTTTTTCATCTTTTAAAAAGTTAGTTATAATGCTTTCACACTATTTATACTAGTGTACTTTCTTGGGTTTCAGTAAATGTGGAAACCAATCAGACATTTGAGCCCAATATATACTGTATGTTGAAATGTTGCTCCTTTTTTTATGGATACAAATTATTAGCCCATGAAAGCACCAGGAGACAGCGGTAAAATGGCAACATACTGATAACTAGGTCGCAGTTGGACGCAACAAGCAATGGAAGTAAAAGGGAAAAGGAAATAACAGAGGAGTTGAGATGGGTGGTAAACTGAGATTTTGGGAGTTTCTCCAGGAGGAGGTGGAATAGTGAATCCATTCCGAATGAGCCGGGGAGGGTTGAGAGAGCAGAAAAGGCCAAGTTAGAGAAGATGCGATAAAATCAGATTGGCCACCGACGCGTCTGCAATGTTTGAGCAACAGGACTTGTGCTTTACTATACTTTAGCAATTTTATAATAACACACATATTTTGATGTGGTTTCAGCATCTTATCCAAATCTAACATTTTGGAGGTTCCAGCATCACATGCCATTCACTGTGTCGATCTGTACAAACTTTATGGATTCTGCTATCTAAACTGTATGAGCCTATTAAGTGACTCAACTGTCCTCCGTTATGAATTGGTTATATTTAAACTTTTTTTTAGGAGTTAAATGATGCATATGTTGATTATGAAGAACGACAGTACAGTAGGAGAATGCTCAATGGGGTGTTGTGTTTCACTGCCTTGGATGTAGAAAGATTGAGGATAAATATTTGGCTGTAAATTCATTAAAACAGGTGTGTAGTAACCATTGTCTCCAAAAAGCACTCTCAGATTTTTATTCAGTGCTTCTTAGCTGTCATCTCAATTGTCCTTAAAGGCCTCCATAGAAAGCTGCTGAACCTCTAATTATCCCTTTCTCTATTGGTTCAGTGGATATTGACCAGATTGTGTTGTATTTTGTTGTCACAGTGGAACTCTTAAACGATTTTTTTTTCTGCATTACTTTGTCAACTACATGATGATGGAACAGCATACTTGAATGAAACTAATAACAGAAGAATGATGAAGTGATCATGTGAATATTGTTATCAGTTATGGTATGATACTTCTTAATGTAGACAAACAAGTAAAGGCCACCCATTTGGATCATCGCATACTTCCTCTGGTTAATGCATTTTGACTTCTTTGTCTGTCTCACATGTTGATTGGGAATTATGACGGTATCAAAAAGCCTACCCACTCTGTTATCTTACCATTACCCCTTAACATGAGTTGAGGGAGGCCTTTGTCTTACACTGGATGAAAATAGCATCTGGTTTATGTTTTATGAGTTACTACCCCACACACCAACCCTTTCCCCAGGCCCAAACATTACCATCACCCATGCATCTGATAAGTCTTCCCACCTCCCTACACCATCTATATCCCCACCCTCACCCAACCATCCCCCCCCCACACCCTGTCCCCAGCAACACCTCCTGCAGCACTCTTCACCCACTCTGACGCCCTTCTTTATTCCATTCCTGATGAAATAACTGAACATTGCAAATGTGTGAACAACATCTTTTTAAATGTAACAAAAAGATGTGCAAATGCCAGCAGAAATATTACGATGATAACCATACGAATTGCATTCAAAAAACAAAACACTGAAGCTGCCTCTCCCCTCCGCCGCATGGAGGCCTTTTTCTGCTCTCATTATTAACATAGATCTCAAAAATAATGCCAAGTCTGTATGAATTTTTGCAATTCTCCAAAACTTGCCAAATGTATTTAGTTCATAAACATTTCACATATCACTTTGCAAGAAAAAGTTTGAGGTATTTGGGCAACTTGTATTCCTTAAAAGGTAAAGTATTCCTGGATCTTCCAGTGACCCAAATGTGTTGTCAGAGGTATTACAAATGAACTTCAAAACTTGTAGTTAATTGCTTCATGAACTTTCTAAAGTTCAAATGCAAACCCATGATGTCAACACTGAATGAATTTTCAAAATATATTGTTTGATTCTGTTCCATTCTTTACTATGTCCTCAAGTATGATGGCTTGCAAAAGTATTCATCCCCTACCAATAATGCCACAATTAGATGAATTACGAATTATGGAGAAACAATTTTTCCAAATGAACATTTTTATTCATAACTGGGGAGATCAAACGAAACACCGTTATCGTTGAACGAAGTTTCATGTCATAAATGCTTGTTAAAAAAACATGTAGAAAACAAAACTCACTGGTTGTAAAAGTATTCAGTCCCTTAAGTCAGTACATGGTGGAAGCACCTTTTGCGGTAATGACTCTGATGAGTCTTTTTGGGTAGGTCTCCAGCAGCTTTAAGCCCCTGTCACACCTTGACGATTTAGCCAGCGTATGGCAACGTATCAAAATTTATCTAAGACGCTGGCGTACGCTGAACTATTGATTTTTTTTCAGTTTTGGGCGTATTCATAATGAGTTGGACGTATGCATAACTTATTAGTAACGTACACAGAACGTTTCGATAACTTATAGATAACTTATACCAACGAATGCTTAGCGTGTTGTTGGTGTTCACAACTTATGCCCAACGATAGTCTAACTTATGCATAGCGCGTGGCAGAGTATCGCCGACGATCACGCGGCGTAGCCTATTAAAAGGCTGCCGCTCGACGATTCAAATAATAACCGCACTAGACATCGAAGTGTCAACATCACCGTCATGCCGAAGAAAACTTCAAAAAGACCGAGTCAGGCTGGTTGAGGGCAGCTGGCGGAAATTACAAGCAGGTTGGGATAAGATTTTTGTCCTATCCTATCTGAAAATTAGTTACTTCCCTTGGCAGCGAACAGGTTAATAATATTTTGTGTTTATCTTTATTATCTTTATGTTATAAGTGTGGTCATTACCTTTGATCATAAATAAAAACAAAACTGCTGTTAATTTTTATATAGAAAGTTAAAAAAAAAATATATATATATATATATATATATATATATATATATATATATATATATATATATATATATATATATATATATATATATATATATGGAAGGGAATCACTGACTCCCTTTGGGTCCATATAAATGGATATGTTTATTCATACACTTTGAAAAAGGTATAATAATATAATGTACAGTCAATAAGAACATATTACAAAGGAACAAGAATTTTTTATATATACCAATTCCCCTAACCGCTGCCAATACGCCATTATACGGTAGCTGTAAGTTAGAAACACGTTCAGTAAGTTCTGTGGTCGTCCGGAAGACGTCAAATACGTCAATATGCATTGGAGATACGTTACACATAGGTTCAAAGCACGTTACTCAAAGGTTATAAATAAGTTTCGGGTACGCTAGACATTACCTTGACGTGTTTCGCCTTATGAGTAACTTACAAGTAACGTGTGTCAACGATCGCATAACGTGCCTAGAACTTATGGCCAGCGTATGCGGAATGTGTGAGTCATACGCTGGCATACGTCGACAAATTTTGTGCATGCACAAAATTTGTCGACGAGCTCGGCGTACTACGACGTATGCCAGTGTGCTGCAGCGTACTCTTAACGTATACAAAACTTACCCATAACGTATTCGACGTGTGCCAGCGTTTTATACAAATTTTTCATACGTCGGCATATGCTGGCTAAATCGTCAAGGTGTGACAGCGGCTTTACACAGTGACATCGTGAAATTTTTTCCCATTCTTCACGTGAAAATTGCTCCAGTTCTGCCGAGTTTGATAGGGATCCGTCGATGGACTGTAATTTTCACGCCTCGTCATAAATGTTCAATTGGGTTCAAGTCAGGACTTTGACTGAACCACTAAAGAACATTTATTTTCTTCTTATTCAGCCACTCCAGTGTGGCTTTAGCTTTGTGCTTCGGATGATTGTCCTGCTGAAATGTGAACCTCCGACCCAGCTTCAGATTCATGGCCGACTCAAGCAGGTTTTCATCAACGATTCTCCTGTACTTTGCACCTTCCATTGTCCCTTCTATCCTGACAAGCTTCCAGTCCCTGCTGATGAAAATCAACTGCATAGCATTATGCTGCTACCATTATGCTTGATAGTAGGGATGGTGTTGACTGTGTGGTGTGCAGTGTTAGGCTGGCACCAGACATAATGCTTATAATTTCCACCAAATAAGTTCAATTTTTGTCTCGTCTGACCACAAAACTTTTCTCCACATGCCTGCAGTATCATTAAAATGCTTTTTCGCAAAATCCATACGAGATGTGAGATATTAAATGAGTCTTTTTCAGTAATCTCTTCTTTCTTGCCACCTGTCCAAATAGGCCAGGTTTGGGAAGGGAACAGGATATTGTTGATTGATGAACACTGATGCACCCCCCCCCCCACCATCTCCAACAAAGAGCCTTGTAGATCTTTCAAAGTCATTGCTAGATTTACAGTGACATCCCAAACCAGTTTCCTGCTTGCCCAGCTACTGAGATGGGTGACCTGCTCTGGGTGGAGTCTTGGTGGTATGATACGTCTTCCACGTCTCAATGATGGATTTCACCGTACTCAAAGGGATAATGAATGACTTTGAAATATTCTTATAACCCTCTCCTGACCAGTGCTTCTTCACCACTTTATGTCTGACTTCTTTGGAAAGCTCCTTGGTCTTCATGTTTGCCTTGTTGGTTTCCCAAGTGAGTTGCACCTTAAAACTCCGAGATCAGTGGGGGAACTTAATTTTTTTTGTTAAACCACTGATTACAAACAGGTGAAACCTATTACACTTATTTTGTAACTTTTAAACAAATAATTTTCTCCTGAAGTGATTTCGGGTTAATTGGACAAAGGGTTTGAATACTTATGCAACTGAGAATCATCTGATTTTCTCTGTTAATCGAATTTATTCACATTTTATCTGCATTTTTTTTTAGCTTTATCACTTTGGAATAGTTCGTGAAGATGCTATATTTTAAATTTGATTTGAAAGTATCATGAAATAAGCTCAGGTGGTATCAAAATGTGAAAACTTTGGAGGGAGGGAGTACTTTTCCAGGAAACTGTATCAGTCAACAGCGTCACAAGCCTAAACAGTGGAACAGAACACCATTATTAGTGGAGCCAAGCAACACCTTAGCCTTCGTTCTTCACCAACTTTCTTGGGAAAGGATGAGGGGGTAGTGGGGATGGAAACATTTCTGTGCATTATATTTCAAGATGGGAGAGACATCCATGGGGAGGAGGAAATTCCTCGTGACAAAATGCCCCGCTGAGTGCGGTGAGAAAAGCGCTGCCATTGTTATGATATTGTTGGTGACCAAAGTATCCTGGGAAGTGACAGCACTTCCCACAAGCTCAGTGGCGATGTAAAGTGCTTGTCTCGTCGTTGTGTGTGTGTGTGTGTGTGTGTGTGTGTGTGTGTGTGTGTGTGTGTGTGTTTGGGTCTTATTAGTTGTTATCTCCATATGCAGATTTCAAATGTGGAACGGAGTCCTTCCACATCTCCATGTATTCACCTCCATTTCTGTAAGGGGTCATGGTTTATGGACCGATTTTTGAAGTTTTATTGTTCATAAAGTTTTGTTCCGAGGGCTCTTTTGAGGATCATCACCGAGCCCCAGACAGCTTCCAACTGCAGTTCGTTTGTAGTAATATTCCCAGGGATGGTTTTTAAGATCTCAGTTAGGTTCTTTTTTAATCATTCTCATTGCTTCGATGATCACTGGTACAATTTTGGATCTCTTAAACTTCCAGGATTTTTTCTTTTTTTCAAAAGCTCTTGGAATTTGGTCATTTTCTTGATTTCTGCATTATTTAGGTCAAAATCGCTGAGTACTGACACCTCAATTAGCAATGCCATCGTTTCTTTTTTTTTGTACCTCAGTACGATATTCAGTCGCAATGCTTTGTTTTCTATGATGGGATCATTAGGTCATACGTGAGCATTACTTCCTTCTTCTCAGTGGTTGCTTTTGTTTCATGTTTCCATGAGTTTTCTGGAGCTGTGATATTGAAATATCTGCAGATGTGCCAGTGGATTACTCTCCATACACTGTTGTTCCTTTGTGTGTACAGCTGTTCTGACATGAGTTTTTTTGACATCCCAATATGAAGTGTGCTTGTACTTTGTGTTTCTACCTTGCAGAACCTACATTTGTCCGATTGACTCAATCCCACCATCTTATTAAAGCCATTGGTATTGTCTCCATGGTCTTGGGCATTAATAATTATTATTTGTTCTCCATCCCAGTTGAGCTGACCTCTTCTTAGCCATTCCAAAGTGTCGTATTTATCTACTCCCAATATTTATAACTCTTTTATTCATTTATTTATTTATTTATTTATTATACCTTACTGCTCTTTTTTCATTTTCCCAGTCATCGGTGTATATCTGTTGACATTTCGTTTTATATTTTTCTTTTGTCTTTTTTGCAATGTTCCCTCCATCACCAAAGGTGAAGGAGGTTGTTTTCACCCCTCTGTGTTGGGTCGCCAAAGTAGGTGACCCTTTTTGTCAGTAATTCTGTCTGTTTGTTTGGATGTTTATTCGTTTGTCATCAGCATAATTGGTAGTAAACGTGGGCGGATTTTGACCAAACTCGGGTGGGAGGTACATCTTATGACATAGTGCTTTGGAAATTGTGATGGTTGCTAGGGACGCTTTGGTTCCTTAGCAACAACCGAAAAACCTTCAAAATTGGTACCGTTCACACAAAATCAATTCCGAAAGTCATTATCCCACGTAGGGTTATGAAATTTGGCAGAAATGATCTACAGGTGATGCTCTACCAAATATATTCTGGTTTTTGTGATATATGGAATACTTTACCCGCAGCGCCCCCCTACAATTAGGGTATGCGCGAAAATTGGCGAAAATTGAAGACCCCGAGCGACCAGCTGAGTGCATCCATACGAATGAAACTTTGCAGGTTCATGGTACTCAATGAGTACTACAACTTTGCCTCAGGACATATTGACCGATTTTGCTTAGGTCAGGGGTCAAAGGTCAATTAATGCAAAAATCGATAATATGCGAGAGCTGGAGGTGCCTTCGAGCCAAATGCTACTCCTCCTAGGGTTATGGTAGGGTTGGGCACACATCGACTTTTTCTCTTTTGTCCCGTTGAAAGGAGTGTTTTTTTTTTGGCCATTTTTCACGCTGATCACGAATCCGTTGAAATTTTTGACCTAGGATGATGTCTTAGGTTGGTAAAATGCAAAAATTCAAAATGGCCGCCAAATTTACCCATTTTCGGGTAAAATTTGATAATTATGGCTTACTAGGGCATGTGATATGTCATTTCTTATGTTTTCAGGGTCGCTGATATTGAATATGAGGTCAAAACAGTGACACATGATGGCTGTATGGATTTATCGCTAAACATGGGTATTCTCGATGGAAAATACCCACTTTTCAATTTCAGAACGAATTTTGAATTGATTAATCAACTATATCCTTTGTTTTTGATGTTGTACGTTTTTCGTGTCGTTACAGTGTAACTGTAATGACCAAGTTGTGTGCAAATGAAAACCGTTGCTATGGACACCACTGTTGCCTAGCAACGGGACTTTGAAATTTTTGAAAAATCATTAAAAATTTATTTTTTCGAAAATCAAAAATCGGGCCACGAGTGACTGTGGGCAGTACATTCATCCATATTGTCAAAAAATTCCAGCCGGATCCTATGAAAACTGTCGGAGAAGATAGACTTTGAATGAACCCTTGTCGAAAACAATAAAAAAACGAAGTTCGTTATATCTCAGAGATTATGAGTCAGATATACATGAAACTGGTATGGTAGGTTCATGGTATGTCCTAGTTATGTGTGAGAAAGAACCGTTGCTATGGTCCCCTCCGTTGCCTAGCAACGGCCGAAAAACCTCTAAATGTGGGGGTATTTTAACTAAAAAACAATCTGCAGCATTAACCCTTGAACCTGGAATCATGAATTTTCTTGTGCTTAATCCTCAGGTCATTCCCCATCGAACGGGCCCATCGCGTCAGGTTCTATTGGGTAGTCGACTACCCATGTCCGCCTACCGGCTTGTCTGTTTGTTTGTCTGTCTGTGTGCAGGATATCTCAAAAACTTGCAGACGGATTTGGAAGAAACTTGGTGGACAAATAAGTTCTGAAATAAGGAAGAAGTGATTCAATTTTGGTGAAGATCTGAATCCGGATCCAGATCTGATAATTTGTTGAGTGATTCTTCACCATTGAGAGATTGGGCTAAACTAATATATAGCACGATATCTCAAAAAGTTGTGGATGGATCCGGATGAAATTTGGTGGACATGTTGGGTGTGTGACAAGAAAGAAATGTTTCAATTTTAGTTTCGATCCGGATCCGGATCTCATAATTTATTGATGTGATTCTTCACCATTGTGAGATAAGGAAACCCGATATATAACACGATATCTCAAAAATTTGTGGACGGATTCGGACGAATCTTGGTGAACAGGTTGGATGTGTGGCAAGGACAAATTGATTCAATTTTGGTGAAGATCCGGATCTGGATCTGATAATTTTTTCAGTGATTAATATTTCACCATTTGGAGATAGGGCCAAAAACTCTATATAGCATGATATTTCAAAAATTTATTTGGCCCGATATGTTCTCATGGATCAGGCATTATGTGGCAGAGGTATGCGCTCTACCGAGTGCCCTTCTAGTTGTATTTGTGTTAATTTTATATTGTCCTTGCACACCTATCTCGGCCAAATTCCATTTGAATGTTATCAGAGTACCATTTCACTAATTTGAGTTTTTCTTCCAATTTGTCATCATTTTGTGCAAAGAGTTTTAAATCATCCATGTTCAGTTGATGTGTCACCTTTTTTGGTCTCTTTGGATGTTCTCTTATTTGACGTCAGGTTGTATTCATGTCCTTTCTCATTAATGAGATTGCTCAGTGGGTCCAAGGCCAGGCAAAACAGGAGGGGCAAAAGGCTGTCTCTCTGGGAAATCCCTCAACATATCTTCACCCCTGTATTTCTATCTTTCTTTATGAGTGCTGTAATATTAATGTGGTATTCCAAAGTTCCATTGCTTTCTCAGTCATTTTGAATATTTGGGGATTAATCTTTTACAATCGCATGCATTTTATCATCCATGACTATGCGACACTATCTTTTTTGTAGTCTATCCTGCTATGGATAATTTAGTTCTTCTCGTATTGAAATTTTTGAGTATGGCATTGTTTCGTAGCATCCTCTCTTGCATTCTTTCTGTTCTACCTCTAGGCCTCCTTCTTTTGTTCGGTGAAGGTATAGTGTGTGTGTGTGTGTGTGTGTGTGTGTGTGTGTGTGTGTGTGTGTGTGTGTGTGTGTGTGTGTGTGTGTGTGTGTGTGTGTGTGTGTGTGTGTGTGTGTGTGTGTGTGTGTGTGTGTGTGTGTGTGTGTGTGTGTGTGTGTGTGTGTGGGGGGGGGGGGTTGTGTGTGTGTGTGCGTGCGTGTGTGTGTGTGTGTGTGTCAGCTCCATTACAAGACTTGGACCTTGTATTGAAAAAAAAGGCCATTATACATCACTGTGTACTCTCTCAAGAAGAGAAGATGCTTTAAAAAAAAAATGGAATGGTCAAATAATTTTAACAAACTCTTGTGATCTTTGATCATGTTGAAGTTCCAGACCAAAAATGTTTGGCCTTGGAAAGGAAAAGAGTCTGTGATGACAGAGGCAATTATTACAAGTCTAGCTAGCTAGGGGATGATATTTAAAAAAAATTTCTTTCCTTTCAGTACAATGGTTAGCACTTCTTTGCATTTATATGCTAAAATTATGCGCCCAGCAATGTTGGAATATATAACAAGAAAATTTGATGCAGGAAGAGGCCATTCGGTCCATCATGCCAATGCTACACCATCACCAGATTAATTGAATCCATCAAGCTAACCACTTAATTTCATTGGGGGGATGTTTTTTTTTTTTCCGGAGGAGTGGGGATGATAAATATGTGGCAGGTTCAGGGATATCACAGGAGGCTTAAAAATAAAAACAATTGTTTTATATATATATATATATATATATATATATATATATATATATATATATATATATATATATATATATATATATATATTTATTTAACATTGGGGGTTGAAAGTTATTTTAGGGTGAGGAATGCACAACACCAACCACACGCTATCCCTTGACAAGACCCGAGACACAGATGTACACAATCAGCCACCCACACTCAAGCTACCTGCAAGTCCTACCGACAAGAAGCGTGATTTCCTCTGCTGACATGAGTCTGACTCAAATCCTGTTATTTTATACCTTATCGGTGCTTTCTGCTTCTCCTTAATGTAAATGTTTTACCTTCTACGAGAGAAGTTATTAAGACAAAATAAGTGATAAAACTCTCACTGATTTACTACCTGTAAAATGTACTACCTGTAAACAGGAGCTTGAACTCAGGACCAAAAGATCCCAAGCCAGCCACCCTAACCACTAAGCCAACACCAGGCTTACATTGCTGCTAATGGGTTAAATAAAAATGTGTTGCCATCACATGATTTTCACGATACCCACATGGAATTTTGGCACATTTATGTAAACAATCCTGTTCATCTCTTTGCTGATGTCTCCAAAGCCAGCTGATGATTGGGCATCCTCTGTCAAGCAATGTACCTCCTTGGCACACCTGAATTCTTATCCAGCTATGAGGCCTTCATCCACAGCTTGATGGATTACTGCTCTCCCTATTTGGGCTAGTGCCCCTCCCTCATACGTTGCTCAGCTTGACACCATAGAAACCAAGGCTATCAAGATATTTGTAATCTCCGTGATGAAGTTGAGTCGATGGGCCCATCACTTTCATATCGCAGACAGGTCGGTGGTCTCTCCATCTTCTACCACCTCCTTTCTGGTCTTGTACCTTCTGCTCTTTCCATGCTTTGTGGCATGCCTCCTCCTCCCCCACAGGTTTCTGCAAGGTGTATGCGGTCCACCATCCACCCACCTCTGCGAAAACTCCTAAAATCCAGACTAGCTGCTCATCTCCATTCATTTGTTCCCTGCCTATCGAACCAACTTCCACATTCTACACAATCTCTTTCTTCCCTGCCAATCTTCATGACAGCTGTTCACCAGCATCTCAGATCATCCCTCAACCAAAACCATGACCTGTTCTACCCCTATTAACCCACCTACCCCCGGCCCATCACTTTTGAAACCTCCAATTATTCCTTCCTGGGAGTTTGCATTTGTACCCATCTCATCTACCCCATGCATCTTCCCCAACCCCACATCCCTTATTTGTCCAAGTCTCCCTCTATCTCTTCCTTCAACCCCACCGTTGGTGTATCCCACCCAACCCCTCTCTTTCTTCTGGTCCTTCTGTTTTGTTGCATCCGATCCATTCCTTGTTCAAGCTCTTCCATGATCTCACATGTATAGAAAAATGATCTCAAATACATAACTTCTGTGGAAACGCACGCATTCCAAACAAGATCATAAAACATATCACATTCCATAATTTGTGTATCTGCCCATTCACCCATAACAACATTCACTGAGATTATTTCTATAACATTATTCACTAAGATTGCACTAAACTACTGAACAGGGATTGCACTCCTCTTTCACTCATCATTGAATTTCAGTCGTCATAACATTTTCCGAACCATATTTTTCTCCCTACATTAGTAATGTTGTCAGGCCTAATTTTTTTTTTTTCTATACAGTTGTAAAGGCTTGTATGGAAGAGAAATGACAAGAGCAAGAAGGTTTACATGCTGACGATAGGTGGGGCAGAGTTAGAAGTTGAATATGAAATCCAAATGGAAGTGGAACCGATGCATCAAATTGCTCCCGGGAAGAACAATTACTGGTGGGAAAAGGTGAGAATTATCATCATCAGCAATTCCACATCCAGAAAAACAACGAGGTCCAACGAGGTAGAGTTGAGGTTGAAAGCTTACATCTAAAGGGCAAATGAGGACTGAAGTTCATCAATAAATGCATCCACAACTACGTTGCTGACACTAGGCAGTTGACAAAGAAAGCCAGGTTGGTGATGCAGTAGCTCGATGGGAGAAATCCTGGAGGCAACAGATTTTGTGTTGAGAAATCAGCAAGCTGTATGCTGTGGTTTCCTTCGAAAAGTGTTTCCAGATGATGTATGCTTTTGGACTTCGGTTTGTTTATCGAGTCAGCTCAGTATTGATTATCGCAGATGAGTTCACAAAATACAGAACTCTGCCAGTGACCGATCGCAGGTGAAGATAGTGAGGCTTTCTTTATAAGGAGATGGAGAGTGTTCAACGCCCCCACGGTGGAAGTTTACATTGCATTCTACGGTCGACCTGCTTGTAATCTTTTGTTTAGATTTGCTGACAAAAATGCAGGGGGAGCCTGAACTGTTCACACGTACTGTTTACCAAAAGATTAACTCCTGCACATTGTGGCATGGGGTTGTTTTCTTTCGAAACAGAGAAGTAATTGATTTTAAACCGGGAACAATATTGTTTTGCAGACCATGGTGGGCGAAACCAATCTATTCGATGTCGAGCAGAAGAAAGATATGTGATGCTCGTGTCTCAATCCTTCCTTAGTTAAATTTTTTTCATCTCCCCGGTCTGTCTTTAACTCCAAATCTAGTAGATAGGGACTAAATTTGCACTACAAGCTAAATCCTGAAATTAATTCACCTTTATGCTGGGGATCAATGAATTTCTTGCTCTTTCAGATCATGTAGCAGCTTATCTTTGTCTTCATGAAGAGCATTGTGATTTCTGTCTTAAATGCTTCCATGCTGACCAAATCATAACACAATCATACATTAGGTTTTCTTGGTGCTCTGTGGTTATGCTGAGTGTATTCAACTTAGGTCTACAAGTTGGAATAGAGAAGAGGAAAGTTCTGGAGTTTTGCTGACTTATCAAGTTTTATTGCATTACAACTAAGAGTTGTGTGCATGCTGCTTTGTCAGCAATTAGTTCGGAAGATGTGCTGGTAGTTTAGAATAAGCAGTGCACTGACACCTTTTCTCTTTGGCTTCAATATTAATGGACTTCCAAGTTTGCGGTTGAACGGGTTTATAACTGTACAGCTGAATATTCTCTTCATAATTAACCCTGTCCTCCGGCCACCTGATACTGACAACCCTTTTCAAAGCTGACCAATTTGCTGTTGCATATTTGGCTCGAAACCTAATTGAGAGTAAATAATTTTTGTGGATATTTTTTCATTTTGTACCTGGATAATTACTTACTAGATCCGTATCACTTAATATTGAAGACTTTCGTTTTTTTTTTATAATAGAGATGGAGGACCTTGTTCCAACATTAAATGTGGAATAGGAACTTTAGGAGGCATAATAAGATTGCATGAATTACAAGTGCAATAATTGACATAGAGACATAGGATATGTAATTTTAACTTGGGGTCTCAGCAATATGACTGAATGGCTCGAATGGGAACACCAAACAAGCCAACCTGATTTAAACAAGGAAGATTTATTAGTCCTCCCACGCACAGCGGGAGATGGGGTTTTGCGAGTGTGCGTGTGCGCGTGCGTGTCGGACCATAACTTTTTTTTATCATTTGCAATTTTGTCATTAAATTTTCAACAAAGCTTTATTATGAGAATATGGAGAAGCCAAATTAAACATTTGGTCAAAAGGTCAAAGGTACAGTTTAGCATACGGAAGAAGATGTCCAATTTTTCAAAGCGAACGAGGTTTGCATTTTCAGATGCTTTCTAATTACCTCTGCCACAGCAGGTGGAGGAAGTTATATTTTCACCCCTTTCTGGCTGCTTGTTTGTCTGTTTGTTTGTGTTCAGGATATCTCACAAAGTTGTGGACGGATCCAGATGAAATTTTGTGGACAGGTTCTGGGCTTGACAAGGACCAAATGATTCGATTTTTGCGAAGATCCGGATCCCACTGCAACAATTTTCAAAATGATTCTTCACCATTGAGGGATAGGGCCAAAAACGATATATAGCATGATATCTCAAAAAGTGGTAGACGGATTCGGATGAAACTTGGTGGGCAAATTGGGTGTGTGACAAGGAAGAATTGGTTCCATTTTGGTGAAGATCCAGATCCGGATCCAGATCTAATAATTTTTAGCCGCGTCGCATTGCGAATGCTGACTCTAAGAGAGCTCCGCGTTGTTGTTGTTGTTCTTCTTCTTCTTCTTCTTTTTGTTCTTCTTCTTCTTCTTCTTCTTCTTGTTCTTGTTCTTCTTCTGGTGAAGATAAAACCTTTATGATTTTAGTATATTTTTATACTTTTTACAGTTTTTACAGTAGTATATTTTTACAGGAGTTTTATTTTACAATATTTTTAACATCCGAAATATACCAACAGGTTGCAGTAGTGAATCTAACCAAGTTATTTTGAGACAGCAAGGTATGCAGTGAAAAAAGAAGCTTTGAATGATCATGACAACATGACTGCAGGTGGAGGGATATTGCTTTAAAGGCAAAACTAGGCCTCTGACATGGCTTTCTCAGTGGACTCAACCTTATTTCACTTGGATCCTCTCACAAGACTGTACACTTTACAAATGTGAGAAGGTTTACAAATGCAAGTCATTCATTTGGATAACGAAGCAGCTGAAATGTGCAAAACATGCGAAACAACTATCAATCCTAACGAAATTTTGCATGGTTAAATATAATGTTCTGAACTAGGAAATGCGAAGAGTGGCAGGAAACAGATATTTTGTAGGAAATATTGTGATGAAAATGCCTCTCAGGAGGTAAAGGGATTAATTAAGTAGATAGATATCACCCAATCAATGTTGGAATAAGTTGTCTTGTAAATATCTCCAATTCGCGCTGTCAGGATCAATTGTCGAGAATAATTCCCCGGTCTCCGCATTGTCCCTCTGTATTTTCATTTGTTACATATCCTTTCATTTCCTCTCGATCCCCATCCATTTTTTTTAAATAACCACGTGCTTCATGTGATGGCTCACATAGAGGTGGGGCTTTTGGCATGTGACTTCATACCGCTCAAAATCCCACAAAGGTGTCATGTTGCTGTGGGTGTGGGCAATGGGGAAGTTGCTGTAATGTCACGCTGCAGGGATTGTAAATAGACGAGTAGGCCAGCACCCGTGGAAAATCCACGGGCATAGACATGTTTGACATTTGGACATCTTGTGCTTGATGCTGCCTGTCGAGTTTTATAAAATGGGTACTTTCAATTTGGCAGATCCAGAAATGATGTCACGTGTACAATTTATTTCCTTCACCATAATATGTGAATACAGGCCCATGCACATGTGAAATAGCTTGTTTATATATCCTGTATGTACACACCGTTCACCATTGAAAACTCAGGTGAAAACCAAAATTATGAACAACCTTCCATTTTTTTCGCCGGAAGATAGCATAAAAGGTCATCAAAAGTACAGGTTGGAGTTTTTTTGATGAACGCTTCATAGTAATCATGACGATTTTCTTTCCACTGCATTGGTTGTAATCAAAATGTACCTTTCTTTCTTGATATATGACGCGTTGTTCAGTTTTCAAATGTGCACAAGAGGCCAGAAGCCTAACCCTCGTCAATTTGCAGCAAGCAAAAAAATTTCCCCTTTTAGTTTGCTATTTTTCGTCTCTTTTTGGTATTTCAGTTCAATTTAAAAACTTTTTTTCCCCCCAAAAATAGCAAAAAGATCGGTTTCCTTTCCTATTTATTTATTTATTTATTTATTTTTACTATTTTGGAGATTTCGGTGGTTGAAGGACTATTTCTTCATTATTTTTTCCTGACTTTTTCTTCAAAATTTTATTGATCCTTTTTCACTATTTATTCCATCCTTTGTTTTACACCAAATTGTTTGCTTGTTTTTCACTATTTTCCTGGAGTTTGTTTGCTTTTCTGTTTCACTATTTTTTTTCCATCCTTTGTTTTTTTACACCAGATTTGCTGCTATTTGTTTTGCTATTTTTCTGTACTTTGTTTTACACCAAAGTATTTTTTTTTCACTATTTTTCTATACTTTGTTTTTTATACCAAAGTGGATGGAGGACATATTTTTTCCCCGATTTGTTTTGTTCAAAAACCACCAACTCAAAATGTATTTTTTTTCCAATTTATTTCCTTCTTTTTTGTTGTTCAAAACTGGCTATTTAAAATCTGTTGTTCACCTATTTTTATAGCCTGGTTTTGGCTTTGTGGTTCGGGTGGCTGGCTTAAGATCCAAGGGTCCTGAGTTGAAGCTCTGTTGGTGGCTGAATTAACACCAGGTGAAGTTGACTCAGTCTGTCATCCTTCCAAGGTTGGCAAAATGAGTACTCTTGCACTGGTAGACAGGCACAATATCAGTGGCACAGCTGTACTTCCAAGAAATCATAGCTACCTAGCAGACAAGCTGCCAGATGCCAGAACAGAACCTCGTTTTGTTTTTCAATTAATTTTTGTTCCAAAACTGGCGATTAAAAAAATAATCTCCTATTTTTACTTGCAAAATCGAAGATTTTTCAAGTATATTGGTCAGTCGATTTTGTTTTTCTGTCTGTTTGTGTGTTTGTCACTTACAGGTCACAATTTTAAAACCGATCTTCACAAAACTTCACCACATGGTAGAGTTTGTCATAAGGAAGAAGCCTATTGTTTTTGAGGTCAAAAGGTTAACATAGGCCAAAGGTCAACAACTTTGGTGGTATTTCTAAAATCCTCACTTTTCATCCGATTGACTTGAAATTTGAAGAGGATTTATATTTCAGGTCACTGGGTTCAACCAACAAATTATTTTTTAGGGTCAACGTTGACCAAAATGTCAACATAGGCCCAAGTAACTAAAGTCAGATTTCTAAAATCCTCAATTTTCATCCGATTCACTTGAAGTTTGAAGAGTTCATTGAATTCAACCAACAATTATTTTTGAGGTCAAATTTGTTTTCTTGATTTTGTATCATGCTCTGCACGACGTCGTCGTCGTCTTGTTTTCCTATTCTTTTTGTTCCAAAACTCATTATTTAATTATTTTTTTCATAGGGGAAAATAAAATTGTATATATTTTTGCCCTATTTTTTGTCCTTTTTCTCCCCCTATGTTTATTTTTTTGTAAACTAGGGAAGACCTGATGCATGGGGCCTATAAGTAGTGACAAAATGGCAGATGTTTGATTTGATTTTTTTTCCAACTTACAATTGTGGCTGGAGTCAGACCAGTAAATCAAGCTTCGCCATGGACGGGCAGAGCTTCAGAGTAACTGTCGGAGAATATGTCATAGTTGATGGACGCATGCATTCTGCAAGAGAGATCTGGAGCCAGACTCAGCGATGTGAAGAGTGGCTGAAGGAGATCGGACTTTGTTTACATGAGAAAGGAAATCCTATTGTGAAGTTATCTGATAGAGATGTTTAAGATAAAATATATGTAGAGAAAATAAGTGCAGATTCGTTTTTCAGCAGAATAGACACTGACAGGACCAAAGGCCGCAGTTTCAAATTAAAGAAGAGGAGAGTTAGGACTGTTATATGGCAGGGCTCTTTCACTCAGAGAGTAGTTACTGTCTGGAATATGAAGTCTCCCTGCAAATGTTGTAACAGCAGAAACAGCAGATAGTTTTATAATTGAGTTTTATTGGTGTCCAGTGGTGATAGGCGTGTACTTGGATATTGGCATAATTGCACAATGTTGATGGACCTAATGGCCCCCTCTTGCATTGATGTTACTTGCATATCCTTTCCCAAATTTTCCTCATTTGTATACAGCAAATGCTCTGTCACACAAATGCTAATCTAACTCTCTTCCTCTCTACACTCTCTCCTGGAGCTTGTGAATTGCAAAACTCTCAATATCATTGGCATCTCCTACAAAGAAACAGAAGCACAATCCCTGCTGCTCTCTAATCACAGAGGGGCTTCATGCCTTTCTGTTTTATACCACCATCCATTCTTACTCCCTATGCTATTTCAACACTGCATTCCATCCCCCGCACCTTCCCCTTCCCCACCAATACTCACCACCTCATTCAGTTCCTCAAGAATGCACGTCTTCTTCAAGCAACTCGCTCCATGTTAACCTTCTAAAATCCAGGGTGCTGCTCACTTTCACTCCTTTGTTCCTCTTTTCTCTCGCTTATGTAAACCATATTCCTGATGTGGTATAATCCCATTCTTCACCCCAGGGCTTCAAGGTGGCAGTGCACAACCAGATTATGTTGTTCTCTACTGCTACTTATGATCTTCTTTATCCCCATTAACCCTTCCTTATCCAAGCTCTTTTACTCACAGTTTACTGTGTTCTTCCCTTCTCTCCTCTCCTTTATTTAATCTCCATCCCCTTGCTTTTGATGTACACCCGTTGTACCACCGTCGAAATGCTGCTTTTCTTTCCTCCATCATATTATCTTCCTACTCTTCTCTGAGCCTAGACTTTGTACACAATATGGTATTTTCCACAATTTTTTTTCCAAATGTGTAAGTGTGACATACATACGTACATTGGTAGCATGTGCCGCAGCGCATCGCTGCGTCCACTTTCCACCGGTACTCCAGGGGCCTCCGTCTGACAATCCCCCAGGTACATGCCTAGCCCATCCCCATCTCTTAGGGGTAGGACATTCCAGGCACCCACCCAAAGGGACCACCTCAGGCTAACCCGAGGAGACCACCATCTGGTGGACAACACCTCAACACCACCCTGACACACTACAGTGTGTTTTGTGGAATGATGTGTTTTGTGGTGCAAATCCTGCCACCAACCTCCTCGGGAAGGTAACCAACGACAGGAGGACATCCACAGACACAGTTGACACCAGATATGGATGACAATTGGCTCACAAGGAGCTCCTCTACCTTTTGGCAGGTTTTGTATTTAATGCTGCTTGGTGTCCATATCCACACACCCTCCACATCAGGGGAATCTGGTGGGGGGAGCTGGTTTAGTCACCGACACTCGACCATGAAATGTATGTGTTGCTTTCAATTAAATAGCAATCCTAGTATTTATGAAGCCATCATGTTTCTTTCATGCACTTGCATTTATCAGACAGGCCAAGCCAAAACAATTGATGCACAATAGAATGCCTGTGGAATATCCACAGCCCTTCAACGTGTTTTTTTTTTTTCCATAAATGTACTTTTCTTGAATGTAGCAACTCAATTCTTATGGTGCAATAAGCATTTAAAAAGATTATAACTTCTTATCAACGTTCCTTTGTTTCTAACTAATTTGCATACATTATTTCCATTCTTGACAGAAAACTTAACCGGGTCATCAGCAGATGATATCCTGCACGACTAAAGATACAACGCACTACTCGAGAGGGGTCTTTAATGTTTGTATCCTCATCATCAGGCTTAAAAACCCCCATCCAAAGGACGACATGCTCCGAGATACAGCACCCCCCCTGCTGACACATCAGAACAGCGGTCTTTAGTTTAACCGGATTCCATCGAGGATCAAACCCAAACTAGACAGCTCAACGGAAATTGCGCTGTTTAAAATATCCTGCTGTCCCCAATTAACTTTTTTTAAGTGTGCACAATCTTATAATGATCCATTCATCTCAAAGGGTAATTATCTCTTATTTCCTGCACTTAGGTCATTCTGCACATCATACCTGTGCCTTATGCACACCTCATTAACTTAACCTATTATATCTGTTTGCTTACCTTGTATACTCGTATATTGTACTTTAATTGGACTGCGGCTAACAAAGTAGCTTCAAATGTGCACAGGATGTTGTTATCTGAAATCAGTACACAGAGTTAATATCAGTACAAAACAAGTACCGAGGTGCTATTCATACAAAGTTCATAACACAAAGGAACTGGCATAAGGACAAAATATTGACTTGAAAAAACATAAACAGCAAGTTATTCGCATTTAGAGGGAAAACAGCCTTGTTGGATGTATAATGTCTTGGGCCTTTATGTTTTGTACAAATGCCTTCATATTTTCTTCTTCAATTAATGTTTCAAAAAAACAGGAAGGACGAGGGCTTCAGGCTTGAAAATTGATGAACATGTACATGTATATCCCCCACGCGTCCTCCCTCCAGCCCCCCAGTCACCCCTTTAAAATCTGCCATTAAAAACGTTGGTCAAGTTCATCCTGATCCTACTCTGTTTCACATTAAATGCGTTTCATGTAGCTTAGTTCTTTCTTCTTTATTATGATTATTTTTTTTAATATGATCTCCTTTACAAGCCTGGAGTTGGCTTAGCGTACGGTCAAGGTGGCTGGCTTAATATCTTAGGGTCCTGAATTTGAACCCCTGTCAGTTGTTCAATTTACACCAGGTGGGGTTGACTCATTAACAGCCTGTCATCCTTCAGAGGTTGGCAAAATGAGTCCCAGTGTACTGGTAATGGAGGGCACTGCATCAGAGGCACAGCCGTGCCCCCAGAAAATGATGCAACCAGCAGCCACAGGCTGCACATGATAGCTGGCTAGCTATCTCCTTTATAAGGTTGGACTATTTTCCTTGTAAATGCAAATAACTTGTCTGTTTTTCTCATATCAATGTTTTCTACCGTTATGCCTCAGCAGACCACATTTGTGGTTGATCATGTCATCAGTACCCTAAACTAAAAAAAAAAGAATGATAAAAACAGAGGCGATCAGGAAATTGATGATGCCTTGTCCACAAATTTGTGATCGCTGCGCATGTTTCCAGAAGAGACAGCTCACCCAGGCCATCAAGGAATTTGAAGAGACCCTCTATTTTGCTGGAACAGCTTGGTTGCTTGAGTGGATTAATCCTTTGTGCATTTCCCTCACGAGTGTGGGCTTGATTCCCATGGCTGCTGAGAGTGAAGGGTTTCGGTCATATCACTTCTCTCTGGTGGAGTTATGACCACTTCATGGTAAGTTCTGAGCTAATGAAACCTTCATGATTTGTCATGTCTGCCCCGCTGCTCTGTCGAGAGCACGAGCCGACGTACCGATTCCTGATTCCGGTCACTTTCTATTTTATACACCATATTCTTATGGACCGGGCGTAGTGGCGTGCGCCTGTAATCCGGCTACTCGGAGGCTTGGGTTGGAGGATCGCTTGAGGACGGGGGCTCTGCACTGGGAAGGGTGTAGAGCAGCCCGGAATCATGGCGAAACCCAAATCCTGATCCCTGTATCGTAAGAGGCGACCAGGGTTGCGTCAGGAAGGGCATCCGGCGTAAAACCTGTCAAATCAGTATGCAGATCATAACGGATGATCCGCTGTGGCGACCCCTAACGGGAGCAGCCGAAAGATGAACAACAACACCATATTCTTATGGAAAAGAGAGACTGTGATGATCATGGATGAATTAGTAAGGCTGCACATTGGAATTTCTCCAGGATACCACCAAACCACAATGAGATGTTTCTGCAGCTTTTTAAATGGTAAACTGAAATCAGAGTGACCTACTTTATTTGATCCAACAATTTCTAACTTTTTAATGTGCGGCTAAAAAAAAAAAAAAAAATCACTAATGAGAAAGCATCTCGAAACGCAAAGCCCCGTTCGCGTCTGCCTTCTCCTCAAACTACACGTGACAAAAACAACTAGAAAAAAAACCAAAAATGTTAAATTTATTAATCTCATCATATAAAGATTTGCTGAAAATTTGATGTCAATTAAAGATCAAAATGGTAAAAGGGTGATGGCCTGGACATACACACTGAAGCTCAAATGGTAAATAAATAAAGAAACATGGAAGTGATGACGTGTAAACCTGGGCATCTCGTGTGGATACACATGGATGGGTTAATACGGTCTATTTGTAACATGTGGCTTTGCCCTTTGATATTATCCCTAATTATTAATTAGTCTTCCCCATATTCTCATAATAAGGATTTGTTGAAAGTTTGATGACAAAAGCTCAAATGACAAAAAGTTGTACCCTGGACAAACACACACACACACACACACACACACACACACACACACACACACACACACACACACACACACACACACACACACACACACACACAATTGCAAAAACCTGTGTGGGCAGCAGACGGGCTAATGAATAATGGCCAGTTAGGCAATAGTAGCAAGGCAACATCGTGCTGGGCAACGCGGTGCAGGCTGTTAGGTGCAGGCTAACCCTAACAGCTTGGTGGCCAAGGTGACCAACGTGGCGAAGGCCAGGGTGGCCAAGAATAATCGTGCGGCCAAGAGCGATCGTGTGGACCGGAAGGTGACCAACCGGAAGGTCCTTTTTTTTTTTTTCTTCTTTCTATCGTCCATTTCCCACCCGGGAAAGGGACACAAACAGGGGGAGGCGGCGCGGGCTCCACTGGTGCTCCACAAGTTCCCTGGTGCAGGTGTTGTTGCAAGCTGTTAGGGTTGACAGCAGAGCGGAGCGGTGCACACTTAATAAAATGTGCACACAAATGTTCCTCCCCCCACTGTCTTGTAATCGATTTTGGGTATGACTTTAAAGACCTGTCACCTGGTGGTTCAAATGAAAGCAGTTGCTACTAAACTTGACCCTGCAGGGTGTACAGAAAATTGTCCAATTGAAAACAGCATGGAGTGTGCACACTGTTATTAGCACAGCAGTGCACATGGTGGAGGCGATCATTTAATAATGTACCTTTGTCATTCACTTGGTTCCAATGCTGTTTTGTTTGAAATAGTTGATATAAATCCAAACCCTTGGAAAGGTTTCTTTTCGAGGAGAATTTGTATGCAAGCTGTCAACGAGATCTGCATTGGGGGATTCAAACCTGCAACAATGGGTGCTTATCTCGATGCCCTCAACAGCACAGTGTAGTTTTCCAGCAAATTGATATCAAATTCCACTTTATTGTCAAGTAGGGAAGTTTATTACACTGAGATCCAGGAGATATTTACAGAACAATGATAATGATGAATGGGCATCCATTTTCTTCTTTCATTTATGCTATTTATCATCTTGCCGACATAAAGGAAGTTGTTTGACTAATGTTAATTTGCAGCTTCACCAAACATTGAGAGAAATTTAAGATGGAGTCTCAACACTTCAATAACACTTGGATTTGTGGAATGCAGAGGAACCTGAGATGCATTGGAACACCCCCTCCCTTCCCTCCTCCCCCTGAACAGCGATTCTCAGCCAATTAGGTTATCTGCTCATTTATGTGGTTCATGATATTCCAATGTGTTGTTCATGATATTCCAATGTGTTGTTCATGATATTCCAATGTGTTGTTCATGATATTCCAATGTGTTGTTCATGATATTCCAATGTGTTGTTCATGATATTCCAATGTGTTGTTCATGATATTCCAATGTGTTGTTCAAGATATTCCAATGTGTTGTTCATGATATTCCAATGTGTTGTTCATGATATTCCAATGTGTTGTTCATGATATTCCAATGTGTTGTTCATAATAGTTCATTATGTTTTTCATGATATTCCAATGTGTTGTTCATGATATTCCAATGTGTTGTTCATGATATTCCAATGTGTTGTTCATGATATTCCAATGTGTTGTTCATGATATTCCAATGTGTTGTTCATGATATTCCAATGTGTTGTTCATGATATCCCAATGTGTTGTTCATGACATTCGAACGTGTTGTTCGTGATATTCCAACGTGTTGTTCATGCTAGTTCATTGTGTTGTTCATGCTAGTTCATTGTGTTGTTCATGATATTCCAATGTGTTCTTCATGATATTCCAATGTGTTGTTCATGATATCCAAATGTGTTGTTCATGATATCCAAATGTGTTGTTCATGATATCCAAATGTGTTGTTCACGATATTCCAATGTGTTGTTCACGATATTCCAATGTGTTGTTCATGATATCCCAATGTGTTGTTCATGATATTCCAATGTGTTGTTCACGATATTCCAATGTGTTGTTCACGATATTCCAATGTGTTGTTCACGATATCCCAATGTGTTGTTCACGATATCCCAATGTGTTGTTCACGATATCCCAATGTGTTGTTCACGATATTCCAATGTGTTGTTCATGATATTCCAATGTGTTGTTCACGATATTCCAATGTGTTGTTCATGATATTCCAATGTGTTGTTCATGATATTCCAATGTGTTGTTCATGATATCCCAATGTGTTGTTCATGACATTCGAACGTGTTGTTCGTGATATTCCAACGTGTTGTTCATGCTAGTTCATTGTGTTGTTCATGCTAGTTCATTGTGTTGTTCATGATATTCCAATGTGTTCTTCATGATATTCCAATGTGTTGTTCACGATATTCCAATGTGTTGTTCACGATATTCCAATGTGTTGTTCATGATATCCCAATGTGTTGTTCATGATATTCCAATGTGTTGTTCACGATATTCCAATGTGTTGTTCACGATATTCCAATGTGTTGTTCACGATATCCCAATGTGTTGTTCACGATATCCCAATGTGTTGTTCACGATATCCCAATGTGTTGTTCATGATATCCAAATGTGTTGTTCACGATATCCAAATGTGTTGTTCACGATATCCAAATGTGTTGTTCATGATATCCAAATGTGTTGTTCACGATATTCCAATGTGTTGTTCACGATATCCCAATGTGTTGTTCACGATATCCCAATGTGTTGTTCACGATATTCCAATGTGTTGTTCATGATATTCCAATGTGTTGTTCACGATATTCAAATGTGTTGTTCATGATATTCCAATGTGTTGTTCACGATATTCCAATGTGTTGTTCACGATATTCCAATGTGTTGTTCATGATATTCCAATGTGTTGTTCATGATATACCAATGTGTTGTTCATGATATTCCAATGTGTTGTTCACGATATTCCAATGTGTTGTTCACGATATTCCAATGTGTTGTTCACGATATTCCAATGTGTTGTTCACGATATTCCAATGTGTTGTTCACGATATTCCAATGTGTTGTTCACGATATTCCAATGTGTTGTTCACGATATTCCAATGTGTTGTTCACGATATCCCAATGTGTTGTTCACGATATCCCAATGTGTTGTTCACGATATTCCAATGTGTTGTTCACGATATTCCAATGTGTTGTTCAAGATATTCCAATGTGTTGTTCACGATATTCCAATGTGTTGTTCATGATATTCCAATGTGTTGTTCATGATATACCAATGTGTTGTTCATGATATTCCAATGTGTTGTTCACGATATTCCAATGTGTTGTTCACGATATCCCAATGTGTTGTTCACGATATCCCAATGTGTTGTTCACGATATCCCAATGTGTTGTTCACGATATCCCAATGTGTTGTTCACGATATCCCAATGTGTTGTTCACGATATCCCAATGTGTTGTTCACGATATTCCAATGTGTTGTTCATGATATCCCAATGTGTTGTTCATGATATTCCAATGTGTTGTTCATGATATCCCAATGTGTTGTTCACGATATCCCAATGTGTTGTTCATGATATCCCAATGTGTTGTTCATGATATTCCAATGTGTTGTTCACGATATTCCAATGTGTTGTTCACGATATTCCAATGTGTTGTTCATGATATTCCAATGTGTTGTTCATGATATCCCAATGTGTTGTTCACGATATCCCAATGTGTTGTTCACGATATCCCAATGTGTTGTTCACGATATCCCAATGTGTTGTTCACGATATTCCAATGTGTTGTTCATGATATTCCAATGTGTTGTTCACGATATTCCAATGTGTTGTTCACGATATTCCAATGTGTTGTTCATGATATTCCAATGTGTAGTTCATGATATACCAATGTGTTGTTCATGATATTCCAATGTGTTGTTCACGATATTCCAATGTGTTGTTCACGATATTCCAATGTGTTGTTCACGATATTCCAATGTGTTGTTCACGATATTCCAATGTGTTGTTCACGATATCCCAATGTGTTGTTCACGATATCCCAATGTGTTGTTCACGATATTCCAATGTGTTGTTCACGATATTCCAATGTGTTGTTCATGATATTCCAATGTGTTGTTCACGATATTCCAATGTGTTGTTCATGATATTCCAATGTGTTGTTCATGATATTCCAATGTGTTGTTCATGATATTCCAATGTGTTGTTCATGATATTCCAATGTGTTGTTCACGATATTCCAATGTGTTGTTCACGATATCCCAATGTGTTGTTCACGATATCCCAATGTGTTGTTCATGATATTCCAATGTGTTGTTCACGATATTCAAATGTGTTGTTCATGATATTCCAATGTGTTGTTCACGATATTCCAATGTGTTGTTCACGATATTCCAATGTGTTGTTCATGATATTCCAATGTGTTGTTCATGATATACCAATGTGTTGTTCATGATATTCCAATGTGTTGTTCACGATATTCCAATGTGTTGTTCACGATATTCCAATGTGTTGTTCACGATATTCCAATGTGTTGTTCACGATATTCCAATGTGTTGTTCACGATATTCCAATGTGTTGTTCACGATATTCCAATGTGTTGTTCACGATATTCCAATGTGTTGTTCACGATATCCCAATGTGTTGTTCACGATATCCCAATGTGTTGTTCACGATATTCCAATGTGTTGTTCACGATATTCCAATGTGTTGTTCAAGATATTCCAATGTGTTGTTCACGATATTCCAATGTGTTGTTCATGATATTCCAATGTGTTGTTCATGATATACCAATGTGTTGTTCATGATATTCCAATGTGTTGTTCACGATATTCCAATGTGTTGTTCACGATATCCCAATGTGTTGTTCACGATATCCCAATGTGTTGTTCACGATATCCCAATGTGTTGTTCACGATATCCCAATGTGTTGTTCACGATATCCCAATGTGTTGTTCACGATATCCCAATGTGTTGTTC
>NC_140964.1:102308249-102365749 GCF_056783735.1 Eptatretus burgeri | reverse complement strand
CACACACACACACTCTCACACACACATACACACACACACACACACACACACTCTCACACACACACACACACACACACACACACACACACACACACACACACACACACACACACACACACACACACACACACACACACTCACACGTGATTGCAAAACCCTGTGTGGGCAGCAGACGGGCTAATGAATAGTGGTTCGTTTACCTTCAACATAAACGAAGACACTTCATAAAATGTGCACACAAATGTTCCTCCCCCCACTGTCTTGTAATCGATTTTTAGGGATGACTTTAAAGACCTGTCACCTGGTGGTTCAAATGAAAGCAGTTGCTACTAAACTTGACCCTGCAGGGTGTACAGAAAATTGTCCAATTGAAAACAGCATGGAGTGTGCACACTGTTATTAGCACAGCAGTGCACACGGTGGAGGCGATCATTTAATAATGTACCTTTGTCATTCACTTGGTTCCAATGCTGTTTTGTTTAGAATAGTTGATATAAATCCAAACCCTTGGAAAGGTTTCTTTTCGAGGAGAATTTGTATGCAAGCTGTCAACGAGATCTGCATTGGGGGATTCAAACCTGCAACAATGGGTGCTTATCTCAATGCCCTCAACAGCACAGTGTAGTTTTCCAGCAAATTGATATCAAATTCCACTTTATTATCCAACGAGCAAATACAACCCAAAGCTTCACTAATGGGGATATTATGGGGGAGAGAGAGAGAAGGTAGGAGGGGGAGAGAGAGGGGGAGGAAGGGAAGATGTAGGAGAGAGAGAGGGGACGGAGGGAGAGGAGAGGACAGAGGGAGAGGAGAGGAGAGGATGGAGGGAGAGGATGGGATGGAAGGAGGGAAGAGGAAGTTAGTATGGCGGAAGGGTGAAGGAGAGGGGCGGGAGCGACGCTTATTATCAAAATGTTTCTGTACAATGTCGAAGAAGGGGTGTGACAAGGGGTGAGAGAGAGACAGACAGAGGGAGAAAGAGAGTGAGAGGGAGGGTAGGGAGGGTGGGGAGGGGGTGGGAGGAGGAAAAAACGATAGAAAAGTGAGGGGTCTAAGTGGGGTTAGCAAAGAGAATATGTCATGCTTCATGCCGAACTTGCAAAATAATAAAACTTATGTCAGAACGGCTGTACACACAATGACACAACAGAGTTTGTAAAGCAATCCTCTGGCATATCTGCAAAACTTTGATATTCCAGTTCCATAAAATTTGTCGGAACATGAACCAAAAGCAAGCACTGAAAACATGGAAGTACCTCCTGCCCACGAACGACCTTATGATCTCATCGAGCGTGAACATCGAAAACAAAGCATTGCGACCAGATATCACACTGAAGTACAAAAGAGAAAAGAAGGCATCGCTGATTGAGGTGTTAATACCAGTGATTTTTGACTAAATGCAGAAATCATGAAAATGACCAAATAACAAGACCTCAACAATGAAGTGAAAAGGTCCTGCAAGCTGAAGAATGCCAAAGTTGAACCAGTGATAGTTGGAGTGACAGGAATGATGATAAGGAACCTCACCGAGATATGAAAAAAAACATCCCTGGGAATATTACAACGAAAGATCTGCAGTTGGAAGCCGTCCTGGGCTCAGTGACGTCCTGAGGAGAGTCCTCGGTACAAAACTTTGAGAACAGAAAACTTCACAGGTTGGTCAATGAATTGTGACCCCTTATCAAAATGAAGGAGGGTACTTTTAGCCCGCCCTGTAAGGACTCCATTCCACTTTCTGAAACCCCATATGTAGATACCAATCAATGACACACACACACACACACACACACACACACGAACACACACACACGAACACACACACTTTGAGACCTAGTCAGTTTCTGTTTCACCTTATGAAACCCACCCACCACATGTGGAGATAGCAGGCAATAACAGCAACTTGCATGTACACACATACACACACACACACACACACACACACACACACACACACACACACACACACACACACACACACACACACACACACACACGTACTTTGAGACCTGCGGCGTGAGCCTTTAAAAAACCATGCTATCTTCCGAGCGAAGGTCTGCCTGTATGCATGCGTGCTCGTACATGCAGCAGTCTTTGCACCCCACTGGTGGTCTCACTCCGAATCTGATTCTTACATGCTAGTCCCCTCAACAGAGAGGGAAGGTTGGGGAGCAGGGGGTGGGGTAGGAGAGAAATAGAGGGAGGGAAAAGGAAAGTCAGGGAGAGTGGAGGAGTCGGAGAGAGAGGGAGAAGTCAGGGTCGGAAAGAGGGAGTGAGGTGGGAGAGAGGATGTAGGGTTGGGAGGGGGGGGAGATGGGTGGGATAGGGGTGAGAAAAGCAGAGGGATGAGGGATTCCGGCAGATGTGACGCCCAGTTTATCATCCATCCAAGAGACGGCACACACATTGATGAATCACCCTGCCTGTGAAACACCAGGACGACAGTTCATAGCTGTGTTGGGATTCAAATCCAGGCTACACAGAGCAAGCATACGTACCTCCCGGCTTTCCTGCCATGATATGGTGATTCATTCTTTTATAACTGAAAACATTTTTTACTCATTATGATCAAATAATTTATTTTGCCTTTCTACATCCGGTATAGAACCGCGGTATCGCCATGGAAACTTAAACACACACCAAGTGGCTTCACCAAGCAAAACGGTTGAAGAAACTTTTGAAAACGAAACATTTAATTCATATTTTTATTTATCTATGCCAAAATGATGGGTCGTTTTATGGAAGATCATACAAAAAGGGGAAACTTCGTGGAAAATAACATTTCACATTTTCAGCGAACCAGCCACCACATGTTGCACCGCAAAACAACACGTGGCTAAGAACGCATGCGAGTGACTGCTGAACTTTGTTTAAGTCAATCGATGTGCAGTATCCAGTGACAGTGCGAATATTGTAGAGCACTTGCCAAGTGGCATTAGCACTCCAACGAAATGGTTGATAAGAAAGGACTCGCTTGGCACACGATTAGCAATCACTGAACCGTCATACTAAACATACACTTCCGGGACTCCGGAGACGTCCAAAATGTCAAATATGTCTGAATTGGACAAATGATCACTTTTGGGGGGAGTTGGAACTGCTTGTAAGTTCGATTCTGGAGCTGAAATTTTGTATTTCTGCTTAGTTTACGAGATTCTCGAGGTTATGGCATGTGCGGAAATGAAATAAATCCCCGAACGCTGACGTCTCTGGGTGTTTATAAGCATTGCCATGTACCCAGCGATTTATAGCTATGATGAACAGGCCTTCGATAATATGAGTTAGGAAAGTGAAAAAAATAAACGTTATCATTAAGAAATCATTGTGGCCTGTTCCAAGTCAAGTCAGAATGAGCAGGCCCAAAAACATGGTGGCTTCAGACCCCAGCGGAGTTACCTGGGACATGCCTGAAGACCCCAAAGAGCGAGGTGGCCAAGGAAGTGCCTGATATAGGATGTAATTAAATAAGAAAGTTAATTATCTTCAAAAGGGGTGTTTTAATTCACCCAAACACACAATTTTCACTCCTGCTCTTCCTTGGAGTTTTCCGAGAATGCATGCAAAGTTTCAGGCAGCTATGTTTCATGGGTTTGGAGTTATGGAGGAGACGCACACACTGACACACACTTCCTTTTATAAGTATAAATGTGTCGCTCATACTGTTTGAATGTGTTCTTCATGACATTCCAATGTTTTCATGATATGATATTCCAAAAATATTGCAAAACATGATAGTGGCTTCAGCACTCCAATGGAATGGTTGGTATATTTGTATATATTTGTATATGAAATGGTATATTTTGGAATATTCCAAAACAAAAATCATGAGTTTTCATGATATTCCAAAACAACACATTGGAACATCATTAACAATATTGTTACGAATTCTCGCCCGCCGGCGTGCGAACGACCGCGTTTTACGAATAGCGGCCGTACGCCCACAGGACGAACAATTCAGTCGCGGCTTTCCGGATAAACGCCAAAAACCAGCCACGGGTGTGTTCTTAACCACACCACAACCTTGTCCGCACTTTACCCGCGCTACAGGGTCAATCGCCGAATTGTCGATATACCTAATTAATCGCGCGGGTCGATTACCGAAAGATTGTACCTCAATGGGACCGCTTGGAAACGAGCCGCTTAAGCAGCTCGCTTCCTTTTGGGATGACCGAGCGGTGTATTATCGCGCAGTCCCGTTGGAGCCGATCACTTTACCGGCTATTTAAAACCAACTATGTCCCGAGTGCAAGATGGCAGCTCAGTTGGGGAAAGAGGACACAACGAGCAGGTTAACATTTAAACAAGCACATTTATTTCCACACGTATACAGTGATGCAGTCATGCAATGAATGGGCGGAGCACGCATGCACGTATACAGCCAAACAAAAGCAATGTAAAGGAGCTACGACCGTTTATTTATTCTTTAGTCACTTTTTTACAGTTCTACTTAACGGACTCGGCGCCACAACTTTCATTCAAAGAAAAGCAAGGAAAAACCCCCTCAAAGATAAGGGGGTAGACTGGACCTCTCGGGGTCTTTATGACTTGGAGCTTTGAGGACCAAAGGAGCTCCAAGAGGCCGCGCAGTTTACCTTCTCGCTGGGGCGACCCATGACGTTCCGTCCCCACGGCAGCTAGCGTAACCGCGGCTCGGCCGCGGCCTGGTGATTCGGGCCCCAGCCGGCAATGCCTGAGAGAAACGAACGGGTCTTTGCTCTTTCTGAGTTGATGCTCTCTTTAAGAACCCGTCCGTCCCTCAGCGATGCTCGGACGGTTCCGAAGCCCAATCACCTCAGACCGTTCGGTGCTGGTTGGCGAGCTCTCTCCGGCTCTCTCCACGTTCCGCACACGAACACGCAGCTCTGTGTGGCACAGCAAGCTTGGCCGTGCTCGCCGCTCGCATCTCCTCCGCTCTCCTCAGCTTCTCCACCGACTGCAGGCTTCAGGCTCCAGGCTCCAGGCGCTCCGAACCCCGACAGACACTCCACAGACTGACCGCGCTTGGCGTTCCGCTCGCCCTTTTATAGGGCTCGAGAGACGAGATCTGATCTCCGCACTCTCACCTCTGACCCCCACTGGCTCCGCCCCTCTCGCTCTCTTGATCCGAATTCCGAGGCGAAGCTTGCACAGAGCGGACGTGTGCGAAGACAGCGACCCTGTGCGGCGAGCGGACGTGTGCGAAATCACCGACTTGCGTGGTGAGGAAACCCCCGCGTCTGCCTGCAGTGATGCGGACTCGCCATGGCTGGCGCCAAGATGTCGTCTTTTCAGAAATGAAGGTGAGGCGACGTTGTTCGTGTTGATTTATCGGGGGAGATGTGGTTTAGGAGATGGTGAGATGTCGTTGTTGTGTCGGCGGTGTGGAGAGGGTGGTTGGTGGTTGGCGTTGAGGAGGTGGTTGGTAGTTGACTTTGTGGAGAAGGTGCTTGGTGGTTGGCGTGGTGGAGAAGGTGGTTGGTGGTAGGGAAGGTGGTTGGTGGTTGGCGTTGTGGTTGGTCCAAAATAACGATAGTAAAAGAAAAACGGCTACCTCAAAGATCACAGCCCGGGTGACACGAATAAATCCCATGAGACAACAGTGGGGAAATCTACCTGAACACAGACTTACCGGCATAACTGAACTAAGGAGCTATATGGTGCTCTGCGAATTTCCACAGCCGTAACAATATGTTGTTCATCATGTTCCAATGTGTTGTTCATCATGTTCCAATGTGTTCTTCATGATGTTCCATTGTGTTCTTCATGATGTTCCATTGTGTTGTTCATGGTAGTTCAATGTGTTGTTCATGATGTTCCAATGTGTTGTTCATGATGTTCCAATGTGTTGTCATCATGTTCCAATGTGTTGTTCATGATGTTCCAATGTGTTGTTCATCATATTCCAATGTGTTGTTCATGATGTTCCAATGTGTTGTTCATCATATTCCAATGTGTTTTTCATGATGTTCCAATGTGTTTTTCATGATGTTCCAATGTGTTGTTCATGGGAGTTCAATGTGTTGTTCATGATGTTCTAATGTGTTGGTCATGGTAGTTCGGTAGTCCTTTGCGTCAGAAGACGTGACATGAGCGGTTCTTCTTCTTCATCCTTAAACACGCCCTTTTACCCTTTGTTGACATCACTTTTAAGTGATGTTTGAATGCATTACTGGCAAATAAAAAAATAAATTCACAACACAGCTTCCAACATGAGAATCTGCTTGCGAAATGGAACAATATTGATAATTGGCAAACTTGGCACGTAATTTTGGGAAGATGACTGGCTCTGATGTCTTTTGGCTTTTCTTCATTGACTGATAAAGTGACGCTTCACAATGTCGAACTAATGTTAATCTTCAGTGTTGAATATTTTTTCTTTTTTCATTGGTGCTTCAGGTTCGGTGCTGCCAAAACAGCCCCCTGGCAAGGATTACACTGGGTGGTTTGTCTTTGACATCATAACAGAATCTTGTGATTGGACAATGCTTGGGACTAACTATGGTTATAAATTCCATGCAAAAATATATGTACAAATCCTAACTTTAGGAGAGACACTCACCAAATATTTTCAATATGGTGTCAATTGTGCCAACACGGTTATTGGATCTTTTGCTTGGTGTGTCATTCAGCCTAACACTTGTCTCTATACAGGATGCTTTGAATACTTTAATTTGACATCTCTCTGTGAGTAATTTAATGTGTGTTAAATTACAGGAAACTCATTTTTATGATGATGTAATGGTTATTCGTGCAAGAGGTTCCAGGAAACATTTACCCTGTAATGCTATATTTATTTGTAGGCCTACTCTCCAACCCAAATTACCATGATAGCTTGGGGTTCACCTAGGAAAGACCAACTTGAAGCTGAAATGCCTTTTTGAATGCACCAAGTGCATGGTATTGTGAGTTGTGGCACATTTCTCTGTGGAGATAACATCATAGCTCATATAAGTGCCTTTGTTTGACTTTAAAACACAGACAAGTCTGAAGACGACAATGGTTCACGAGCGGTATTTGACGATGTAAATTGTTTCAGAAGTCAAGGATGAGACAATGTGATAATGTTTGACCAAGTTATAAAAATGATCAACATGATGTGGTACGAGTGACAGGTTATTAGCTGCAAAATGTCGAAAACCCGGTTTCATTCAACAACTTAAAAAATTTGACCTTTGCATAACCTTTAAAGGTCACAAAACAATGTTGTGGACATTAAAATAAGGAAACAGGAGAGTGCAAAAGCTTAATGGAGTTAGTTCGTCGAAGAAGGTCGAAAACCCGGTTCGATTCCCACAACTTTGAAAATTTGACCTTTTTGAACTTTAAAGGTCAAGGATTATGACCTTTGGTGCAAAACTTCCTCTGGAACATTCTAGGAACAATATAACGTCATATAGGCTATATGGCATTTCGCACTCCTCGGATTATCCATAATTTGATGAAATCAGTGTAAAAACAAACTTGAAGGGGGCGCCACTGGCAAGGTGTTCGAGAGAGAGCAAAATGGTTTCAAGACTTTAGGTGAGGAATGACCTCAAGATTATGCATAAAAAATATTGTCATCCTAGCTCTCAAAGTTTGGGCGGTCGTATGATTTTTATGTCAAAATTCGAAATTTTCTAAGTTTGTGACCTTGTGACCTTGACCTTGTGACGAAAATGAAAAACCGAGCTCCGTGGGGCTATGCAGGTGCCATTGGGAAAACCAAATACTGAAACCCCTGCCAGATTCGACAAACCCCCTAGGAGAAGATGCAAATTGAAATCGGCTACCCCCTAAAAACACAATTCACAATTTTCTAAGTTCGTAACCTTGTGGCCTTGACCTTGGGACGAAAATGAAAAATCGAGCTCTGTGGGGCTATGCAGGTGCCATTGGGCAAACCAAATACCGAAACCCCTGCCAGATTCGACAAACCCCTCGGAGAAGAAAATTTTGTATTTCAAAATTCGCAATTTTCGAAGTTCGTGACCTTGTGACCTTGACCTTGTGACGAAAATAAAAAATCGAGCTCCGTGGGGCTATGCAGGTGCCATTGGGCTAACCAAATACCGAAACCTCTGCCAGATTCGACAAACCCCCTAGGAGAAGATGCAAATTGAAATCGGCTACCCCCTAAAAACACAATTCACAATTTTCTAAGTTCGTGACCTTGTGGCCTTGACCTTGGGACGAAAATGAAAAATTGAGCTCTGTGGGGCTATGCAGGTGCCATTGGGCTAACCAAATACCGAAACCCCTGCCAGATTCGTCAAAGCCCCTCGGAGAAGATGCAAATTGAAATCGGCTACCCCCTAAAACACGTGTTTTTTGGGCGTGGCTCCGCCCATAATGGGCGCACCACGCCCATTTTCAGGAAAACACAACAAGATCATGATATAAACCTCCCAACAAAATTTTATCAGTATCGGATCAAAACCCACGGAGCTATGCTCGGGACAGACAGACAGACATACAGACAGACAGACATACAGACAAGCTGGTAGGCGGGCATGGGTAGTCGCCTACCCAATAGACCCTGACGCGATGGACCCGTTCGATGGGGAATGACCTGAGGATTAAGCACAATAAAATTCATGATTCTAGCTTCAAGAGTTAATGCTGCAGATTATTTTTTCGTTAAAATACCCCCACATTTAGAGGTTTTTCAGCCGTTGCTAGGCAACGGAGGGGTCCATAGCAACAGTTCTTTCTCACACATAACTAGGACATACCATTAACCTACCATACCAGTTTCATGTATATCTGACTCATAGTATCTGAGATATAACGAACTTCGTTTTTTTATTGTTTTCGACCAGGGTTCATTGAACATCTATCTTCTCTGACAGTTTTCATAGGATCCGGCTGGAAATTGTTGACAATATGGCTGATTGTACTGCCCACAGTTGCTCGTGGCCTGATTTTTGATTTTCGAAAAAATAATTTTTTATGATTTTTCAAAAATTTCAAAGTCCCGTTGCTAGGCAACGGTGGTGTCCATAGCAACGGTTCTCATTTGCACACAACTAGGTCATGGTATGAACTTACCAACCAAGTTTCATCAAAATCGCCATTGTATTAACGGAGCACTGGACCGAACAGACAGACAGACAGACAGACAAACATATCGACGGAAAAAAAACTGATAATAAGGTTAGAACAAATTTCCAAAAAATTATTTGTCGACTGGATCGACTACCCAACATATCAACGGAAATACTGATAACAAGGGTTGAACAAATTTCAAAAAAAAAAAATTTTGAAATTTTTTTTTTGACAAGATCGACGACCCAACAGACAGACAGACAGACAGACAGACAGACAGACACACAACAAAAACGAGTATATTGGTCACTCATTTTTTTCGTGAAAATATTTTTTCGTGAACCAATATTAAGGCCCATGGAAGAGCAGAACGACATAAGGCTTTGGATCAACACACAAAATTGGGCAAAAGGAAAACAGTGGGATAACACCCAAATTGATGTACCTACGACAGCGCAAGAGAAGGAATTCCGGCAGAAAGATGAGTCCTGGATCTCATTGGGTATAGTAAAGCTCACTAGTGGAAATAGGAGAGACAATGAAGTGGTGCTCGCTGCAAACTTCAAAGCCTGTTGGGGAGAGCTTGAAATAATGGAGTTGTGAAGACTTGCAGTGGTGAGAAAAGAGGGATTTGAAAGAATGGAGGTAAGCATTGAGTTTTGACTTGGGGAAGGGAACAAGGATATGGTGACCTTAATAAGACTTCTCAAAGTTGTAATGCAATGAAGAACAAAATTAACTGCACAAAAGTTTCACATACATTCCTCACATCGGGCTTTTTGACTTTGACATTAACCAGAATATAAGTACTTAGTCGTGTCATTGCAATTCCATGTCGACTGGAATGTGATTTGCTTTTGTACAGTATAGGGATTGTATTGCATCTTGGTGGCATTAAAAACGATTTCAAGGACACCTCGGGCTGGCAGGATAGAGCAGAGGGAGTGTGCTCACTCTTTGAACTGTCTAGCCTGGGTTTGATTCCTAATCCAACTCGAACTGTTACCCTGATGCTTGGGAGTGTACTGTCCATCAGATGAACTGTCTTCATCGGTTAGAGTCGTGTCTTCTAGCATTTCCTGGTGTAGAATAATGTTCCCATCGTTTTATGATTTTCTTTTACGATAGTATAGGCCCTTGTGTGCCAGTATGCTGGACAAATTGTCTGACAGGATGGCACAGGGGTTGAGCACTTTCCTTTTGGCTGTCTCGACTGGGTTTAATATCTGACCCAACTACAAGTTGTCAGATCGGAGCTTCACAGGCAGAGTGTTGCCTCATAAAGTACACCATCGCTCGGATGCATGTTCAGCCGAAGGTCCAATCTGCGAGCATTAGTGATATCATGGGATATCTGTCATTGTTATTCTCTTTGTAGGTTTCTCAGAGGTGATAAATACTCCATGTGATGTGCATTTACAAAGGAAAACAATACAAATGTCATTTGTGTTGATTTATTATATTTCCAACCATTGTATTGGGGAAAAATCCATTTTCGTACACAGCATCAGTGACAGGTTCAGAAGTATTTTGTTGTGGTGGTGGTAGTGGTGGAAGTGGTGTTGTAATTGGTAATATTGGCTACATGTGGCCGATGCTGCAGAACATGACCACCATCGGATTCAAGTTCAAACCGTAGACACCGACATCGTCGTCTTGGCGGTGATGGTAGCCCAGGCACTACCATGCGTGGATGAACTCTGGATTGCCTTTGGGATGGGCAAGAACTACCGCTACATCCCTGCCCATGAAATAGCTGCCTCCCTCGGTCCACAGAAGGCACGTGCCCTCCCTGTCTTCCACGCCATGACCGGATGTGACACGGTATCAGCATTCGTGCGGCATGGGAAGAAATCTGCCTGGGCCACATGGAACTCGTTTCCAGAACTGACAGATTCTCTTGTGACCCTGACCACCACGCCAGTCAACATCCAGGATGACACAATGCACTGCATTGAAAGGTTTGTGGTGCTCCTCTATAACCGCACCAGTCCATATACGGACATCAACGAGGCCAGAAAGAAACTCTTCACCAAGAGGAACTCCGTCCAGCTCATCCCACCTACCTATGATGCTTTGGAACAGCATGTGAAGAGATCAGTCTTCCAGGGTGGCTATGTCTGGGGGCAGGTCTTGGTCCCTCAACCCGTGCTTCCATCACCAACAAGCTGGGGCTGGCGGCAAACAGAGAATGGGTCCTACGAACCGCTCTGGACCACACTCCCTGAGGCTTCAAAAAGCTGCTTCGAGCTGGTGTCGTGCGGCTGCAACAAAGGCTGCAGAAACCGCTGCAAATGCAAGAAGGCTAATCTGCAATGCACTGGACTGTGTGCTTGTGAAGGAGAATGCCAGTAGACAGACGCAGTAGACAGACTGAGATATCGGCCTAGCTTAGAATGTGCAAATGCAAAGTCGCATTGCTTGTAAAAGTGTTGACTTCTTGATCCAGAGCCAGTACACTTGAGCTCAGAAACTCATATTGTACTAGACTGATGTATGCGTCTACCATGTGTCCTGGTAGAATGGTTGTAGACAGTAAACCGTAGCCGCTTCAAAGTGAAGTGTGCAATAATTTGACTACATTTTCTGAGTTTGTCATTATCACGATTATCTGTTCCCTTTTCAAAATAGAGTAAAGTATGTAATCTATAATGCAATTTTTGTTGATTCCAAACCCATTGAATGTGATGAATATCATTTGACTCTTGTTCTCCAGGCAATAATGGGTACTTTTCAGCGAAAAGTTTCAGGAGAGCAGCAATTTACAAATCAAATAATGGCTTTTTTACCGAAAATACTGGCTCATAATATTTGAATATGCCTTTTCATGGTCAATTTACTGAATTTTACACTTTCCTGATATCTACCACCAACACAAAAAGAAAATAAGAGCATGTAGCCAATTTCGCTAAAGTAGAATGGTGGCCATTTTGGAAAATGGTCGCCGAAGCTGATCAAAGCACAATCTCGGGTGGCTCCATATCTAGAATTGTTCGGAATATATTATTCTACATGTGTACCAATTTTGGTGCCTTTATGAAAATTTGAACAATTGATCTGGAATATCAGACTGCGCTGCAGGACTAAATTGCAAATTTGTGTCCAAAATAATTCTTCAAGTCCAACCCCCAAGTTGGGACTCGAGCATTCTGGTACCAAACATACACTTATGGTCCATGGCAGAACCTGAAACAAAACCGTGATCAGTGACAACAACAAGAACCCTGGCCTAATTTGTGCACTGGAGCCACTTCAGCAGCACCATCACACCTCAGTAATTGTCCGACCAGTGAGCCAAATTCACAATTGATTCCCAGTCCAACATGTATCTGCTAGACTGCTAGACGATGAGTGACACTTTTTTGGCATTGCATTGCCTTAGAAGAGACTCTATGGTTCTGTTTCCCAGCTGTTGCAGATAATGGCTTTGGTTTTGTCATGCCTTTTGTGCTATGGCAATTGGCATTAATAGTATACTCTGGTTAGCCTGTCCACCCATGCAGACAAGCGTGCGTGTGTGTGTGTGTGTGTGTGTGTGTGTGTGTGTGTGTGTGTGTGTGTGTGTGTGTGTGTGTGTGTGTGTGTGTGTGTGTGTGTGTGTGTGTGTGTGAGTGACATAATGTATTTGGAGATATTTGTCATCAAATTTCGAACAAACCTAATTCGGAGAATATGGAGAAGGTGCCTTATCAGTCCATCCGCTGTGCAGCGAGACGGCAGGGCTTTGTAACTGCTTTCGTGTTTCTCAATTTATTTACATTTTATTTGTACACATAGTTGAGGCTTGTGGAAGACCTGGTATACTGAATGGATCAATATTTAACAGATAAAAGGAAGAGTAGAGAGAAGGAGGAAACACCAACAAAAGAGTTAAAAGCCAAGACGGAGGAAGGCGGACAAACAATGGGTGTGGGGTGGAATAGGGGTCGGAGAGGATGCATGTAGAAAGAAACTCTTAAGAGGAGAAACTGGAAATTTGGATGGAGGAGGGATTGGGGTGGAGGGGCCCCTTCAAAAAATGTTCTATAGAAATTCTACAGAGCTTAATAGAATTCTAAAAGAACTCAATATAACTTTTATGGAAGCTCATTAAATTCTCTAGAACTCTGAGTCGAGGTCGGTTGCTCTGTATAATTTAATGCTCCATAAAAGATCCATTTATATATTTATATAACTGCAGAGAATGGGTGTTTTGTAGAATTAATTAGACGTTCTATAGAAATCCATTTAAATGTTTATATAACTCTGCAGAGAATGGGTATCCTATACAATTAGATGTTCTATAGAAATCCATTTAAATACAGTCAAACATGTATCGAAAGACTGCTCAAAGGGAATGGAAAAAGTGGCCTTTATGGACAGGTTGTCTTTCTGTACAGGTTTGTGGCTGCCATTTTTCTGCAGTGCAGTGATGATATTCAAGCACAAGTACCCAAATGTATACAGTAAGCAAACCTGTCTTGGTGACCGTTATTTACTCTTTTAAATATTTTCTAAAGTGATTAATTCATATCTCACTCAGTGTCATTTTGGCAGTCACATTTTTATCTCCAGTGTTATGCTTGAAGAAGTCCAGAAGTGCCGTCTGCTTATATTACACGTTTGGTGCAGTTTGAAGAATTCGGTCTCAACCTTCTCATCCATCTCCATGCAATTCTCTGGAAAATCATGGCAATCATTGCTCACTGCAAAAGCCTTCATGTTGGCAAGGCTTGCAGCCAATCATGGATGTTCTTGATATTGTTATCTGCAGGTAAACTGATATCCTCCTCCTCCTCCTCTTCCTCCTCATCTTTGCTCATCATTTCTTTATGCTCGTCACTGTCAGCCAACCTGTGCTGCAGATCCTTGATGGTAGTTGCTAGCCGATTGTCAGATGTAGTTGCAATTCCAGAATCTTCAGCCACAAGTTCGCTGAGAAACATCTGGATAGCATCTTTGCAGTCAGAGTCCAGTTCTTCGTCCTCATCTTCAATTGCCTCTATGTTATTGGCATCTGAAGCTCCAACTCCGCAGCTCTAGAAGCCCTTCTGGATGATCTCCTCATCCACATCCCTCCATGGGTGATGGATCCGATAGATGGCTTGCAGAACATCAAGTCTCTTTCAGTCTCAAGTTTTTGCAAGATGCCTCTCAGCTGTCTCTTCCTGAACTTCAGCTTCAATGACTGAATGATCCCTTGATCCATTGGCTGCAATTTTGAAGTCATGCTTGGGGGAAGAAACAGAAGCTTCATGTTTGTCAGTTGGAGGTGAGGATGGCATGGGGCATTGTCTAGCAACCTCAAGATCCTTCTGCACCGGCATCCCATTTGCTGATCAAGTTTCTTCACGTACAGTTTGAAGATGTCACTTGTCATCCAATCACTCTTGTTAACATGGTAATCTAAAGGGAGGTCCTTCCTTTCCAGCTTTCCAAAGCAATGTGGCTTGATGTAATTCCAATGATGAGACGCTTCTCCTTTTCACCAAGAGCATTGGCACACAGCATCACAGTCAAATGTTCCTTGGAACAATTCCCACTGGAGCCGTCCGTAACTTTGTCATGGAGTGTCAAGTCCACCGATATCTAAAACAAAAGGCCAACCAGTCTCACTATGTTGTAGATGTTATGTAGGTCATAACCAGCACAAAGTTCAGGAAACTTACTTACCATTCCTCCACTGTAGCACTGTCAATGCATCTGCTCTCACCACTCATTTTTCCGAAGGCAATGTTATGTCTCCTCCTGAAAGTTTCTAGCCACCCATTGGATGCGTTGAAGTCATAAACCTTGAGGTGCTTGGCGATTTTGAGGGCCTTCTCTTGGAGCAAAGGACCAGAAACAGGAAATGTTCTTGCAGTTGAGTTCTTAAACCACTCGTTGAGCAATGCTTTGATCTCTCCATTTCCTGTCTTCCGAATTTTTCTTTTCCGTTCAAGAGGAACATTGCCCTTAAAGTCTTCCATCCAGTTTCTCTTCCTATTCACGATATTTTGGATCTGCATCATTCCACAGCGATGGCCTCGCATATTGCGCATCTAGTTAATCACTGTGCAGCTCTTCTTATGGTGGGTGTGCATCTTGATCACCTCCATTTTTATCTCCAACGACAGATGATTATGCGATAACTTCCCAGGATTCACAAAACAAGCCATAACCTAGTGTTAGAGAATGAATTTCAGAGTTTGCTATCACACTGAAAACCGAGTCGAATTTTAGGTTTGAAAACACTTCAAATCTGAGCAGATGGTAGTAGTGAGCATACAGAATTGAGGAATGATAAAACGCAAATGCACTGAAGCAAGGAACTCGGAAGTTCCACACACCGAAATGCAATTTTTAATGTATGTTCTACAGCTCATAATAGAGCTTCCACTCACACATCTTACACACATGGACATGTATACAGGTATACAGACAAGACATAACACAGGACTACTGAACAAGACAAACACAGCCACTGAGTTTGGGGGAAGTGGCGTCGGGTTCCGAGATACTTTGGGTACCAGCAACATCCCAACAATGGCGCCGCTTTTCTCACTGGTTATATTGGGTGGTTTGCCATTGCCTTCTCAGCATTATTTATCTGTGCTCTATCTTTTTAGGTGCTGAGCATCAAACAAAGAAGTAGTGCATACCATTTTTGGTGTGACTCAGTTGGGGTTCCAACCACCGACCTCCCAGATGCGGAGCAGATGCTTTAACCATTACACCAATGAGTCTGGTATCGATCACAGAGATATGTAAGAGATATGTCCATATGCTTTGTGTGAAAACTGTTTTAGGCACAGAAAGGTGACCAAATTTACCAATTTACAATGCAATCATTGACCATTGTGTACAAATTTGAGCTTATGAAGGGAAGCAATTAAGTGGCCGCTGGTTGCGTTAGACAGGTGATTGTTCTGTACAGGTTATTGAATACAGGTTTTCTCTGCAGGGGAAATTTAAGTATCCGCGATGAATAGGTGGTGGTTCTGTAAAGGTGGTTGCTAAAGCAGGTTTCACCTTATTTATAAAACTGCAGAGAATGGGTGTTCTATCAAATTCATTAGACGTTCTCGAGAAATCCATTTAAATATTTCTAAAACTCTGCAGAGATTTTTAAAATTTTAAATGTTTGATTTTTAAAATTTTGTAATGAAAGGTTCCTTCAAAAGAGGCAAATAAGGCCGAAATTTGGGCATTCCAATGTCTATAGAAATCTGCAGATAATAGGTGTTCTACATAATTAATTTAGACATTCTATAGAACTTGTCTACATAAATTATATGGAACTTTAGGATCAAATTCGATAGAACTGTATTTTCTATAGAATATAAATTTTCTGGAGTTTCTGCAGAATTTCTATGGAATCGTTCGATAGAATTTTGTCCGAAAGTAGCATAGAATGTCTGTAGAAATTTTCTATGGAATTTCTGCAAAACTTTTTTTGAGGGGATGGGGCGATATTAACAAGGGGAGAAAAGATCATCGTTTTCGATTGTTCATGATCTGAGATGGTGGTGAACAGCTGTCTTGAAGACCTAGAGAGAAGAATGAGATTGAAGAGAATGTGGAAGTTGCTTCCACAGGCAGGAAAAATATGAAACAATGAGAGGAGGTGACCAGTGATTCTGGATTGAGGTAGTTTCACCAGAAGGGGGTTGATAGTGGACCGTGTGTGCCCTGCAGAAGCCTGGGGAGGTCAAAGCACGGAAAGAGCTTTTGTCATCAAATTTTGAACAAACCTTTATTATGAGATTGTGTGGCACACTAATTCATAAATTTACTTATTGGTTCACGAGTCAGTAAGTGACCACTATATTCATTATGGGTGTGTGTCTGTCTGTCTGTCTGTCCCGAGCAGAGCTCCGTGGGTTTTGATCCGATCTTGATAAAATTTGGGTGGGAGGTTTATATCATGATCTAGTTGTGATTTCCTGAGAATGGGCGTTCTGCGCCATTATGGACGGAGCCACGCCCAAAAAACATGTGTTTTTAGGGGGTAGCCGATTTCAAGTTACATCTTCTCCGAGGGGGTTTGTCGAATCTGGCAGGGGTTTCAGTATTTGGTTAGCCCGATGGCACCTGCAGAGCCCCACGGAGCTCGATTTTTCATTTTCGTCCCAAGGTCAAGGTCACAAGGTCGCGAACTTAGAAAATGTCAAAAAAAATCAATAAATTGGGCATCGAGCTCCTAGGGTTTTCAACTGTTTCGAATGAAAGTTGGTATGCAAGTAGTGCTCTTCGTGTGCTACAACTTTCATCATTTACGTTTTTCCAAATTCCCACCAGTTTGCCCGTCCCCTCCAAGGTCAAAAGATATTTCAAAAAAAAAAAAAAAAAAGGCGAACCGTGTACATTGCTCGTGAACCATCGCCATCTCCAGTTTGTAGTTGTTTTCTTCAAGTTTAGTTCGAGTATAAGGCGGGTGCGGACGGGCTTTGCATTTTGAAATGCTTTCTAGTTTTAGTTTGTGTTCTATGGGGATTGTGAGTCACAGTACATTTGACATTGTATGTGTGGATATTTGGTTGTTTTTTTTTGTTTGTTTGTTTGTTTGTTTGTTTTTATTTAAATGGCAATGCAGTCCAATATTTGTTAGAGTGTGTGGGGGAGGGGGGGTTTATTTCAGTGCTTTTAAGTCATTTTTCACATTGAGGTTATTTCCGATGGCATTAACAGAACAAATTTTTCTGATATTCCTTTACAATCTCACATAAACTTTACAAAATAGATTATTATTTTATACATGGCTTTATGGTGTAGCATCAGTGCTCAATGTTAGTGTTGGTTTGCATTAGAGTGCGATTTAGGCGTTGCTGCTCAACTTTCCATTCAATCAGTTGATACGCCTGTCCAATGTGATTGAAGCCTCTCGCTCACTTCATCAGCCAAGCTTGGTGTTGCACGGTTGATGTGTATGGCTTAGAATGAGTAAACAACCTCGCTTATATGGGTTTCCTAGAGTAGCTTTCAGCATAGTAACCCATATGGAAAGATGAAGGACTCGTTGGTTTTATTTATTCATATGCAGCCTATGGCTGCTTGGCTGATTCATTTTCTCGGGGCGCGGCCGTGCCGCTGATGCAATGCCCCCCTTTTACCAGCACGCTGGGTTCGTCGGGACTCATTTTGCCGACCTCAGAAGGATGACAGGCTGAGTCGACTCACCTGGTGTTTATTTCACGACCTGGCAGGGGCTTGAATTCGAGACCCTGAGATCTTAAGCCAGCCACCCTAACCGTTAAGCCAACACCAGGCTTATTCGTTGGTTGGTGAAGGATTTTTTTTCTTTGGATGTTTTGGTCCGTGGTTTGTAGCAACCGTTTCACTGCCCTGTCCAAAACACTGCAGTTGGACACACACAGCACTTCAGTTATCTCCCCATCAACAACCACCTGCACCCCACTCCTGACCCCTCCAGCTACCATTGTGTACTCCAATGCATTTTACTCATTTAACATAATTTCTGTGTCATTTCTAGACTTGTGAAAATATGGAGGACTTGCCCCAATTGGTATAATTACTTTTATTTAGAAATAAAATGATTTGTCCATCAAGTGTCCTCTCAGGATGGAAAAGAGATAATGTGGTCCAACATGCCTTTCAGAGGGTTAGTCGAGGTATGATTCCCAACCGGATTATCAAGTGTCACATGCACGCTTGCAACCTGAGAATTGCATCACAAAGGACGCCATCCCTCGGATAGACGTTAAACTGGACGTCCCGTCTTCTGCATTAGTTTGTTCCTGGTGGGGGTTAAAGATCCCCACGGAGTCTTTCAAAGAGTGGTGGGTGAGTTATCACTGGAGCCCTGAATACTATGTTTCACTATGATTATATACGAACAACACTTTCACTGCAATTGTATACTGGATACAACAATACATATTTTATGTTTAGTAGCTCAAGATAACACATAGATAGTTATAAGGGTCCATCGACATATTACGTTATACAGAAGGGGAAGGGGTTGGATAAAGAGAAAATGAAAATAAAGTTTATATAAGGAAAAATGAGGACAAAACAGGACAGGACATGATTCTGGGGAGGATGTCAGAGAGATCAAGCTGCCATGTATCGTTTGGGAATGTCAAGATCTCTGACCTTGATTTCGCAGATGATGCAGTCATCTTTTCGGAGACTTTAGATATCCGTTTGGGGACCCTCGAGGTGCTGAATGAGAAGTCGGAGCCGCTGGAATTACGGGTTTCCTGGGTCAAAACTAAGATCCAAGCTTTCAATGACATCTTGGATGCTGCTATCTTGTTTGTACCTGTTTGTAGCGAGGATGTTGAGGTTACAGAGAGATTCACTTACCTTGGCAGTGATATGTATGTCTCTGCTGGCTGTGAGCCAGAGATCAATCGACATTTGGGGTCGGGCTTGGGGAGTCATGGATTCACTGGATCATGGGGTGTGGCGCTGCCGGTACCTGTGCAGAAGGACGAAAGTCCGAGTCTTCAGGTCCCTGGTGCTTCCAATCTTGCTCTACAGATGTGTGGCTTGGACCCTCACTAGGGATCTGAGATGGAGACTTAATTCCTTTGGTACCAGGTCTCTTCAGAGAATCCTTGGCTATCACTGGTCAGGCGTTTTGTCCAACAAGCGGTTGCTGAGAGAGACTCAAATGAGATTTGTTACCTGCATAGTCTGTGAGCGTCAGCTGTGGCTGTATGGACATGTGGCTCGTTTTCCTGACGCTGATCCTGCTTACCAGATTCTCTCAGCGAGGGAGTCTCGTGAGTGGAGGCGGCCAATGGACCGACCACGTGCTTCGTGGTTGCAACAGGTTGATCGGCATCTCAAGGAGATGGGGATTGGAATAGCATCTGCCTGGGGGATGGCTACATAGAGGCCCCTGGAGTACCGGCGGAAAGTGGACGCAGCGACGCGCTGCTCCAACACATGCTCCCATACCTGACCTGACCTGACAGGTGCATAAAGGTAGAAAATGAAGAAAAGTTTGAGTGGGAGGGAGAAAGGAAGTTGGGAGACTGGAGTGGGGGGGGTGGGGGCGAGACGGAATGCGGATGTAGAGGGCTAATGAGGGGAGGAAAGGAGGATATATATGGGGGCGTACGAGGGAAAGAAGGTGTTGAAGAATTAATGAGGGATAAGGCCACGTACAGACTCTTAGCCTTTTCACACCTAATTTGTGACAACGGTTCCTTCTCGAAATTTCTCGAGATCTGATGAAATGATCACGTGGTATTTTGGACTCTGTTCAAATTTCACTGATTTTACTTTTGGAATATTCATGTAAAATATAAACTGTGTGATAAATAAAGCTTGATTTTTTTTTTCTTCTTAATTTTGGTTATTTTATAGATCTTACGATATTTGATTGAAAGTTACTTTGTAAAGAACAGTCCATACTGTTGTTAAAATACAAGAATATAAATTACCTTTGTTAACCTATAATTTATTCCTGTTTTATCTATTTCTCCATCTCTTTATCTATCTCTTTCTCTTTTTTGGGAAGTCGATCAAGTCGAAAAAAGATTTTTTTGAGATTTTCTTTTCTACCCTTATTATCAGTATTTCCATCGATATGTCTGTCTGTCTGTCTGTCTGTCTGTATGTCTGTCTGTTTGGTCCAGTGCTCCGTTAATACAATGGCGATTTCGATGAAATTTGGTTGGTAGGTTTATACCATGACTTAGTTGTGTGCAAATGAGAACCGTTGCTATGGATACAACTGTTGCTGAGCAACGGGACTTTGAAATTTTGAAAAATCATAAAAAAAATTATTTTTTCTAAAATCAAAAATCGGGCCACGAGCGACTGTGGGCAGTACATTCAGCCATATTGTCAAAAATTTCCAGCCGGTTCCTATGAAAACTGTCGGAGAAGATAGACTTTGAATGAACCCTGGTCGAAAACTATAAAAAAAAAAACGAAGTTCGTTATATCTCAGAGACTATGAGTCAGATATACATGAAACTGGTATGATAGGTTCATGGTATTTCCTAGTTATGTGTGAGAAAGAACTGTTGCTATGGACCCCTCCGTTGCCTAGCAACGGCCGACTACCTATATCCGCCTACCTGCTTGTCTATTTCTCTCTCTTTATCCCTTTCTCTTTCTTTGTCTCTATCTCTATCTCTATCTCTTTCTCTCTCTCTATCTCTGTTTCTATTTCTCTATCTTTCTCTATCTCCATCTCTTTATCACTTTCTCTTTCTCTTTATCTTTCTCTTTATTTTTATCTCTTTATCTCTTTATCTCTATATCTCTATATCTCTATATCTCTATATCTCGATATCGTTATATCTCTTTCTCTGTCTCTATCTCTCTATCTCTCTATCTCTTTATCTCTGTCTCTATCTCTATCTCTATCTATCTCTTTATCTCTTTATCTTTCTCTGTCTTTATCTCTACATCTCTACATCTCTACATCTCTACATCTCTACATCTCGACATCTCGACATCTCGACATCTCGACATCTCGACATCTCGACATCTCTACATCTCTACATCTCTACATCTCCATATCTCGACATCTTTACATCTTTACATCTCTACATCTCTACATCTCTACATCTCTACATCTCTACATCTCCATATCTCGACATCTCTACATCTCTACATCTCTACATCTCCACATCTCCACATCTCTATTTCTCTTTCTCTCTCTCTATCTCTCTATCTCTCTTTCTCTCTATCTCTTTATCTGTCTCTGTCTCTTTATCTCTTTATCTCTTTATCTCTTTATCTCTTTATCTCTTTATCTCTTTATCTCTTTCTCTTTCTCTATCTTTCTCTCTATATCTCCATCTCAATTTCTGTATCTATTTATTTCTTTATCTCTTTCTCCCTTTCTCCCTTTCTCCCTTTTACTCTTTTTCCCTTTCTCCCTTTCTCTCTGTTCACAAATTAGGTGGTGTGTACTTATTACAATAGTATGGACAAACTTGGTGTGAAAGGGGAGGGGAAGTGCAAAGATGAGAAAATAAAATATGAGAAAAGCGAGAGTAGGCAAAAGATGATAACAGAGACAGTGGAGTGCAGGGGATTTTGTTGGGCTGGAGAGGCAACAGAAAGTAGAATTGGAAGAGATAGAATGGGGTAATGGGATGGGAGGAGATTCATAAAGATTCCACCATATTCCCATATTTCATCAATAAATGTGCCCTGATAGAAAATAATTATTTGACCTATATGTAATTTCATCGGCAGGTTCTGGCTTGGGTCAGCTGGCTGTGCTTCTGTGTTATAACCTGCTGATTGCAGGTTTAATTCCCAACCCGACCAGAGAAGCACTGGAAAACCACCCATTGTAATTCATTGTGCAGGAAATTGCTCCGGCAGCTCTTCGATGATGGAGATGATTGATTCCATTTCAACGAAGACACCATATTTTCTCTATGGATGACCGTTATATATATATATATATGTATGTATGTATGTATATATATATATATATATATATATATATATATATATATATATATATATATATATATCCCTCTCTCTCTCTCTCTCTCTCTCTCTCTCTCTCTGTCTGTCTGTCTGTCTCTCTCTCTTTCCCTCTCTTTCCCTCTCTTTCCCTCTCTTTCCCTCTCTTTCCCTCTCTTTCCCTCTCTTTGTTTCTCCCTCTCTCCCACTCTCCCACCCTCTCTCTGTAGTCTTCAGTGGTGCTTCACATTCTGTAGTGCCAAAGCAGCCCCACTACAGGGATTACACTGAGTGGTTTGCCTTTGCCTTCCTAGTAGTAGGCAAGGCATGACTGAACGCAGACAGGAATGAATGGTGGTGATAACCCGCCTTCTCTTTGCAAAAAACATCATGGGATCCTTAATGTCTACCGAGTAATGTCAGCAGACAAGACACCCAGGTGATGTCCAACCAAGGGACAAAACACTTTTATGAAATAACACCCTTCCTGCAAAGGCCACACTGTGACAGCTTGCAGTCAGGTGAGGAATCGAACCCAGTCTAGACAGCTCAGTGGAATGTGCACAATGTCTGCACAGGTTACAGTTTAAAATATATAAGTGACGTTTAAATGAATGCTTGTCCCAGAGCAGCACGGTATGGTACGATGCACCGTACTCATACCTTTTTCTTTTGTTTTCTTTTTCATAAAAAAAAAAATTGAATCTACAAATAAAGCATATAGTATATAATATTCTGAGTGTTACATCAATCATTATGATCCAAAACTTTTTCAAAACACTTACTATAAACTATTTCAGCAGCACATTTGTAGGCAGAGCCATGTGTGTTGTGATGTAATGATGCCTTGTGGGTCGTCATTTCATCACAGCCAAGTTTGCTCCATCGCATGAAATCTTTCATCCCTCTGTCTGTCTAACAGAATGTTTTGCAGTTTTCTTGTAATCCTTGTCTATGTGTTCTTCGTGTTTATTCAATAATCAATCGTACCAGATATAATCCGAGAAGTGTCTGTCTGTTTGTTTGCATGTTTGTTTAAACTTTGATGCACTCCTGAACCGCTGCACAGAATGAGTTGCAAATTGGTGGATGTACTCAGAGTATGCACAGGGAGGGGTGGGGATGGAGGGAGGTTGGGGGCAACAAAGGACACCAATTCTCTCTGTGTAAATGTGTATTGCAGATCACCACTCTGGTGGAAGGGTAGTTTACAAGTCATTCTGGGAGAATTAAGCCATCCATAAGGCCTGGCTCTTTGCTAGTTGTATAAATGACAGAGACTTACCATTGTACTTTATTTTCTTGATCAACTCCTTCTCAGTAGCACATACTCAGGGTATTTAAATAACTTGGTCTACCAAACTGAACGCATATCCTGCTTCAGGGTTCTACCACAGCAGGCCAATTTTCTTTTAAAAAAGCAAACAAATTTATTGTCGATTGGTATACAATGACTCTCAAAAGGTATATTATGACCAATCGACAGCACTCAACTGATCACAGGCACAGTAAGCCTCATGTTGGCTTAACGGTTAAGGTGGCTTGCTTAAGATCTTTGGGTTTTTAGTTGAAGCCCCTTACCGTTGAATTAACACCAGGTGGGTTGACTCAGGCTGTCATCCTTCTGAGGTCAGCAAAATGAGTACCAGTTAGCTGGTAATGGGGATGTTGCATCAGTGGCCCAGCTGTGCACCTAGAAAATTATGCACCCCAGCAGCCACAAGTTGTACACGAATAAATAAACACAGGCACAGTCACAATATGTGTCAACTTTATTTCCACCTCAACCCCTTGGCATAAGCTCCCACTCTCCTCAAAAGGCCAAAGCTGTTTCCCTTAGCTCCTGCAGCTTTGGTTCCAATACTACATCATTAAATATCGTATTTCGTTTTTACATCTAACAACTGCTCTTGATGATTTGCAATACCTGCCAATACCTGTCACTCTTACCTGCCAAGACCTTGCTATCCTCAGTCCTGTTTAGAAACTACATCGCTCTCGTTTTAACGTCCTACACCTCTGTTCTGCTCTTATGAGCGACAGTTTCACTGTTTAATATGAGCTCTTAGAATCTTGAGGCAGCAAAACACTTCCAAAATGGTTTTTCATTGAATTTCAATCAGACAATTCCTTCTGATATTGATATTTCATAATCGGAAAGAACTCGAATGGACAACATCTGGTTTGAGACTTTCATGCATAACACAAACTCATGAATTCACTTGTTGCTGCGAGTTAGCCCATTATATGTTCACCCTCCATTTGAAATGTTTTCCACAGCTGGTTAGGCGTTTACGATAATGATTCTAACTCCACACAAAGCCCCCACAGAGCTTGGTGTTGGCTTAATGGTTCAGGTGGTTGGTTTAAGATCTTAACTAGCATAACCCGCGCTCTGCGCGACATGTTGGAAACTCTTGGAAAGGTTTGAAACAGCAAAAGCGCTTACCTTGTGTGGGCCTTCTTGGGTTGCTTTATGCAGCTTCCTTGGCTCGAGGAGTGGGGGAGGTGTCACATATATATATATATATATATATATATATATATATATATATATATATATATATATATATATATATATATATATATATATATATGTTGTTCATCTTTCGGCTGCTCCCGTTAGGGGTCGCCACAGCGGATCATCCGTTATGATCCGCATACTGATTTGGCACAGGTTTTACGCCGGATGCCCTTCCTGACGCAACCCTGGTCGCCTCTTACGACACAGGGATCAGGATTTGGGTTTCGCCATGATTCCGGGCTGCTCTACACCCTGCCCAGTGGAGAGCCCCCGTCCTCAAGCGATCCTCCAACCCAAGCCTCCGAGTCGCCGGATTACAGGCGCACGCCACTACGCCCAGTAAATAAATATATATATATATATACAGTGGGACCCGCTTAATAGAATCACGGTTAATAGAATCACCCGTATTATAGAATCAAAATCGTTGAGACTGATTCCATTGTATCTAAATGTACACAATTTTTCCCGTTTATTAGAATCAAAAACTCGCTTAATAGAATCAGCTGCTGGCCATCCACTTCGACAGTTCAGCGCCTACTGGCCGCACAGTTCCAACTTTTGCCACCAGGCAGCTGACGTCACGCTAAAAATAATGCTATGCCACTACAGTGATTTCGGTAGTCATTGTACAGATAGGCAGACGGCTGACAGCTGCAGTCTAAGCACTAGGCGTGTCGTCATTTCCACGATGGACAGAAAACGAAAGCGGACGGATCGTTCAAACATTGATAAAGCACAAATCCTGAGGGACTATGACGCTTTGCCCAGAATGAGCCAACGAGAAGCTGCAGACAAGTTGGAAACTAACCAGCCGATCCTATGCAAGATTCTGAAAGATCGAGAGGCCATTCTGAAAGGTCAAGTTGATTCGTCTTCTTCTCAGAAACGCAAGCGAAACGGCAACGCACCCAATGTCGAATCAGCAATGGTCAAGTGGATTCAAACTTCGAGAGAAAAGGAAGCACCGCTTTCTGGACCTCTGATGCGGGAGAAAGCGGCTCAGTTCGTGGAAAAGTTCAACAACAAGAAGTTCAGTGTGACAAACGGCTAGATTGACCGGTTCAAGAAAAGACATGGAATCGTCCACAAGAAACTTCACGGAGAGGCAGCGGCGGCTGACGTAGGAGGGAAACAACAATGGCTGGACCACGTGTTTCCAGATCTCGTAGAAGGCTTCACGGCTGATGAGATCTGGAATGCTGACGAAACCGGGTTGTATTTTCGGGCCTTACCAGACGGAACTGCCTTCCTCTCAAGGGAGATCAGCACTGCGGTGGGAAAAAGCCAAAGGAAAGAATCACGGTGCTTTTTTGTTGCTCGATGACTGGTGCGAAGCGTCCTCCTTTCGGTATTGGTAAAAGCAAGAATCCACGGTGTTTCAAAGGCCTCAAAACAATTCCAGTTCGCTACAGAGCCAATTCCTCCGCCTGGATGACAGGTTTCCTCTTCACTGAATGGCTCGATGAGTGGAATCGCGAGCTTCAGCATCATGACCAGAAAGTGTTGCTTCTCATCGACAACTGTCCGGCACATCCCCAATCACTTCAACTGTCGAACATTACTGTGGCATTTCTCCCGCCGAACACAACCTCTGTTCTTCATCCGTTAGATCAGGGAATTATCCGTTTCGGCAGTCCAACGCAAAATGGGAATTGCTACTGACGCAGACTATGACGCCGACACTAAAGTGGAGGAAGAGGAGGAAGAGGAGATCTCTGTCCCGACCATCAAGGAAATGATGTCTGCAGCTAAGACGATCAGGCTTGGTTTGCTCTCACATGGGTTCAGTGACATGGCCTTCCTGCGCAAACTTGACAAGGAGGTCACCGCCATTGCCACAGACTCGTTAAAGCAGGCAACAATCGACAATTTTTTCATTACAGAGAAGGCTCATCGACAAACCTATGTTGCTTTGCTTTGAAAAGTACATATGTACTGTACGTGTAATTGTTTTATTTTCAGTAGTAAGTTACATTGTTTTGAGCAAGTGTGTCATATAAATCAAACTAAATGCTGAGTATTTGTCTCCGTATGTGTACTCGACATTTGATCCGCTTGATACTCCACAGCTCTGGTGAACTCGGACATTAGAATCACCCGCTTATTAGAATCAAATTTGTCCGGCCCAAAGTGATTCTATTAAGCAGGTCCCACTGTATATATATATATATATTTATTTATATATATATATATATATATATATATATATATATATATATATATATATATATATATATATATATATATATATATACATATATATATATATATATATATACATATATATATATATATATATATATATATATATATATATATATATATATATATATATATATATATATATATATATATATATATATATATATATATATATATATATATATATATATATATATATATATATATATATATATATATATATATATATATATATATATATATATATATATATATATATATATATATATATATATATATATATATATATATTGTTTGTTTCTTTGTTTTTGGTTTGTTTGTTTTGTTTTGTTTGTGTATTTATTTATTTGCTCATATATATACATTAAAAACTAAGAAATACTACTGAACCAAATCCAACCAAATCTTGCAAGTTGCCTAAGGATCTCTGATTGGATAGCATATCTGGGGAAGGTCATTCAAGGTTGGGGGGATGGGGGGAAAGACCCAAATTCTCTTTACGTAAATGTGTGTCATATAGTGCCACTGAGGGGTAGCCATTATTAGATAATGTATTCCTCTTGGATGAAGAAAGTTTGAACAACTTGATAACATGTATTCCGGTGATGTTGAAGTCAGAGTGAGAATAATTCAAAAATTTCAAAATGTTTCATTTCACTCATTTTAAGCAGACATTCAAATCAAAGTGCCCAACACTGAGCTGCGCAGCGAAGCAGAAATGATTTTTGCTTGTGCCATATATATGAGCATCAAGGTTGGTTGATTGAGATGGGTGGAAGGATGGCCTACAGGTAGGCACACTTGCCACTAAGCTGTCTAGCCTGGGTTTGATTCCTATCCCAGCTATAAACTGTCTTCTTGATGTTTCACTGGCAGGGGGCTTCATCAGTGTTTGTTCCATCCCTGGGATGGATATTAAACTGGGTGTCCCATCTGCCGGCGTTAGTTGGTGAACTTTAAAGACCCCATGGTGTCCTTCACCCAGAGTCGGTGAGCTATCGTTGACACCACAAATAAATTCAAAATTCCAACCTGAACTACTACTGGGAAGGCAATGGCAAAGCACCCAGTGTAACCCTGGCCAATAAACTGCTTTGGCACCACCAACGCTCTGTCATTTTGGTTTGATAAAACAATTATGAGGCTTTTTTTATGCTTCAGCAATCGAGAGTGTTAACTTGTATGATTGCTTTGTCTGGTTTAGTGGTGTCAAAAAAGATAATTGGGTAAAACTGCAGAGTAGCAAAATAGGCCAGAAAGATCCTTGGAGAAAAGACAGAAATAAGTGAAATTTCTCATGAACGAGTTTTAACGATGACCAAATCCATTATGCAAAACAGTATCCACCCACTACATACGTTTTATGAACAGATGAAGTCTGGTAGCAGGTTAAGAGTTTTGAGGTGCACATCATTAGATTTTTGAAATCATTTGTACCATTTTGTGTTCGTGTTTTAATGAAAGTTAGTAATATTTAAGGGGTCAGTAGGTGGTGATGGGGATACCATATTTGTCTGCTGTGCAATTCCCTTGGTACAATTTTGAGAGTTAGATATTTTGATCGTGGATTTTTGTTGAACTATATTCTATTGTTTTTATCATAATACATTATTAGCCCTCCCCCCGCACAGTAGAAGACGGGGTTTTGCAATGACTCCTGTGTGTCTGTCTGTCTGTCTGTCTGTCTGTCTGTCTGTCTGTCGGGGGTGATGGGATACATGCACACCTTCAGGGTTTCCTTCCCTTTGGTGTGTGTACGTGGTTTGTGGTGTTGGACTCAGTCCTCGAACAACCAAGCTTTGAGCTTCATGAATCTGGATGAACGTGCAGGTCAGCTACCACTCAAATAGGATCTTTGTCAGTAGGTGTCTCTGACTTCTGAGTGGTGTTACAATGACCACATCAACAGCGTAACATTTTTGAAACTTGGATTTCAAACAAACTGATACAAAGTCAAATGAGGAAGTTCACCATTACATGCAATGTCCAACTCTGATTCCCGCATTGAGTTGTTTCCACCGTCCAGTGTCCCAGTCCTGCCGGCACAACTCGCGCGTGTTCACCTCATCCTTCTGGACGGTCGATTCTTCGATTCCCGTCGAGGTGTCCTCTCGTATGATGGCCGTCCGCAAGGTTGATTTAAAGAGCTCAAAGGGATTATTTCCCCGTACACAATCTTATTGAGTTTCATTCAACCTCATTATGATTGGCTCCACGTGTTAACAACTGCTCTGGACATTAACACTTCGTTCACTCCTAGTTAAATCAGCACGGAGATGATGGAAACACAAAGCTCATCGCACATCACCCGTCTCTATACGTCGCTCTCGAGGGTTTATATAACACTGGTTTACAAAGAAATTCTCAAGAGAAAGAGATACGGAAGAGAAAAAGTGAGGAGAGGAAAAAGCAAAGGGCGAGAGAAGCGACCAAGAAGCGGGTGTCTGACCAGCGCTGACGAGACAATTCGCCCTTCCAGTGCTTCGCCAAGCGAGCGTGTGGTGCGCGTGTGGGTGTGAGCAGCGCCGCCAACAAGTGAGGCACGGGTCGATCACCAACAACACCAGGATCTAAACCCACGACGGACGATCTTGGTGCCCTCCATACTTTGACTGGCATTCAAGGCTGCCCCGTGAGAGGGTGCACGGCAAAGCTGGGTGCTGGCGACGGATGTGACACGCATGCATTTTCAGGACGTTTTCGCTTTACGGACGACTTTCTGGTGAGCGAGATGATTCTCCCCCTCCCCCTCCCATCGAATGATCTGCTGGGTACCCTTGTCTGCATTTAGCTGTAAGTCAACCCCCGATAAGCATCTGCTGTTTGTCACTTTCCTGGAATTTTGATTGATTTTGCTTTGAAATTCATTCTTTTTTTACCTCAGCAAAGAAATGGTTCTTTTTATTTATTTATTCTATTATTAATAAATTATTTGTCGATTTCCAACCTGTCCGTGTTTGTCCTTTCCTACTGTTGGTTGAGCATTGATCGAACCGAGATAGACTGGGAGGTAAATACCACAGATTTAACCAAAAAAATCGTCGGCAAACACCAGCGGTTAAAACGCTCGGCCGCCCTAATTAAAATCTAATCGGATAATATTGGTGCTTTGCCGAGGGTGCGCTCTCCGCTCAGGTAACCACGTGACCTCTAGTTAAACGGAATGATTAGATGGTGGACACTGGAACTCGTGGTTGACTGAGTGGCGTTCGTGGTTTTAAAACAACCCACCGTACCATAACGTTAATTGTGAGCGGTGGCCCCAGGTACATCTCTACCAAGGACAACCGGGGATTAATCCCCCTGAGTGACAAGCTGGTGTCTCGGTACCCGTCACCACAACAATATATATATATATATATATATATATATATATATATATATATATATATATATATATATATATATATATATATATATACACACATACACATACCATACACATAAACATACACACACAACGCTAAAATTAAATAACAGCGAAACAATGATTTCACAATCTTGCAAGATTCCATCATCTTGTCATCTTGCGATATACGGTAGAGGCACAGACAGACTGACAGACTGACAGGTGTATTTTTATCGAGAATATTAATGCAGCCTCACAATAAATATGAAAATACATCCTTCACAAATGGCTGAAATGACTAATTTATTGATGATCTCCAGTGCCCATGGAATTACTGGAATATACTTGCTTGGTAAGGAACCTGAGTTTTGGACAATATTAACCTTTCTGCTCACATATTGAGATGTACTGTTGTATGCATTTTATAATGGACGTATTACCTTTTACAGGACTGGTACAATATATTAGAGGCATGTGCACTCACCTCTGAGCTGTCTCTGCTTGATTTAAATCCCCCATCCGGTTATGAACTTCCACCCTGGTGTTTCCCACGGAGGGTGATGTGTCAACATGTGGGTCGTGCATCAGATTGATGCAAAGCAGGAGGGTCTGTCTGTCAGTTCTGATAGACAGTAAAGATCCCATGGTGTCTTTCACGAATAGTGTGCGATCTTTAGGCAGAACCTTAAACAAATTCCGAATTCTTCCAGTCGACCGTCAGGGCTCTCCAGGCAGTTTGTGAAAGACTTGGACCAAAATGTTCCCCAGACAACCCCACAAGGAGGTTGCAACAATTGGGGCCGTTTATGAATCAGTAGTAGTAGATAATGTTGTAAATCCTTATTTTGCCTATAAATTTGCCAGGTAGTATGATTTTAATTGGGTATAAACACTTCATTATTAACGCACCCACCCCCTCCTTTTCCTCTACTTCATTATATCATAGCTATGTCATAGACTACTTATGCTATACATATGACCTAGGGAATTATTAACCTTCCTCTAAAATTTAATTTAGAACTTAAAAGAGTCGCTCTCAGGGAAATAAAAATGAGGAAATAATGAATTATCCATAGCTTGAGGCATTGTTTGTTTGTACTATCTGCTTGCAGTAATTAGAGATTTTAGTCATTTTGTCAAGATGTCTGCACGATTTAATCTCTTGATAATAATGAAGCGATTCTCAAAGTTTGGCATAAATACATTCCACAAGGTCTGATAATTTCAGTTAACTCAAAGAAAGCAATCTATCTTGTAAGAGACAAAGTGGAATACGAAACATTAGTTCATTATTTAAATGTATTTACATTTGCTCTGCTTTTAATTTCATAGTTTTTAACATGGTGGACCTTCTGGTTTTTTTAAGGTTTCTGGGCTTCAGAAACCATACCACTCTGGACCCCACCCCACCCCCACCCCCATCCCCATCCCCCACAACCTCCCCAGGCCGAGCCAGCAAGGGGCTCGTCCAGGATGGTTGATCAACACAAAATTCAAAATATTTTGAAACCGTTTTTGTCTTAAAATAATTGGAATACCGCATAAGACCAAAGATCATCTTCTTTTATCTTCTCCTTCCTCTACTACTACTACGACTACTACTACTATTTTAACAGCCCAAGTTATCCCCACCTTCTTGTGGAGTTGGCTGAGGAATGGTTTTAGCCAAATTATTTCTCAAACTGGCCGGTGAGGTTTCGACTGAACGTGGCAGGTGTTTGTAATTACCTCGGCCACGGAAGGTGAAGGAGGTTATGTTTTCACCCCTCTCTGTGTGTTTGTTTGTTTGTGTGCAGGATATCTCAAAAAGTTGGTGACAGATCTGGAAGAAATTTGATGGGCAGGTTGGGTGTGTAACAAGAACGAACTGATTAGATATTGGTGAAGATCCGGATCCGGATCTGGATTCGAGAATTTTTTTAAGTGATTCTTCACCATTGATGGGGCTAAACTAATACATAGCACGATATCTAAAAAAAAGTTGTTGACGGTTTCGGATGAAACTTAGTGGACAGGTTGGGTGTGTGGCAAGGACAAATTGATTCGAGTTTGGTGAAGATTTCACATCTGGATACGAGAATTATTTAATTTTTAGTGTGATTCTTTACCATTGTGAGATAGTGCCAACAATGATATAGGACTTAGAGCATCATATTTCAAAAATGTAATGGACCCTATATGTTATTGTGGATCAGGCATTGCATGGCAGAGGTATGTGCTCTACCGAGTGTCCTTCTCGTTTCCACCTGCGGTCGCGGGGGTAACAAGAAGTCAAAGCAAAAGTCAAACCAAATCAAAAGACCAGAAACCAGAAATCAAAAAACAAGAATCGATAAACAATGAATAAATCAAAGAGAATCAATAACAATAATGAACAAAGAAGAATGTTCTTAAAAACCAATAACCCAAAAGAAACCCACCCCCCCCTTTCTCCCCCTCTCCCACTCCTCTCTCGACAAAAGACACCTGACTAACGAAACAAAGGGAAGGGAGAAAAGGACCCTTATTCCCTCACCCCTTCCCACCCCGAAACCTCCCAAAGCAAACAAAGAAAATATACCCAAAACAATTTCTCAAAGCGTCATTTTTCCTTTAAATACTGGAATCCACAACTGGTTACTACCCGCAGTCAGGAACATATGAGCACAAGACACATTGAGGACCCATATCCACCTCCGGAAATAATACGGATAAGAAAGAAATCAAGCCAAAGGAAAATCAAGGTCAAACCAAAGGAAACCATATCACTTTGGACCCCCTCCCCCTCCCCCAGAGCCTATCCCGTGAGGGGTTCACTCAGGAGTAAGGCACAACCAGGAAGACACTGGCTCCCCAGCTCCCCTTGAGGTGTTGGTCAACTAACCAAGATCACAGCTCGACATGACCCACAAGCACATCTGCCAGAATTATCCCAGCCTGTCTGGACCCAGGTGGAAAGCTCGGTCTGGAATTTCAGCTCCACATGACCACCACACCCACCTTTGTGAGAAATTCCCACTGGAGGGATTCCTCATTTCCTTGTGGTAAAGCCCAGCTGACTTTACCACTCCGGTGAGGGCTTTACGGCACACCTGACCCATCATCATTGCCAGCACTTCATCTCACCAGATGCATGCTGTTTCCAAACTTGCACCTCCGAAAGAAGAATAGGGCCATACCACATATATGCCTAAGACCCATCCAACATTTCCAGTAGATTTCAGTAGATTGACAGGGCAGTCCCAAATAACAGGGCAGTCCCAAAAACGGTACAGTTTTACACCCTGTACATGAAGGTCAAGGGCACTGGACAGCAGTGTCCAGGTTCCTCTGGCACAGAAACACCCAGTCCTGAAGATACTCATGGGCAGCCTGACAGGTGATGTCCTTATGGTCGTCGGTGAGACATGGAGCTGAAACATTCTCCCAAACCTTTTCCGTGGTGCGTGCCCACAATGAAGGCTGCAAACCTCTCGCAGCACCTCCCTGGTGCACAGGTGGTCTAGAACCTGTGACAACTGCCAGCCATTCGGCCAGCAGGTCAGCAGGCCTCGCTTCCGGATGAACCCCTCAAACATCAAAACATCAAAAACAAAAAACAAAAAAAAAACAGACAGGACTCTGAGAAGGGGCTGAGACAGCAGAAGGGGCCGTATTTCCAGCCCTCTAATGAGCGGCCCCAAGAAAAAGAACAAATATTTCCATGCTAGTAGGCGACCTGGATCCTTCAACGCAATGAACTCCAGACGAGTACATGAAACACAGATATACATTCAAACTCAGGACTGGGGACACCTTTTCCACCATGGGGCAGGCTCATTCAATCCACATCTCTATTCCTATGCTCCACTCGGATGCCCCAGAAGAAGCTGTAACACAGCTTCTCCAGAGCCCATCCCGCCACAGGAGGAACCGGGGAGACTCGAGCCAAATACAATAATTTGCCAATCAAAACATTCTTGATCACTCAATTATGGCCCTCCATGGTAAGACGACGAAGCCGGCAAGAAGGAACCTTCAACTCTATGTCTCTGCAGACATTCAGCAAGTTCTCAGCGGCAACACCACCAGGGTCAAAACACATTGCCAGGATCTTCAAAGCATCTCTTCACTCCATGTGCTGACAAGACGGGGGCAGAGCCTGTCTTCCATCCAAACTGCATGACCTCACTTTCTCAGGTTAACCTTGGAAGATGTGGCCAAACCAAAGTGCTCGCAATAACCTGCCAGCCCGCATATGACAAGAGCGTCTGTGACGGGCATTGACACGTCATCCATATACAGGCTTATATTTAGGTCCCCCCCCCACCCCCATGGTTTCCATGTATGAGAACCCAGGGAAGGATGGCTACACTCGCAGTGCACGTGCAAACGATTCTACACAAAGGACAAAAAGGACAGGTGACATCGGGCAACCATGCCGAACCGCAGAAGAGACTGGGGAAAGCTCTCGACAGATGTCCAACAAATAATTTGGACAAAAGTGCAATTGTTTTGTGATTTCTAAGATAGAGAATCAGAACCAAAAACGTGATTTCTATTCCAATAGCATCAGGAAATTGACCCACCTCTGGGAAAAATCGTAGTCGTTGTAGTAGTCGTAGTAGTTATGTTCCAAGTTATTTCTCACTCGTGTCCAATATTTCTTGGTTGGGGAAATTTTTTTTTTACTCCCCCTCTTTCATGGCCAGTGAAACGAAGGACAGATGTTAAGAAATCTCATTATGGAACTGAAAGGAAAGTCAGACGTAAGAAAAGGCTGTTTGGTCCTTTATCTGTACGTCATCAAAAGTCCTCAGATTTTTAATGATGTATCTTCAGTAAAATGATGTATAGTTATCCCTTTTGAGTAATCTCTTTGTTCAACACCTCTTTGGAGTGGAAAGCAAACACTCTTTACCCACCCAAGGAGTGGTATGAGTGCAAGCGGCTTCAGTAATAAATGCATGGAGCACGCACAGACTGAGATTATACATTTTGCAATTTACATATTCACAAGTGTTGAGGATCCCAGTTTTCGTGTAATCCATGGTCGCCCAAAAAGAATGGAGAAAAAAAAAATGAATAACTGAATCGAGTTTTAAAAGTTTGCTCAGTACATGCACTTACTTAACTTTGTTCAAGCTCGCTTTTGAAATTGTTCGCAAGTTTACAACACATATGACAAAACTTTCAGTTGTTGCAAAATGTTCATTAAATGAACGTCACTCAGAAAGTTTTGTTCCCATTAACTTTCTTATTTAATGGGAAGAAAAAACTTGGCTTTGCAACTGTTCTGAACACAGTCAAATTGAAGGAGCGGGACTTGTATGTATAGTTTTTTTTGATGTAAACTCCTTGCGGAAATCATTTGGAATGGCCAGGATGATAAACAAAGCAATTAATCATCAGATACACATCGTCAGTTCTTTGAGTTCGATGAAGACGAAGAAGAATTTTGAATTTACAGTTTTTATCCTTCGCAAACACTTAAACATCACTAGAAGTTTAACAAATATCTGTATTATTCAGACAAACTGCTGCGATGTAACATATTAATTGTGTTCGAAAAAAATTCCCTGACCTTTTCCTATCTCTTGCCCTCAGCTGTGCCTACGTGAAGTCTCTTACAGCAAGCACGGAAAAGAGGCCGCAAGTAAAACAGGCAGGCACAAGCTTGGTTGGAAAACAAATGGGTCCATTTATTGGAAAACCATGTTTGTGGATTTCATTGATCATTTTGAGCTGCTTGATAACGGCATCGGCCAATCGTGGCTCAGTTTCTCAGCAGGAGAGTTATGCGACGACTGAGATTCCTGGCTCAATGAACGTGACCCTCGAGATCACTAATGGTACTACAAAGGATATTGGGAATCTTGGGCATGAAAAGATAATGTCGACAGGTCGGCAGCGATCAAAGCGAGGCTGGATGTGGAACCAGTTTTTCGTTGTTGAAGAATACACAGGCAAGGACCCTCTTCATGTTGGAAAGGTATGATAAAACCGACCGAAACATTTGATATTCCGTTATTCATTTTCTCACACATGTTTGCTTATGTGAGAATGTTGTTGCACCTTACCTACTTTTCCCCTGGTCAGACAGGACGGTGGGGGACGTAGCACACTGAGCGTTGAGCTGTGTGGGTTGGGTGCGATTCCCGACCCCACTACAGACTGTGCTACAGACTGTGAAATTGGTGTTTCACAGACAGGGCGTTGCATCACAAAGCGCTCCATCCCTCGGAAGGATGTTAAGCCGGGTGTCCTGTGTGATACAATTAGCCGGTAGATGTTGAAGATCCCACGGTGATTTTTTTTCCACGAAGACTCGGCGAGTTGTCGCCGGTACCTTGAAAAATTACAAATTCGTGCCACCTACAGTCGAATGTCAGGCCCACGTGGCAGAATTGTGAAAGGCAACGGTAAAACCTGTCTTTGGCCGACCCCATAAGAAAGTAGTAAGAATTGAGGGAGTTAAAGAAGTAATAGTTGTCGTTTCTTTTTCGTGTGAACTTTTTTTTTTACATAACAGGCTATAACGTGGGGGAAAAGAATGATGAATAATTTTTGGAACTGTATAACATTACACTCTTTTGTGGATAAAGTCATGATTTGAAGGAATTCATTTTATTTCATTAGCTGCTGCGTGCGTGGTGAAGACTGAGCTTGAAAGTTAAAGGAATCCGATATGACATGCAACGACAGCCTGGCCAACCGTTCCTGATCCACCTTTTAATTGGATTGCTTGCATGAGTGCTTAAGCCACTTTACCGAAAGCTTTACAGCCGATAGCGGTACCGCGCTACGTCCTTCTGAACGAATCGTTCACTCACTGCAGACACTTTATCCTGCCACGTCATTTAGATCGAGTGGTTCATGCTCCGTCACCCTGAGTGAGTGGTTCATGCTCCGTCACCCTGAGTGAGTGGTTCATGCTCTGTCACCCTGAGTGAGTGGTTCATGCTCCGTAACCCTGAGCGAGTGGTTCATGCTCCGTTACCCTGAGCGAGTGGTTCATGCTCCGTCACCCTGAGCGAGTGGTCCGTGCTCCGTTACCCTGAGTGAGTGGTTCGTGCTCCGTTACCCTGAGCGAGTGGTCTGTGCTCCGTCACCTTGAGTCAGTGGTTCGTGCTCCGTCACCCTAAGCGAGTGGTTCGTGCTCCATCACCCTAAGTGAGTGGTTCGTGCTCCATCACCCTAAGCGAGTGGTTCGTGCTCTGTCATCCTGAGTGAGTGGTTCGTGCTCCATCACCCTAAGCGAGTGGTTCGTGCTCCGTCACCCTAAGCGAGTGGTTCGTGCTCCATCACCCTAAGCGAGTGGTTCGTGCTCCGTCACCCTGAACGAGTGGTTCGTGCTCCGTCACCGAGTGAGTTGTGAAATAACACCCGATTTCCAAGCCATTTGCAGTATGAACATGTTTTCTAAATTACTGAGCCAAATTTTCTTCCACCCGTCACACGCAGCTGTTTATAAAGAATAATGTTTGTGATCATATCCCTGAAGCTTCTATATGAATGTAACTTTGTATTTCTTTGAAAGCCACTCAAGGTTTCTGGGTTGCATACAGTAAGTACTGAGGTTGGTAATCACACCGACTCCAACCTGCCGATTCCCAAAAAACTGCTGATATCGGCCAAGCGTGTGTGTGTGTGTGTGTGTGTGTGTGTGTGTGTGTGTGTGTGTGTGTGTGTGTGTGTGTGTGTGTGTGTGTGTGTGTGTGTGTGTGTGGTGTGTGTGTGTGTACATATACCTATTCGTCTTTAATCATACAATAATTTGAGAAGTGACTGTGTGGTGGTTTGTGTGTTTGTTTGTTACTTGTGACAACAGTCACAAGTATATCGGCTCATCTGATCTGTTTTTCTGTTTGTATGTCAATCGTCTTCAGGTCAAAATTCCAGATCGATCTTCACGAAACTTAACCACCTCGTCGAGCTCGTCAATGGCTGGAGAAGTCTATTGTTTTTGAGGCCAAGGTCGCATAAAATCCACAATTTTCATTCTTTTGACTTGAAATGTGAACAGAATTTGCATATTGGATCACTGGATTGTTTCATCAATCAAAAGCTACAAGCCTATTGTTTTGAGATCAAAAGATCAAAGGTCAAGGTTGCATAAAATTGTCACTTTCCATCTGATTGACATGAAATTTGAACAAAATTTGCAAATTGAGTCACTGAATTGATTCACCATATGCTTGAAGCATATTCTTTATGTCCAAGGGGCAAGGTCACAATGACTTATTTTGCAAGTACCGGTCTATGACTGCCTTTTTGTTTGTTTCCTGCATCACCGAAGGTGAAGGAGGTTATGTTTTCACCCCTCTATCGTCTGTTTGTTACTTACAAAATCGAACATTTTTCAAGGGTATTGGTCTGTCGATTTTGTTATTCTGTCTGTTTATCTGTCTGTTTATCGCCTACAGGTCACAATTCTAAACCGATCGTCATGAAACTTTACCATGTTGTGGAGGTTGTCTCAACTGAGAAGCCTATTGATTTTGAGGTCAAAGGTCAAAGGTCATCTTGAGGTTTAATTTATAAAATCGTCATTTTTTTTTTCATCCGATTGACTTGAAATTTGAAGAAGATTTGCATATTGCGTCACTGGATTGGGAAAGCATCTATTTTTGAGGTCAAAAGGTCAAAGGTCAACTCAAGGTCAAATTTCTAAAATCATCACTTGCAATCTAAAAAATTGTCAATTTTTATCCAATTGACCTGAGCTTTGTTTAAGATTGTCAATCTTAATCTTAATGAAATGTACAATTTGATGTAAACAAGGCCACCTTTGGAGAGGGGGATAGATCTTGCAAGTATCGTGCTCTGCGCGACGTCTTTTTCTTGTTTGTCTGTTACAGTAGTCTGTGTGTTTGTTTGTGTGCAGGATATCTCAAAAAGTTGTGGACCGATTCGGATGAAATTTGGTGGACAGGTTGGGTATGTGACAAAGGCAAACTGATTAGATTTTGGTGAAGATACGGATTCGGATCCGGCTGCAAGAATTTTATAAGTGCTTCTTCACCATTGAGTGATAGGACTAAAACCAATATATAGCATGATATCTCAAAAAGTTGTGGAAGGATTCGAACAAAACTTTGTGGACACATTGGGTATGTGACGAGGAAGAATTGATTTGATTTTGGTGAAAATCCAAATCCAGATATGAGAATTTTTTAATTAGCTCTGCCACAGAAGGTGAAGGAGGTTATGTTTTCACGCCCTTCTGTCTGTCTGTGTGTTTGTTACTTGCAAAATCGAAGATTTTTCAAGTATCTTGATCAGTCGATTTTGTTATTCGTTCTGTCTGTTTGTCTGTTTGTCGCCTACGGGTCACAATTACAAACTGATCCTCACAAAACTTCACCATATGGTAGAGTTTGTCATAAGGAAGAAGCTCATTGTTTTTGATGTCAAAAGGTCAACAGGTCAACATAGGCCAAAGGTCAACAATAGGTGAGATTTCTAAAATCCTCAATTTTCATCCGATTGACTTTAAATTTGAAGGGTATTTCTATTTCAGGGCACTGAATTCAAATAGCCAATTATTTTTGAGGTCACCAGAGAACAAAAATGTCAACATAGGCCAAAGGTCAACAACCGAGGTGGTATTTCTAAATTCCTCAATTTCCATCTGATTGACTTGAAATTTGAAGAGGATTTATATTTCAGGTCACTGAACTCAAGTAGCCAATTATTTTTCAAGTCAACATGGACCAAAAGGTCAACATAGGCCCAAAGTCAACAACTCAGGTGGTGTTTCTAATATCCTCAATTTTCATCCGATTGACATGAAATTTGAAGAAGATTGATACTTCACATCATTGAATTCAACTCTCCAATTGTTTTTGAGGTCAACATCGACCAAAAGGTCAGTATACACCAAAGGTCAACAACTTAGATGAGATTTCTAAATTCCTCAATTTTCATCCGATTGACTTGAAATTTGAAGAGGATTTATATTTCAGGTCACCGAATTCAACCAGCCAATCATTTTTGAGGTCAAATTTGTTTTATGGATTTTGCAAGTATCAAGATCTGCACATCTTCTTCTTGTTTGCTTGTTTGTGTGCAGGATATCTCAAAAAGTTGCGGACGGTTCCAGATACAATTTTGTGGACAGGTTGGGTGTGTCACAAGGACGAACTGTTGAGATTTTGGTGAAGATCCGGATCCGGATCCGACTACGTGATTCTTCACCATTGATAGATAGGGCCAAAAATTATACGTAGCAAGATATCTCAAAAAGTTGTGGACGGATTCGGATGAAACTTGATGGACTTGTTTTGGTGTGTGGCAACAACGAATTGATTCGATTGTGGTGAAAATCTGAATCCGAATCTGGATACGATAATCATGTAATTCCTAAAGTGATTTTTTTTTGCCATTGAGGGATAGGGCCAAAAACGATATAGGATTGTGTAGCACGATATTTCAAAAATGTATTGGGCCCAATATGTTCTCGTGGATCAGGCATGCATGACAGAGGTATGTGCGCTACCGAGTGTCCTAGTTTCCACCTGCGGTGGCGGAGGTAACAAGAAGTCAAAACAAAAGTCAAACAAAATTTGACTTTTGTTTTGAGTTCTTGGGGGAGGGATGTGCATTTTATCCGAATAAAAAATAATTAATCCCCAGAAGGGTTCCTGGTGGGGAGAGAACCCCAATTCTGTCTATGTAAATGTGTATGGCATGGTGCTGCTCCCAATGAGGGTGGGTATTTCAAGTACACATCCATAATATCTGGAGGAATTAACCCGTCCTTAATTGCATGGTAAAATAACTCATCTTTGGGGACGTGTTCTTCGCGAGTAACATTAATTCTCATCAAGTTCCCAGGAATGTCTCAAGTGTAAATCACAAAAAAAAGCTTTTGTTAAATGTTCGGTCATGTTTCTCTCAAGGCATTAAGTACTTTCTTATCAAGAAACATTCACTGGTCTATTTTCCTTTATAATACTAGTTCCATGACAAGGAAATTCAATGCAGGATGAGGTCCTCAAGCCCATCAAAGCCTGCACAATGAATGCCAACCCATGGTCGTTTGGCCATGCTCTATCCTTTTTAAATGCTGAATTTCAAGCAAGGAAGCAGCATGTACCATTTTTAAAGTCTTAGGTGTGACTCGGTTAGTGTTTGAAACGCTGACCTTCCAGACTGGCAGCAGACGCTCCAAGCATTACTCAACCAAATCTGGTCCTTCCTTATCATGTGGGACTGTAGTTTCTTTCAGCAGCATATTGTATTTCACCTCTGGAATGGAATTGTAGTATGGAACTTTGCTTATAAATTTTAGCAGGCATCCTTTTTTTACTTTTTTCCTGCCATTAGTATACCGATTGTTATGTTCTCATCTTCAGGTCGAATTTGCATAAAACAGCCATCAAGTCCCTAAGCTGTAAACGAGAGAGGATTATTCATATATGCTGTGCATCCGTGCGGAAACCTATTTACTTGATTGATGAACAAGCTGGATAAATATTGCATCAACTTGTCGTGTGATGTACGCACCGCTTACCTTTCTGTCCCTGCACTTTGGTTCTGAAGGATGAAAAAAGTACATTATTGGAACTTCTTCAAAATCTCCTGGAAATCTTAACATTAGCTTTTAAACTAACCTGTACTGGAGGTTGTCATTTTTCTAATCTGACTTTTCAATCTCCATCAGCTGCATTCCGATGTAGACCCGGGTGATGGATCTGTACGTTATGTGCTGGAGGGAGAGGGTGCCGGCTCCCTCTTCACCGTTGATGAGAATACGGGAGACGTGCATGCAACTCGACGTCTTGATCGTGAGACCAAAGCCTCATATTCACTGCATGCTGCAGCCCTGGATCGAGCTACAGGTCGAGCAATGGAGCCTTCATCTGCCTTTATCATCCGTGTGCAAGACGTAAATGACAACGCTCCACAATTTGCTTCAACCTCCATCTCTGCGAGTGTTCCTGAACAATCTCCCATCGGTATGAGTTCATGTCTTATTTGCACAATGGCAGTTTTATATTGATTCATTTTTTATGAAACATTGTTAATATTGTTAACCCACTGCAGGATTAAGACCTCCCGCAACTCATGTTGGGGGTGTTTGCATAATTGCCAAACTAGAGTGGGTTGGATGATGTTAATGTTAATGGGAAAGCATTCCAGGTGACTACCTTGTGAAGCTGGTTGAGAGAATGCCAAGAGTGTGCAAAGCTGTCATCAAGGGAAGGGGTGGCTACTTTGAAGAATCTAAATATAAAATATATTTTGATCTGTTTCACACTTTTTTGGTTATTACATAATTCCATATGTGCTTTTTCATACTTTGATGGCTTCACTATTATTCTACAATGTAGAAAATAGAAAAAATAAAGAAAAACCCCTTGAAAGAGTAGGTGTGTCCAAACTTTTGACTGGTGCTGTATATGTGTACGATATATATATATATATATATATACACATATATGTATGTATGTAAACAGAGACATGACAGAAGTAAATGGACACCTTAAATGTCTTCATTTCATCTGTATAACACAGTTTTACTCTGTAAAACACAGTATAACATCTGCATAGCACAGGATAACACAGATTTGCACTAATATTCAACTATTTCTCTGCAGAAATGAGTTCCTGGGTCTTGTATGACAATTAACTATGCCTCAAACCCAGGGAGCACACAAACTTTCCGACTTTCAAAGCGGACGAATTGTTGGCCAATTGGAAGGTGGAGTCAGCCAGCGTCAGATAGCTCAGGACCTTGGCATTCCGCTTTCTTTGGTCAATCGGGCGATTGTGCAATTCACCAGCGAAGGCAAGGAATCCACAGCTTCCTGTTCTGGTCGATCTGGGCCCTCAGAAAGATGTCATTGAGCTGTCAAGCGGTCCATTGAGAAAACTTCCCCGTTGCAAGGCAGCAGATGTTTCAGAGGAGGTCCAAGTTAGCTCAAGAACTGCTGTGCAGTACCTTCATCAACTGGGCTACTATGGGAGAGCATCGAGGAGAAAACCTCTTCTTAGACCAGCCAACATTCAAAGGAGAAAGATGTGGGCTGACGAGATGGCCAACAGACCCTTGGAGTTTTGTAAACTGTAATTTTTTCAGATGCGTCCCAATTTACTCAATTTTCTGACAGGGGATGCGTCTGGTCTGGAGACTTCCCTGTCAAGAGTTTTCTTTGAACCGATTGTCGCCAACTGTCAGACACGGTGGTTTTTCAGTGATGGTGTGGGAAGCAATCTGGAGCACTTTGTCAGTCAGAGCTTGTGGAGTGCGTTGGCCACATCAACTCTACGACACACATTTCTATCCTTGAGGATGGATGTCTCCCTGTCTTCTCCACTGGTCAGATGGTCGAAAACAACACTTCATGGAAGATGGAGCTCCATACCACACTGCAAAAAAGACCAAAGAATGGCAGGACAGAAAAGGGATCAAGCGACTTCCATGGCCAAGTCAGTCTCTTGAAATGAATCCCATTGAACACCTCTGGGCCATATTGGATCGAACTGTGCGAAAAGAGTCCAGGAAACCAACATCACGGGCAGAATTGCTAACCTGTTTGCATGCAGCCTGGGCAGAAATTTCACAAGAGAACATTTCGGAACTTGTTCGTTCTATGCCTGAAAGAGTAAAAACATTGAAACCTGCATACGGCAAGTCTACAAAATACGAGTGTATGTATTAAAATGGATCAAATATACTTCAAATGTTCAAGAAAAATATTCTTCAAAAATCATGGTGTCTATTTACTTCTGCCATGTCTCATTGTGTGTGTGTGTGTGTGTGTGTGTGTGTGTGTGTGTGTGTGTGTGTGTGTGTGTGTGTGTGTGTGTGTGTGTGTGTGTGTGTGTGTGTGTGTGTGTGTGTGTGTGTGTATATACAATTATACATATATACATAAACATAAATATATATACATATACAATCATATATATATATATATATATATATATATATATATATATATATATATATATATATATATATATATATATATATATATATATATATATATATCATATGAGCTCTGTCTAAAAAGTAACGGGACTGACTTCACAGAAATTTTATTCCAAAAAAAAAAATTGAAATCACAGCTTGTCCCCTTCAAAATAGTTTCCCTCCAGTCTCACACACTTGTCCATCCTCTTCTTCCACTCTATGCACCCACAGAAGGCTTCTTCTGGAATCATCAGGAACTCCGTCATCACGGCCCTTTTGATGTCCTCCACATCAGGAAATCGGGTCCCCTTGATCACCCCCTTGAGCTTGGGGAATCGGATAAAATCACAACGGGCCAAGTCTGGCGAATACAGGGGTTGCTCCAGAGTTGGCACGTTCCTCTCCGCCAGAAACTGTCGGATGCTCAGGGCACTGTGAGCCAGGGCGTTGTCATGGTGGAGCACCAGACATTATTATCCCACAGATCCCACCTCTTGTCCCGCACTGATCTCAAGAGGTGCCGGAGGATCTCCTTGTACACGTATTGACTTAGTATTTGACCCTGTGGTAGAAACTCGAAGTGGACGATGCCCTTGATGTCAAAAAATGCGAGGAGCATCACCTTGACCTTCAACTTTGACATCCTTGCTGTCTTTGGACTTGTTGATGATGGACTTTTCCAGTGACGACTCTGCCGTTTGGTCTCGTGATCGTATTTGAATATCCACGATTCATTGCCAGTAATGACTCTCCCAAGCAGGTCTGGATCGTCCTCGAGGCGCTCGATAATGTCTTGACAGACAGCGACTTTGCTGTTTCGGGTCCTCGGACAACAGCTTGGGGACCATCTTTGAGCACACCTTACGCATTTCGAGATTTTCAGTGATGATGCTCCAGACAGTGTACTTTTTGATGGAAAGTTCCTCGGCAATCATCCGCACTGAGTCGATAATCTGCCCACACCATCTTCACACGCTCAAGATTGTCCACCATTCTGCTCGTTGAAGGTCTTCCAGACCGTGGATCGTCTTCAACCTCCTCCTGTCCCTCTTTGAACCTCTTGTGCCATTCAAATGCACGTGTACGTGACATTGTTTCTTCCCCGTAGACTTGCTGCAGCCTTGTGAAGGATTCGGAAGGTGTTTTACCAAGCTTGGCAAGAAACTTCAGATTGGCTCTCTGCTCACGATTCATAGCTCGACGACTCAGATGAGACAACGTCTAAAGAACGACCTGTAAAAAAATTACACAATGAGCACAGTCAACCATCACCAATTGTGTGCAGCACTTGCGAAAGACATTGACGCAACCCGTTCATTCAAGTTGTGTTGGTGGAGCACACAGCAGGCTCAGTCCCGTTACTTTTTAGATGGACCTCGTATATACACTTTGCGTTAGATTGGTGTGGTTGTAGAATGACACATTTTTAAAGATGGATGACACATTTTTAAAGAAGAAGAAGGTGCTTCCAAGCAAAAGTAAAAACTGGATCGACTCCACGAATTTGAGCAAAAAAGCGAGACCAAACCCGGTCTCGGGCAGCATTTCACCAGATTCACAGCCGGCCTGCTCAAGCACACTTGACCCCGAGCCTCGGCACGTGTCCGGTTTTTATTTCGATACGACCGCTCATTTCTGGTCACGTGCTGATGCTCGAAGTCAAATGCAGGAGTGATTTTTTACCCTTCAGCCCAATTGGGCTAAGGGGTATTGTCGTCACCGGCGTTGTCCGGGCGTCCGTGCGGGCGTCCGGGCGTCTGTCAACTTTTGGTTTCCATCAATTTCGAGGAGAACGCCTTGTCCGATTAAATCCATTTTTGCAGGGTGTGTTGGGGTTGAGTAGAGGAAGTAGACCATGGGCCAATCGTCGAAACCATCCCCCCCCCCCCTGGGGATTTTTGCAGACTATGATTTTGAATAGCCTGTTATATGTCTTTTTGAAATCTGCTTGTCTGCAAGCAGAATTTTGGTGGAATAAAAGTATGGGCTATGTTAACTGTACCTTGCTGACGCAATTTTGATAATTTTAGGAATGGAGGGTGGGGTGAGATTTTGCTATTTTCTTGTGTACTTTTGAGTGAATCCTACTGAATTTCACCTTGCTGTATTTAGAAAAGCTGTTCTTTATAAAAACATTTATAAAAGAAAATTTAATTGACCCAAAGATCAATGACGTCACAGTGACGTCATAACAGAAAATGATATTTTTGAGCATTTTTCTCCAACCATCTCTGACATGTTGATTATTACGAAGCAGAATTAATTCAGATGCTCTCATTATCACACGGATATGAATATCAATCACTTGTCATATTATCAATTAACCATCGCTATAAATTGAACTGAAATCAAATTGAAATGATACGTTTTATTTTGCATGTGCCAATATTCGTTTCCAATTAGCAAATCTCAGCATTAGTGGACAAACATCAAGGATTATTGAAGCATATCTTGATAAACAATAAATCCACCAATATATATGTTCTCCAGGTTCTCTAAAGCTATCAAGAACAAGTTTAAACTTGTGACATTGGTATATTTACAAATGGTACGGTAGAGTCGAACAACTAACAACCGTTCATGTGGTGAAACTCGTGGCAGTGTTCTCTATAAGTTCCAATGTACTGGCAATATAATAACGGACTAGCACGAAGGCAAACATGGAAAATTATTCCTCTGTATCTTCAAAACTCTCAACTTCTGGAAGGTCCTCTTCCTCTTCATCCTCATCTTTCGGTTCATCGTACAAATCCACAAGCTCTTTCGGCATCAAATCTCGCTCCGTCCACTGGAAATCCAATTCGCCATCTACTATGTACCAACCGTGCCCATCTGGCGTTGGTACATCTGGCATAGCCTGGTCTGCCCTGCACCAGACCAGTGCTTGGTAATTAGCCCTCTGTATGTGCATCCGCAGTGATGCCCGGCATGGAGGTGGTATGCTCAAGTCAACTCTATTGTAACTGGTCAACAATGATCCAGATTTTGGCTCGAACCTCTCCAAGAACTACTCGGAACGTAGCTTGTTAATATCAGATGATGTTGACTTCTTCCTGTACAACAAACGTGTGAAGTGCTCTAACGTCTGATAAAGAGTATCACTCACATCAGGTGAACTTCCTAATGGCAGGAACGTAGCCAAGAAATCTGGATGATCTTTAAGAGTCTTCAAAGGAAGCAGCTTCCCCTTTCGTACGAATGAACTCGTTGTGTCGCACCCAGAAAATGCATGCAACGCCGGTAGTGCTGAACAGATATTTTTTTCCAGCTTCTGCGATTACACGATGAACGTCAATCATCCGTCGTTTGTTGCCGACTCCTGTGTCAAATAACACTCGCTGTTGAATATCTTGCGCAAATTTCAGCAGCAACAAGAATACATCTGTGTCTGGTGATCTAATTACAATTGTGGACTCAGATGAGGAATGTGAAGCCACATGTAGACAGTGCAGAATCATCCTTGTGTCTGCTTCCTCTTGAGTCGAATGTAGCTCCTCCGCATATTCTGATTCAGTGGTTTTCCCATCTGAGCTTGTGATGGATGTGCAGTCTCTCTCACAGACAAACGGGATTCTTCTTTCGACCAGTTTTGCAGAGTACTTTGGCGTTTTCCATTCCAGCAGAAGCAGTTTGGTAAGTTGTGTTTTATTCTTTTAGTTATGCAGAAACTTCTTCCAGTCACGTGGGATCTTCGTAAGCGGACTCTCGATTAAGTGCGTTGACGATGCTCCTCTGTGTTCTCTCTCTGCTTCTTTGATCGACATGTCTCTGTAAGTATCAGTCACGAAGTCTATCTGTCATACTTTAGGAAGTTGTGCCAACAAACTTTTAGCCAGCTCACCAAATGTTTCTGGGATGGAAACTTGTGTCTGTAGTAGGGCATTTCCATCGATTATGAAACTCATGCTTTCGTTGGTCGGTCGCTGTGACAAGTTAGCATGTCCTTCCAGGGTATGCATTAGCTCTGGCCTTGTCTGTTTTCGTTGGGGATCCTGTAGCTGTTGCTCGAGCCCATGGAATGGGCCCCAATGAATAACTGAGGACCTTTTCCATGCTTATGTTGTATTTAAGAGCAAGCAATATCAATTGGCCAAACACATTCCGTTGTGCAACAACATTCTTAGTTTTTTGTCTGTCCCTGTAACTTTAACTGACTTTGCTAGTGACGCAAATGTTTTGAGTTTCTGTTTCTTGATTGGTTCGTGGAAACTCTTTTCTTTCTTAATTAGCCTTTCTTTTACAAATGCTTCGTGTAATATCTTCCCACGATTATCCGCTGATAGATCCTGCTCAACTTCGGGTGGAGCTGGTACTCCTGATGACAGACAATAGAGGACATTTTTATCCTCGACATCGAAACGGTTAATGAAGTTGTGATGGCATCAACAACCTTGCGAACATCGGTTTCACTGCGGAGTATTTCTGAGGTCCTTATATCCTTGTTTGTTGAACATCCTTGACTCTCCATTCCTGTCAGTTTCATGGTGGCTTGGACATAACCTGCCCGCGAGTGTCTTGTCATACACCATCTGTAGTAAGCAGAATAGTTTCTGCTGAATCCAATCATTCCCCCGTGAGATTTTGCATGTCGATTGATGGTTTGTTCAATGGTAAGATCAACTGCATTTCTCGATGACTGTACCTCGGATCTGTTCACACTGAATCCATTTAACCGCAAAAGCTCTTGAGCTCCAGGATGGGAACTGGGGAGGTTTAGGAGAGTCAGCATGTATACTGTTGTATATCTTGCATAATTTGGTCGGTCATCGCTGAAAAACATGTGACACAGGTTTTGCAGACACCACAGATGAAGATCCAAATTGTTCTCTTTGGTTGCTCTGAGAAACATCAAGACCAGCCATACTTTATCCATATAATCCAAACAAAACTGAGCGGTTTTCCCCATTTCTCCCTTGCGAACCTTTTCCTTGAAACCGTTGGAGAACATCAGCAGCCGTGTGCAGCTATTGTTAGCCAGAGTTTCCGATAGATTCTCCTTACTTGGAATGAGTGATAAGCGTTGCAGGAGGCCTCTTGTTTCGTCTCCAATAATCTGCCCCTCTGATGTCTCGAAAGCTCTCAACAACAGACACTCTAAGGCTTCATGTGTTAGACTGTGAACACGCAATGCTCTGTTGTAATGTTTACCGGACATCACTTTGTTAATGGACCCACTGGCGCAGTTTCCAGCTTCCACTACTATTTCCTCAAAGCCACTGGACTGAAGCCGTTTTCCAAGAGCACCAAGATATGCACAGGTAGTGTGAAAAACACCCATCCTGACAATTACGTCTTCAAACAAACGGTTATTCTGCCATACAGGAGCATATGCTTTTTTGCCACTGCGAGATCAAACGTCACGATTGTGTAGTGCTGGCCCACTTCTCTGGATGCTGCCTGGGAAAGTTTCAAGAGGTGTTGGACAGTGGCATTCTCAGTAACCGGGGCATTCACGAGAGCCAGGTAGTCAACTGTGGATAACACATCCTTGTCATCTTTGCTCTTCGCTGTCATGGTTACCCAACCAGCCCATCCAGGTACCATCTGGGTCGCGTTCTGCAGCAGTGCCCTGCAAAATACCGAAACTGTATCAGACCATTGGGCCCAAGTTTCTGTGTCTGTTTGTGGGGCATCACTGATGGATACTACAAGGGATGGTTCAGTCTTGGTATTGACAAAACATGGCTCTATCTCTTGAGGATTGTAAACCACTGAGCGCTGCTTGGTCTTGAGAATGGGAACTTGAATGGAAGAGGGCTTGCTGCAAGCATCTACAAGAACCTCCTGGATCATTATCCCATGGGCCATGTGTGTTGTGCCAGTACCCGAAGGTGTTTCTTCTTTCAGGTCAAAATTGTCCCAGCATAGATGACTAACAACATTTCCGGCTGGCTGAATTGAAGGTGGAATAACGCCTTCTCTCTCCACTATGCTCTTACACATGGCCGTTTCCAGTTCCAGCAAACGAGAGTAGGAAACACAGTGTCCATATCGATTCAATAGAGTGACTATTTCAGCACTACCAGTCAAATGCCTTAGTGTCATACCCAGAAGAAGGTGTTTGGGCATTGTCCATTGCCCTCTTGTCAAAGCTTGGCAAATATCTTCAGCAAAGGAATCAACCAATCTGCTTCTTTTCGTCGACGCATCTGCAAATTTCTTTCCAGTAATCACCCAGGAGAGAAAATCTTGCAATTGAGTAGGTGGGTGGATAATTCTTCTTTGGAGCCAAGAATAAGTCTTCTTAGGAGTAGTGCTGCTTCTTCAAGGCGTTTCAGGTCGGATGCAGTAACCTCAAATGCAGACTCGATGGCCTGACCTTTTGGAACTTCCGTCGAATACACAAGTTCACTCCTGTAATTAGGTTGCCAAAACTGTATTTTGCTTCCAAATTTCTTAGTCAACTTTGCTTTTATCTTGTCAGTTTTGTAATTGACATTGTAAAATTTCGACCAAATTAGGTCGAAAAACAGCCTGAAAATGACTTTTCGGAAATGACGTCACTGTGACGTCACTATAGCGGCCATCTTGGATTTAATTTTGAGATTTTCAGTTAAGACTTGACCCAATGGTAAAGTATGAGAAATTTCAGCATCCTAGCCTAAGGGATAGCGAAGATATTTATGGAGACCAAATTCCTTATTTCAGAATGGGGGGTGGGGTTACTGCGGGGCGCGTCACGACCACACCCACCACCAATTTTTTTTTTTTTTTTTTTTGCAGACAACCGGATTGTGCTTGGGCATGAGTCAGGCTCTCTGAAAAACATAGTCGACAAAACTCCCCAGAGGGGGGGGATGGGGGTCTACGGTGGCCCATGGTCTATCAGATGATAACAGAGAAAGGTGGTCATCCTCTCTTAGGGATAGGACATTCCAGGCACCCACCTGAAGGGACCACCTCAGATTAATCCAAGGAGACCACTGTCTGGTGGAGGACACCTCAGCACCACTCTGCCACACACCACCGCAATCTGATCCAGGAAGTTTACCCCATGATTTTCCTCCTATCATCAAGGAATTGGCTGCATTTGAGCTGCAACTTTCCCATGGTTGCCTTGTCAACTACTCCCTTGGGGTTAGTTGTGAAGTCGAGCAAGTCGTCAGGCCACCATGTGTTCGTGAACGCTGCCTTGCACACCTACCACAACATTTTGCATAGGTTTTCCGTGATCCAAAGCTCGTGCTCATACATGGAGGCCATAAGGCAATCAGGATTCATGCGATGGAACACCATGGATTCCAGGAAGACAAAAGGCAAGTTACTTGAGCATTGGCAAGACCATCCGGTCCAACCCAGTGTTACCGCGAGGCAATGCTGCGCTGACCTCCGATCCCATTCCTGCAAAGGGATGGGGTAGGACTCCCCCCCCCCCATTTCCCTGAAAACACTTGCACCTAGTTCAGGACTGGCCCATACCACTGCATGAAAGCTGGTCTCAAAAGCTCATCTCGCAGATGTTATTGCGGACTGTACCCAAAAGAGGTGTATGATGTTGAGGATTGGCCAAGAGAGTGAAAGGCCCATTAGGACCACTTGCTTACTCAAGGCTTCCTCACCATCAGGCCACTTTACCTTCTGTGGCCCAAGGCCGAGAACCCTGACCTGTGTCATCCAAACAGGAAGACCCAGCCCCTCCGCGACCCCCACGAAACAGCCTTACATAGGTCGAGAGGAAGGAGGTCCATGGGAGAGGTCAGCTCCGCAGAGAGGATGATCCGAGGTCCAGGGAGAGAATGCGGAAACATCAACTGCATTGTGCCATCATAATTGCCCTTTAACACCTGCACCAGCATCTGCTCCTTCCTCAATGAAGCTAGGACTTGGGTTTGGCAAGTATGCAGGAGCGCGACAAGGGCTCCCAGAGATCACATCACGACGCGGGCTTTCTAACCCCGTTCGGGAATCGCAATTACATCAGCCCTAGGTGGTGCACCAACGTCCAGCTTTGGCAGGAGCTGGTCTCGCATCATGGCAGCCAGAACACAAGCTTGCCAATTGTCCAGGAAAACACCTTCTGGTGGGTCACCATCCCACTCTGCAGAGGCAATTAAATTAAGTGGAAGTTGGTTCCACAGGTGGGTAAAAAGAGGAACAAATGATTGGAGGTGAGCAGTGGTTCTGGATTTTGGGAGTTTCACGAGAAGGGGGGGGTGCTGGTGGACTGTGTGCACCCGGCAGATACCTGGCGGAGTTGGGGGGGGGGGACAAAGCACCGAGAGGGCAGAGGGTTCAAGACCAGAAAGGAGATGGAAGAAGACAGAGAGACCACAGACTTGTTGGTGATGGCAAAGATATAGGCCCGTATGCTCAGCTTCGTCGTGGGAGATTCCAATGACCCTGAAGGTCTTCGTTTCCATGGCATCAAAGCGAGCATTGGTGTTCGGCAATAGCACCAGCCCAAAGGGGAGAGCAGTTTTCCATCAAGCTGCAGATGAAAGCCTTGTCGGTGGGAAATGCTGTGCATCGAACACTCTTCCTCCTCTTCGTCGCCTTCTTCTTCAAAAGGATTATTTCCCAAACCTGTCTCTCACCTGAGCGCTGTGCTGTATTAAATAAATTTTCGTGTTGCTCAAGACCACCTCTGGATAGTCAGCATGCAAATTTTGTCACTATTTTGATGTCGTGTTCCTCGTTCTGCTTCCTTCTTTTTTTTTCTTTTTTTTTTTACCAAACCTTGTCCTTTCTACCACCTAAACCTTTTCTTATTCCCCATCCTCACTTCAAAAAAAATTATAACAAACAAAAGAACTTTCATTTTCTGTCCAAAACACAATTTCCTTCTGCCTGTTTCTTCCTGTACTCCACTCTCTTTTTTTCAATGTCTTTATCTCTCCCTTTTCTCAATTTCTCCAAATGAATCTTCATTGAATGAAATGTTTCTTCCTCATTCCTTTAAAGCTTTTAAAAACATTTTAAAATGCTTCACTTTCCTGATTTCTCCACCATGAATATGCCATGCGTTTTTCTTCTTCATCATGATTTAGTTTCTCTTCTTCTTCAAAAGGATTATTTTCTAAACCTCCCTCTCTCTGCATTGAGATGAACGGCAGCTCAATCACACTGGCATAGCACAGGACCTCGAGTGTCCCATGATCCACTGACTGGATTAGAGGGAGTGCCACAGAGCGCAGGAAGGCAGACATGTTCCCAGTTGCTGGTGTTTGCAAGATATGGTCACTCAGGTTCATTTAAAGATGAGTTTCTCTTTTGTTATCCTCTTGAAACAATTACCAAGGCCTCAGATATTTTGGAAAAGGTTTCATCTTTCTTTGAAGCAGAAAATCTTTTGTGGGATAATGTCTGTAGGTGCTGTACAGATGGAGTACCAGCTATGTTGGGGACAAAATCTGGATTTCAAGTTTGTGTGAAAAAGCGAGCTCCAAAAGTGAAAGGCCTTCATTGTATGATCCATCATCAGGCACTGGCCTCAAAAACACTTCCAGCTTCACTCGGGAAGGTTTTGGATCAAACAATTCAAATTGTGAATTTTGTCAAAGGAGGAGCTCTCAACTCATGACTTTTCAAGCAGTAATGTATTGACATGGATGTAGGCCATCATTTGCTTCTTTTCCACACAAATGTTTGATGGTTTTCAAAAGGAAATGTAACTGAGTGAGTATTTGAGCTTAGAGATGAGCTCAAATTATTTTTTTGAAGTTCAGGGTGAGATGGAATTTTTTGCCTGGCTGGATGATGAGGAATGGATCATGCACCTTGCCTATTTGGTTGATATTTTTGAGCAGCTGAATAAACTGAATCTTCAGACGCAAGGAAGGAATACAAACATCATAAAATTCATGGATTCATTGAAAGCTTTCATGAGCAAGCTGGAAAATTGGAAGAGAAAGGTCAAGATCAAAAATGTTGCAATGTTTGAGAAACTGTCATCAATTCTTGTTGCTGGTGGTGTCCAAGTAACAGCTTGGTCCAAGACCAAGTGCTTCCAGAATTTGCAAAAAATGAAATTTTGCAGCATTTGATAGCACTGGAAAATGAATTCAGCCGATATTTTCCTGAACTCAGTGATGAGGAGTTGGATTTCGTGTGTCAATCCATTTATATTGTCAGTTGAAAAAGTTCCTCATGATTGTCAAGATGCATTTCTGGAGCTGAAGACTGATTCGGGAGCAAGAGATATGTTCGATGAGAAATCAGTCACAGAATTTTGGCCCTTGATGTGCGATTCCTCCCCAAAAGTGGCAGAAAGAGCTATCCATGTATTACTTCCATTTGTGTCGACATATCTTTGTGAGTCAGGCTTTTCAACTCTGTTGCAAATGAAAACGAAGCAACGAAGTAGATTGGAGGTTGAAAATGACCTGCGCTGTGCCCTTTCAAGCATTCCTCCATGTCTCCAATAATTGGTGAAGAAAAAAACAATCACAGGTTTCTCATTGACTGTAATCTTCATCAGAATAAAATGAATGATAATTCCCTGGCATTCTATTGAACTTTTTGTTTATTGAAGTATGCTTCAGTAACTTTAATCTATCAAGTAATTAGTTATGAATATAAAAAAACTACTTTATTGAAGTTTTAAAATCCATAAACATTTTCTATTGCTATTTTTGTAAAATTCCACTACAAAAATAATCCAAGTAACTGTAAATGTTCTAATATCGAAAAAATAAAAGATTTTCAAGATTATATGCATATTATTTGGAATGCACCTTTTGAGTCAGACAATCTTGGAAAGGGGGGATTGACATTTTGACATATGGTGTAAAGAGTGCATGGGGAAAAAGAGGTTGAGAACCACTGATCTAATACATACGCAACGCATATATAACCACATAAACATCCGACATTGAACAATATACTATGAAATATTTAGCTTTAACTATGTGAGGATCTCTGTATGACTCCTCAAAACCACAACAACTATATATATATATATATATATATATATATATATATATATATATATATATATATATATATATATATACATACATACATACAATTGATCCCTCCCACACGCCTCTCGCCGAAGAAGCTGCATAAAGCAACCCAAGAAGACCTACACAAGGTAAGCGTGATGCTGTTTCGAACCCTTCCCAGAGTTCCTCAACAACTATAAAGACGTTCACACAGAGAGCACACATGTGAATCTGAATGCTCCACACCCCCTCAGCTACCAGACCAGTTTCATCGCTTATTGGCAAATCATCAGCGATAGTGTAGAAAGCAATGCATACCAATGGAGCTCCCAAGCATATAACACATGCAAACGTCAAAAGGAGTCAATATATAAATTAAGAAAGACCCACCCACTTCTCTCACCTGTGAATAGAGGAAAGAGCCCATCAGCTCTTCCCCAATCAACAAAAACCAGGTGGCAAGGATTATAGAAACAATTGACCCCTCCCACACACCTCAAGCTGAAGAAGCTGCATAAAGCAACCCAAGAATACCTACGCAAGGTAAGCGCTTGCTGTTTCAAACCCTTCCCAGAGTTCCTCAACAACAACAAAAACGTTCACACATAGTGCACACATGATAATCCCAATGCAACACACCCCCTCAGCTGCCAGAACAATAGCTGCATAATCCACACAGAACAACCACCGTCTGCCACCCAGACCGTTCCTGCTAATGCAAACCATGCAACCAGAAGGCACATGATGTGATCGGTGGGAAAATCAAAACATGTGGAGTGTGATCATGTTTAACTGATGTTGACCATATAATCTTTGTCTGTTTGACAGAGTTACCAGGCTGATGGCTCTGTGATGGATGTGATGCTTTAGTGTGGACTGTGTCCAATGGGGATCGGCGGAGTACTATGTACACTTCACATGTTTCAATATGTATATATATATATATATATATATATATATATATATATATATATATATATATATACATATACATTACACACACACGTGTGCTTATCTTTTTGTGATTCCTTTTCATTATTGAAATGTAATTTTTCCTTTGTATCCTTTCCTTTTCCTCCCTCACTCCCCCTTTTCTAGTTTTATCTGCTGATTTTGATGTATTGTGTTGCTGCTGATTTCATTAATGTTTATTTGCAGGTACCCCCGTGCTAAGGGTCACAGCACTTGATGCAGATGACCCAACGTATGGTAAAAGTGCACGTGTCGTGTACAGCTTGTTGGAGGGACAGCCATACTTTAACATCGATCATCACACTGGTACAAATAGAAATCACGCCATGCATTCACATCAAGCCACCTTCCTCTTATTGTCACTTTATTTAAAACCCAAGCGCAATTCTTGCAAAACTAATAGATGTAATTTTTGAAAAAATATTCGAGCAAGTGAGTCAAAAAATACAGCAATATTTTTATTTTGAAAGCAGTTTTTTGAATACCCATTAAATGTTTTTATACAGGACAAGTGTAAGGTGTATAACTGATGGTAAATGTGCTACCTGTAATGTGTGATGGTAAATATAACACAGACTACACTGCTTATTCATCAAATGATGCCAAATTAACTCTCCTACCATCTCATTACAAATTGCGGAAACTCATTGTAATCCTTCACTGCATCCACTCTCCAAATGTTGAATCTTGGAGACTTGAAATGCCATATTGTCCTTGCTCCAGATGTGATAATGTGAGTCCGTAATCTTTATCTGTTTATTATCTTTCTGCAGCACATGTGCGCAAGTTCAAAGTTGTACTGCATAATCCAGTGACGCAGTTGCATTATGAGATGTAAAATGTTGCAACAATATTCTTTAAATTCTTCAGTCACTAAATTATCTGCAATGACAAATTCAGATTTATAGAAAAAGCATGAGGAATGACAGTATATCAGTAGTGAGATAATTTATCACCAAAATTTGACAGCACCGAGTTTGAAACAATGAGATTGGATGGACACTTGCATGCAATTGTACTGATGAGAAAAATGGAAAACAAAGATGTTGGGTGACAAATATTTGACAAGCATTAGATTTGATAAGACCTAATGGTTAATGATGGAAAGATGGTGGAAAAATTCTGGAAGTGAGACGATATGACAGCCTGCAGAAAATAAGAGGCCTCCTTTGGTGGATCTCTCTGCTCATAAATACTAATGACTACCAATGCATGTTAATGATGCTCAGAACATCAAATTTGGACATCAAATTCATTCAAGAATGTAAAGTGTATCGCAGGAGCCCCAGCCTACAAGGGCGAGTTGTGCTGCTT
>NC_140964.1:102293249-102303249 GCF_056783735.1 Eptatretus burgeri | reverse complement strand
GCAATTAGCCAGCATAAGCACGGAGTCCGGTATACTCTCAATTCTCACCATTCAACGAGCACCAAGTGAACCACCGCCGTAAATGACAATGCCCCGGGGACAATCCCACCGACCGCGCAGTTTTATCTGTCTCGTGTGCGAGCCGCGCGACACGTGATCACGCGTCACATCCTTTAATTCATCACATTCTCCCCGTCTTTAAAATGTAACTAGAGGCTCAACTAACGCACCATGATTACTTCAACGCTCTAGGAGTATACATTTCAAGCAGTGCGAACTATTTAAACTACAGAAGCATACATTTCAAGCAGTGAGGATTATTTTGAGTTATAGGAGCATGGTAAGGTGCCATCGAGGAATGCCGATAATCCCCTCGACAGATCCAGTCGGCGAGGGGGTTTTATCCGTCGACCTCTCCGGGAGTAAATGGTGGTTTCACTTGAGGGAGGCTTCCAATCCTCTTGGGGAGCCTCGACTCCTGTCGGGGATGACTCCTCGATCGCTCTCGGGTGGAATGCGGTAGCTCCATCGCCACCATTCTTAGGTGGAGTTCCTGGGGGGGAAACACCTGGGGAGGGAATGTCAGAGGGAGGAGTACCAGATGGAGGAGTTCCTGTAGGAGGAGTACCTGCAGGAGCCAGATGGTGAACCGACACAGTGGTCTCCCTGCCATCAGGAAGTCTAACATGAGCATACTCAGGATTAGCATCGATGAGTTTGACCTCCTCCACCATTGGTTCATACTTGCTTTGTCGTACCGTGCGCTTCATGAACACTGTTCCGGGATAGGTTAGCCAGTTGGGCACCGATTGGCCGTCAACATAACGTCGTTGGTGAGTAAACATTCGTTTGTGAGGAGTAGCATTGGTGGACGTACAGAGCAAAGAGCGTATGGAATTCAGGGCATCGGGAAGGGTAACCTCCCACCGCTCGGGCCCCAGTCCTCTCGATTTCAGTGCCAGGGTTACGGCTTTCCAAATGACTCCATTATACCGTTCCACCTGCCCATTACCCTGTGGGTTGTAACCCGTCGTTCGACTGGTTGCTATGCCGTGTTCATATAGGAACTGTTTGAGCTCGACCGACATGAAACACGGCCCTCTATCTGAATGTATGTATGACGGTTTCCCAAACATGGCAAAGAGGTCAGAGAGACATTTCACCGAGGTCATATCCGAGCATGGGAATGCGAATGGGAACCTTGAGTATTCATCAACAACAGTGAGTATGTATCTGTTGTCTGTCTCAGTCGGCAGGGGCCCTTTGAAGTCGATATTTAGTCTCTCGAAGGGGGAAGTGGCCTTGATCAATCTGCCGGGAGCGGCGCCATAGAATCTGGGTTTTAGTTCAGCACAAACTGGGCAAGAAGCATTCATTTGTTTAATATCATCGATAGAATAGGGAAGGTTTTGTCTGCGCACGAAATGTGCCATTCTGGTTACTCCTGGGTGGCACAGAGCCTCATGGAGGTCTTGCAAAGCCCGACCGATTGTCGCCGAACAGTAGACCCGAGAGAAGGTGTCTGCAGCAGGGTTTTCCCTCCCGGGCCGATAAACAATGTCGTAACTATAACAGGATAGATCTATCCGCCATCTCATTATTTTCTCATTCTTAATTTTCCCGTTATTTTTCCCATCAAACATGAAGGCAACGGATCGCTGGTCTGTGACGAGTGTGAAGTGGTTGCCCAGTAAATAATGTCTCCATTTACATAGGGCTTCGACAATAGCGTACGCTTCCTTCTCTATTGCCAAGTGTCTCTGCTCGCTTCCTGAGACAGTTCTCGAGAAGAACGCGACGGGTCGTCCCGACTGATTGAGCGTCGCGGCGATCACGTGATCGGAAGCGTCCGTTTCCACCACGAACGGCACCGTGCTATCAATCGATAATACCACGGAATTACTGATATCGTCTTTGAGGCTGTGGAAAGCTTTTACAACAGCGGCATCTGGCGGGAAGTTTTTGCAATGCACTAGGGGATGTATTTTCTCGGAATATTGGGGAATCCATCTAGCGTAGTAAGCGAACATTCCAATCACTCGACGCAATGACTGCAGGTCATGAGGTGGGGGTAGCTCACGGAGTGGGCACAATCATTCAGGATCGGGCTTTATCGTGCCGTCAGCAATTGTGTAGCCGAGAAGATTAATTGACCTTGCCGAGAATACGCATTTCTCATAGTTGAGAGTCAGATTATATTTTCTAGCAATGCTCAAGAATCTGTCCAGATTCATATCATGTTCCCCCCGATCTTTATCGCACACCGTGACATTGTCCACGTAAACAAAAGTGTCTTTGAGGTTTTCATCCGAGATGATGTCGTCCATAACTCGTTGGAAGCAAGCTACTCCATTAGTGACACCGAACAGGATCCTCTTAAATTGATAGAGGTGCCTACCCGCCTCGAACGTGGTGTATGGTTTGTCTTCCTCTCGAATGGGAATTTGATGATAGGCGCTTCACAAATCGATGGTGCTGAATATTGTGTAATTGGCCACGCGTTTGACCATCTCGTCTATGCGCGGAAAAGGGTAGGCATCGAGATGGGTGAAGCTATTGACCGTTTGAGAGTAATCGACAACCATTCGTTTCTTATGGTTCTGACTGGTAGTCACCAACACCTGCGCGCGCCATGGCGAATCGCTAGGTTCTATAATACCTTCTTCCAGCAATCGTTTGGTCTCAGAAGCGATGAAGTCCATGTCGGCGGCGGTGTATCGTTGCGATTTGATCGCTATCGGTTTACAGTCTGGCGACAAGTTAGCAAACAGCTGAGGGGACGATACCTCTGCGGTGGTCAGAGCATTTAGAATTAGACGAGGTTTGCTTCCTCCAAAGGGTATTTCGATGCTTACGTGCTGCTTGAGGACATTATGACCCAGAATTACATCTGCGCATAAATCACGAAGCACCAGTACCCTTACATCCCGATGTGTGTAGCCTTTTACGTCCAACTCAACATTGCAGTACCCTCATACGCGGGACTGTAGTGATGTGGAGGCCATGCCTACCGTATTGTCTGTTGGGTGGATCTTCCATTTCCTGCCCTTCGTGAGTGAGCTGTTGACGAAACTTTCAGAGCTACCGGTATCAATCAGAGCCTCAGCCATATACCCGTTAATTCGTACGTTGATGATAACTTTGGAGAGATTCCCCGGTGAAGCTGCTGTTACTTTCTTTTGTGAGTAGAGAGCCGCAGAAGTGGGTTTATTTCTTCTAAGAGTAGATTTGCATACCCTGGCATAATGCCCTTTCTTGTCACAATTCATGCATGTGGCATTCCTGGCAGGGCATTTGTTACGGGGGTGTCTTTTATACCCACAAAAGAAGCATTTACCAACCGAAGTAGTTGCTGAGGAGTTTGACAAGGTCTGGGTATCCGATTCCTCAGGTTTATCTCCATCCTCAGTGTCGGAGGTGTCCCGGGGGGTTCCTTGAGTTTCCGCCGTAGCAGCGTTCATTAGCAACACCGGTGTCCCATATGACTCAGATTGCTGCTGAGCCGTATCCATAGCTCGGGCCTGGTCAGCTACCATTTCAAGAGTGGGTTGTGCTTTTTCCAGTAAGCTTTGCCGAATGGGGGCTGACCGGAGCCCCTGGATGAACGCCTCCCGGGTCGCTTCGTCTCTGTTCCTCGGCGGTTACAGCCCGGAAACTGCAGTCTTTGCCCAACTGCCTCAGAGCTTGCAGGAACTGATCGATTGTCTCCCCGGCTGCTTGCCTGCGTGTGTTGAGTAGATGTCGTATGTATACCTCGTTCTTGCGCTTCACGTAGAGTGCCCGCAGCACGTCGATCGCTGCGTCGTAGGTGTCACACTCCGAGAAGAGCCTGAATACGCTGGGCGAGACATGGTTTACAAGTGCGGCCAGTTTGTCGGCTCCCTCTTCAATGATGGTCAGATAGTGTGAGAAGGAACGGAACCAATGCGACCACTTCATTTCCGAGTCAGTACCGTTGGGGTCTGCATCGAACCTCTGCGGCTTGTAGATCTTGTCCATAGTCGGTTGAGGGAGCCGAAGGAATCAAGTGAAATAAATTGAAATGAATGCGAGGGAAAAACCTTCGGAGTGTAGGCTTTATTTCACTTGATTGAAGCCGATTCTACAGACACATAAAGGAATACATATGCAGCGAGGAATTCATGTGCAGCAAGGAATACACATGCAGTCGATCACCAGAAAATAAATCAGCAATTAGCCAGCATAAGCACGGATTCCGGTATACTCTCAATTCTCACCATTCAACGAGCACCAAGTGAACCACCACCGTAAATGACAATGCCCCGGGGACAATCCCACCGACCGCGCAGTTTTATCTGTCTCGTGTGCGAGCCGCGCGACACGTGATCACGCGTCACATCCTTTAATTCATCACACAAGGCATGGCATGACAAGGCCGCTGTAGCAAACACAGCCGGCAGATGAACTGGCCGGCACAGGCCTTGAAGCACAGCTGCAGACGATCTGGCCGGTACAGGCCTCGCAGCAACACAACATCCGATGAAGTGGGCCGGCACAGGCCTTGAAGTAACACAGCCGGCAGATGAAATTAGCCGGCCCCTTGCCTGCAGTGCAGGTTGGTGGAGGGAGTGTGGTGGTGCTGGCCACACAGAAGGCGGGCTCGGACCTACCTACTTGTTTCTCTCCCACCTATCGCCTTTGCCTGTCACTTTCCATACCCACTCCCTTAATTTGTAAAAAACCAATTTAGCCCCAATTAATTAATTTTTTTGTTTGTTTTATTTTCTTTTATTTTTCCTCACTATAAATCGTCCCCTCACCCCCTTTATCGTCCTTGTTCGGCTAACCTATCGTCCCCTAGCCTACTCCCAACCGCTACGTTACCTTCCCGGAGGGGAATAAGGGAGAGCTAGCGTCCTGTGTCGAGGCCCAACGAAGCCTCAGGATGGCCTCCTCAGAGTTCAGCAATCTTTAACCCAAAGTGGGTCCAGCAGCCCACAACGAGAGCGAAGTGATGGATGGTGCGGAGGGGTACACTTCCTATCTACCCTATGCATTAACCTTTAAACTACCCCGGGGCTTTCATCAAGCGCCTCTCGCTTAAAATATTGGTTCTATCAACCCAGATTCCTGTCGCCTGTGTTGGTGTCCTCACAATTTCGGGCCTCGCCCTCGAATTTTCTTTCCATGCCCTCACACGGTCTCATGGCTGGGACGCGTGGCTCCCTTGGCAGGCACTACCCTCTGCCGATTCTCCAGCTATGGCACCCATGAGCACTACACTGCCTCCGCGCCTACCAGCTCCCTAAACACCGGGGAGTGCCCTCCATGGCAACTCCCCTGAAACGCTCACGTTGCAGGCTGGCTTCCCGGGCCCCTTCCCAAGGGTCACCCATGCCCACAACACTGCCCACACGGCTAACGGCACACCCGTGCCCACTCCGATATCCCGCCCCCCCATGGGCCCTTGGCCTACCACGGCCGACTTGCCCGGTGCCCGGGGTGCCCACTCAGCGATACTCACCTTTCGCAGCCACGCTCCCAGCCCGTCAACAGGGCTCTTGCACCCCTCCAAACAGGTATCGTGCCTACACTCACACCAACAGCAAAACGACTTCCATTTTTCAATTTCGCTAACCCACTAACTCACCCTACACTGACCCCGGGATCCCTTGGCGGGAGTCACTCCTCCCCCCAATCACTCATCGCACCATGCACTCCACATTCTCTCCATTTACACAGACCGGCTGGCCTCACTCACTCACCAAGCACATGTTTCCACTTCACACTTCACAACTCACCGCTGAATCTCTGCCATCCTGCTCACTACATCCCCTAACTCGTGCTCCCACGTCGTCCCTTACACTATAGCACGTTCCTTTTAACACTATGTAGCAAGCCTACGTCCCCTCTACACATTTGCTGTCAGTCACTGTCTTCCAAATAATCCCATGAATCACTTTTATTTCCCATCCTAAAGCTCACCTAAATCCCTCTACCTAATCCATTCCACGGGCCCCATGAGGACTTACCCCTGCCCCATGAAGCTGGTCTAGCTAAGCTAACCCTTCCCCCTAACTAGGTGTCATCCTGTACCTGGGCAGGGGGGGGGGGTCTTCCACCCCATGCCCCGGAATCCTGTTCACACGAAAGCGAGGCTTGCCTTTTTTTTTTAATGTGCAGCACCAGCGCGGAAACTCACAACCTATGCACCAGCGCGGCAATTCAGCCTCGCACCTTTGGCGTGACGTCATGGCAGCTGTTCGCGTCCCTCGTCCCTCTTGGACGGTACCATCCGGCAGGGATTCACCCTCCTGCCGGATTCCAACCACACATGCAGCCATGACGTCACCCGGCGCATAAATAAAACACAAGCCCCGTGTCTCGAGGGGTTCCCCACGCGAACACATGTGCTCTGCCCGTTGGAGCTTCACACACACGCTCACCTGGAGAACCCATCCGGTCCAAATCCGTTGTTCTGCCTAAACTTTGTCCGTCCGCGGGATCGGCAACATTCACCGCTGGCGTTTCCGGACCGGGTTTCACTCCCACAAGCGAGCACATGGCGGCCTCGTGCATTGCACAGCACGGACCTCGCTTGCTGCTGGGAAAACCCGGCGCGGTGCCCAATACAGCTACGGCTGCTACCCGGCCCCTGTCTCTCAATTGTCGCAGTCGTCTCCGTCGCACTCTCGCGCTCAAGCTCCATTCAACCCACGCACACTTGCATGTCACAACGCTCAGACTGCACTCCATTAAACTCACATTCACACCGGGAGACGTGGCTGCATGCTCACGCATGCCGACCGACATCTCCCTTACACACAGCGACCTTACACACGCTGTCTCCCTCCCACTCGGCCGCTCACTCACTCGTGCCATCTCCCTCGCAAACGTGGTTCCCCTCACACACGGTGTGCTGGGAGGCACGCACTCCGGCACACTCGCAACCACACCACTCACACACGGGGTTTCTGGCACACGCGGGGCTTCACCTATACACGCGGTCGCACACACACTGGGATAACTACACTGGGGATCTGTGTCCCCACAAGGGGTTCCGGGGTCTCTATACCCCCCAAGCTGCCCGTGCACCTGTCCACAGCACCCGTCCCCTCGAACTCGCTAAGCACGACCGAACTCACCTGGTCGTGATCAGCTTCAAGGGAGAATAGCGTCTCCCTCTGTTCCCGAAGGAGGCTATCCAGCTGCTCCCACTGGGTCCCTAAACAGTCCGCCAGCTCCCCTTCCTGGTCCTCCACTACCTCCGTGTGTGTGTGCTCATCTTTACCCCCATCCAATTCACCTTCTATCTCCCGTGTCTCTATACATTTTCTCTCCTTGGTCCTTTTTTTTGTTTCTTCCTGGTTCCATTTTCCTTCCCATTGGAGTCGTTCTTCCTCTCTGAGCCCCATTAGCTGTTCGTTCTCCCTCCGGACTTTTTCGATCTCCGTGGACTCAAATTTTGCTTTCCCCTTGAGCTGGTTAATTTCAAACTCGTATAGTTTTTGTTTTCTCTCCCACTGTTCCTCGTGCTTCTCAGCCTCCAATCTCATAGTTTCTTTCAATTGGCTTAGTTCTTTTTCCTGTTTCGTTCGTTGTTCGTTCATTATCTCTGCATACCTCAACCTTGCTTTCTTTTTCAATTGTTCTTGTCTTTCTTTTTTAATTTCTTTCACCCCCTGTCCCTCATTCTCCAACCTCATAGTTTCCTTCAATTGGTTGATCTCAAATTCATGTTCCTTTTGTTTCCTATCCCATTGTTCCTCTCGCTCTTCCTTCTTCAATCTCGATGTCTCCTTCAATCGCCTGATTTCTCCTTCCTGCTTCATTCCTTGCTCCTTCACTTTCTCCTCGTACTCCAACCTATTTTTTTCCTTTTGTCGTTCAGTTTCAAATTCATACTCTTTCAGTTTTCTATTCCACTGTCTTTCTTGTTCCTCATTCTGCAATCTCGTTATTTCCTTCAATTTCCTGATTTCTTTCTCCTGTTTCATTCGTTCTTCCTTCATTACTCTTTCTTTCATCTCATTCTGCAATCTCATTTCTTTCAACTGACTGATTTCTTTCTCCTGTCTCATTCCTTGTTCTTTGTATTTCCTATTCCACTGTCTTCCTTGTTCCTCATTCTGCAATCTCGTTATTTCTTTCAGTTGGCTGACTTCCTTCTCCTGTCTCAATCTTTGTTCTTTCAGTACTCTTTCTTGTTCCTCATTCTGCAATCTCGTGGTTTCCTTCCATTGGTCGATGTCCTTCTTTTGTCTCATTCGTTCTTCCTTCATTACTCTTTCTTGCATCCCATTCTTTAATCTGGCCTTCGCTTCCAGCTGTTCGATCTGCACAGTGTGGTTCCTTAACGTTTCATTTTCCATTCTCTTCCTTTCCTCTTTTAACACTCTCAATTCGTTTTGTAGTTCCCTCTCTTTGTTTTGGTGTTTCTGGAACTCAGAAGCTTTCTTTTCTAATTCCTTTTTCTTCTCTACACCTCTTTTCCATTCTTCCTTCCACGTTTTATCTATACTCTTGGCCATTTCCATGATCCTCGCCCACTCGGGTTGAATTGGTGGTTGAGAGCCCACGCCCCGTGTTGTGCCATTCGTTGCGCTCAAAATAGCCGCCTGCTCACGCCTCGTGCCGCGCTGAAGTGCGGCCGTGCCGCCATCTTGCGACTCCGGTTGCCGGCAAAGTTCGTGCTCAGTAAATGTGGTTGAGCTTCCCCTTTGATTAAAATTACAAGTACCATCCCGGGCCATGGATTCTACATGACTACACATATACATTCCTAATACCCCCGGCACCCGCTCGCCTTGAAACGCCATCTTGTTTCTCGTAAAAGATTAATTTTTTTAAAAGCTCGTAATGTGGAGGGAATCGGGGGTTGCCTCGCACACCCCTGCTCCGTTCACCGTGAATTTAGCTTGGAGGCGGGGCGGATTCGAATCCCACTCCCAGACACCAGTGTTGCGAATTCGCGCCCGCCGGCGTACGAACGGCCACGTAACTCGAATCGCGGCACGTCGCCCACCGGACGGACAATTCAGTCATGACCCTCTTGGAACAACGCCGGGAGCTAGTCACGGGTGGGGGTTTAACCTGACCACGATCGTGCCAATTGCCCACCCGCACAGGATAGGGTTGCTCGCCAAATTCGATCTACCTAAGTACCTGCGCGAATGGTCGACCGGGCGATCGTAACCAGGCCACAGGCCGACTCCGGACACGAACCGCTTAAGCGGTCCGTTCCGTGCTACAGTGAAAACCGAGCAGTGTCATCGTCTGCCTTGACGGTTCCGATTAATTACCGGGATATTGCACCCACTACGAACCCCTTACGTGAAGCAGGATGGAGAGTCAAACAAAGGAAAGGACGCAGCGAAACGGGGAACAAGTTCACACAAGCACGTTTAATTCACACAGACCAGCACGGAAGGCACGTATTTACAGTCACACAGTCAAAATGCGCATATAAAGCAAAAGAAGAGTTAAAACCGAATACGCGTACACACGGCAACACTTAAACAGTTCTACTTGTCAGACAGGTGCCACCCACAGTCATTTACACAAACCCAAAGACAAGAAAAGTGGCGACTTCCTTGTGGGCCGTCGAGTCCTCCTCCCACGTCCGCCGGCGTGGTCGCGCCTGGCCCCGACTCCTCTCGCGGTCTGCGAGCTCTCTCCGGCGTGGTGCACCGAGCTCGTGCCGCGCGTAGCTCGCTTCGTCCGCCCGACAGCTCGGACGGGGTTTTGGGGAAACGGACGGGGTTTCCGGCGCTATCTCCGCGCGGAAGCGGGGTCTCGGGACCGCACCGACAGAAGACCAGACCAGACCACCAGCCAAGACGAACGACGAGACCAGCTCCAGGACAAAGAGGAAGAGGACGAGGAAGAGGAAGCGCAGCCCGCCCGTGTCCGACTTTTATAGCGCGGGGCTCCGCCCTTCACTCCGCCCCGTTTTCAGCTCCACCCTCCTTCGAGAGGGTTCTCAAAAAGGGGCGTTCCCTCACCCCGACCGCCTCACGCTGTCCATCCACCAATCGGT
>NC_140964.1:102060749-102285749 GCF_056783735.1 Eptatretus burgeri | reverse complement strand
CTATCTTTTTCACTATCATAATTTGGGAGATATTTATTATTTGCTTTCGCATATCTTTTTGAACATACTTGTGATATTCCACCTCTCTTGGACTTCTCAATCATCAAAAGCATATCAACATCACTGATTAAATCTATATCTTGTTTTGTCATTTTCAACATTGCGCTCCAAGCTAAACCAGGAGCTGTGAAATAGTGGGCAGGGTCTAATCCATAACAATTTTTATTATGACAGAGTGTTCTAAAAGCCTCAAACACATCAGCTAACAATAAAACATCTGTTTTTAGATATAAATCATGATATTCTCCAAGGTTCTTTATCTTAAATATTTTCCATATTTCTTGGGCATGTTTATATTCCTTATCACTTATCTCTTCTTCATAAAGGTTATTATAGAAACTTTCTTTTGAAGGAAGTTGTGTTTCTTTAAATCTCATAAATGAATCCATATAATCATAAGGATAAATTCCCTTACTTGTAAGAATTTTCTCTTTACTTTGAATTTCATTCCTTGTTTGAATTTCCTCTCTCGTAAGAATTCCTTCTTTAATCAGAATTTCATCTTTAATCTGAATTTCCTCTTTAGTTCGAATTTTCTTTATAATTAGAATTTCATCTTCAGTTAGAATTTCTTCATTAATTAGAGTTTCCTCTTTACTTTGAATTCTCTCTTTAATCTGAATTTCCTCTTTAGTGAGAATTTCCTCTTTTGGAAAGAATGAATTAAGATTTGGAAAAGAGTCCGTGGAGCTTAGATTTAATGCGAGGTAGGCTAGTGGTGTTCCCATAAACTTGTAAGAATCTAGAAACCTAATACGAGTTAAAGGTTTTGTGAATATCATTTTTGAAAATGAAATATACTTTTGACTTGTGTTTGTTATGGCAGAAATATTCCCTGGTGTTTTTGAAAGTTCATTTATAAATAGATGTGTATCATAGTTGGCGCTGTTGTGAAGAAAGACTGGAATAAAAGAAGGTAATTTATAATTAATATTACAACAGGAATGAGCGGGACCTCTATATTTACCAGTAAGATGACAATGGTCTCTAACTTTAGACTCCTTAATTTCCCCCTCACAAATATGACAGATATTGTTCATTCTAAATTCTAATTTTTCTTCTTTGGTTAATTTCATCGGTTCATTTGTTTCTTTCATTAATTTAGTGAGTCTTATACAATCCTTTTCTAATCGTTTTACAAACTCTTGTGAAGCATTTTTTCCACGATAATGTTCAAGTTTGTTATACTTTTCTCCAACAGATGATTTGATATAATAACAGAAACCACAAGGAATATGTTTTTGATATTTATTTGTATATGGTTCTTTTGGATTAGGAGAAGCAGTATTTATCTTTTTAAGGATACATTCAAAATCAGCGTATATCACAAATGGGTGCATGATAGATTTATTATAATCTTCAAAATAAATCTTTTCACCAGGTTTAGGCATTGTAATTACAGCTGATTTATGATTACTACAATATTTTGAATGTTGTTCTAATCGTTCTTTTGTATGAAATGAATTAAGACATCGCTTACAAGGATATATTTTGTTTGCTGTTCTGAATACCTGAGAAGAGATTAATCTTGATAAATTATTGATGTATGTGTAATGTGAATTCTTTCCAACACTAAAATATAAAAGGTCAATGTGTGTTTCTTCATTTTTATAGTTGTTTGAAATTTTTAATATTTGAACTTTGTTTGTATCCGTTAATCCATATACATTAATAGAAAGATTATTCTTTTTCTCAAATTTAGGAATATCTGTTAGTGGCATTGGGAATTTAAAATCTTTAATGTCCAAGGTATTCTCATATTTCATATATTGTTTTACTCTTTCTGAATTACATTTTGGTGGATGAAAGTGAGCAAGACCAGACCAGAGAAAACATTTATTATCATTGTTCTTAATATTAACAACTGCCTTCTTTCGTTTTATTTCTTTTGGTAATTCAATATAAGAAGAAGCTTTAAGAGGGTTTGATTTTAGAATGTGTATATCTAAAAAGATGATTTTTTAAATATTGAATCCACTTCCTACCACTGTATTATCAACATCCTCCTCTTGTCTTGATAGTTCTTCATAAACCCCACTATTCAAAAAATCTTGAAATGATGTTATAAAATGAAGACCTGTTCTCATATAAGGAGTATGTTCTTCATCTTGTCTTTTCATATTCATTTTCACTCCCATATAAAACTTTAAAGTTTTCATTTCTTTTAATGTCTTTTTAATAAATTTTTCAACATCGGGTTTCACTATTTCAATTGATTCAGCTATTGATGATGGACCGGGTTCTCCAAATTGAAAAATCCTTATTTTTATATGCCCTTTAAATGCCCCATCAGTGTTTTTAATATAATAGTCTCCCTTTACTTTAAACTCATTTTCTTGTGTTTTTGTGATTGAAGATGTTTATTATAACTACTCTTCAAAACATCCTTTGAACAGATATCACAATGTTTTCTTTCCAACTCAAGAGGAGATATTTGATGAAATAGATTAAATGTGTGTTTGTTGGTTCGGAGGTGTTTTCTATAATGTTTATATTCGTGATTACAAACATCGCAGTACGTTGTATTCACCATATTTATAGAATAAAACTTTGCTTAAACTAAAATTTTCTTGATGAAAATTTCGTTTAATTTATAGGTGAATCTGTGCTTAAAAACATTTTATCCTCCAACTTTTTCACTTAATAAATACAATGTTTCAAGACACAAAAGACAAGTTTCAATCAATCTCTTCATCTGTTAAAGATACTGAGAAATATGTCAAGGATGTAAAATTGAACAAAGATAAATATAACAACTATTGGATAAAAACTATTATGGTAAATAATATGAGTTCTTCAATTTCCTTCAGTGGAAGGGCTTTCAGTATACCTGGAAGAACATCAATTAAAGTATCTCTAACAAAAGTTTCTCCTCTCCTTCTAGTAATATATTCAAAACTAGAAAAAGCAATGAAACAAGAAAAAGTATCAAAGAACAAAAACCTTATGGATGAAGCTTTAGAAAGAAAAGATAAGACCATCTGTAATATGCAAGGAGAAATTTGTATTTTTTTCAACAACCCTAAAGATGTAAATCCTGATGAAATAAAGGATGTTAATATATCAGGTGAAATGACATTTCGTTCAATAGTAGTTAACGATAATTTTAAAATTACCTTTAATATAAAAAATGTTGTCGTTGAATCTGATAATGACAAAAGTATATCGATATCGATGGTAATATACAACTGAAAGTATAGATGAATTTCAGTTTAAGTAAAGTTTTACTTTATAAATATGCTAGACTTTCCTGATTCTCCATATGACAAATTTGAGAATTGTCCTGCGTGTGAAAGACGGGGATTAAACACAGAGTCAAAAGCCTATAAACAATGTATATTCTGTGATTATCTTCTAATTAATGATAATAAAAAATATAAAAAGGAAAATAATTCTTTTAGATTTACACCAAAAATGAATTACTTTACAAGATTGATTAGAGAAATGAATGTAAAGTATGAGGATGATAACACACCTTTCCTTACAAGGGAAGAAACTGAACGTATAAGAGAAATGTTCAAAGGATTGTTGTTCTATATTATTCATGGATGTAATTTTCAGGGAAATATCAACACAAGATATTGTATAAATAAAATAATGGATTATCTTGAAATTAAACCTGAACTTAGGATAAAATATAGAGTTTCTAAAAAAGCCATTAATAAATTAAATAACCTGTTTTTCAAATATATAAATGAATGATTTTTTACCTATTTGGGAAAATAAGATAAAATTTAACAACCATAAAAATCTCCCAAATTCATTAAGATGTCTCATAGTTGGTTCAAGTGGATGTGGAAAAACCTGCTTACTTTTAAAAATGCTCCTCACTCCCAACTTTTTAGATTATGACAATTTAATAATTTTCACAAAGTCCAGTTTTCAACCAGAGTATCAACTACTCTCACAAGGTTTTAATGCTGGTCTTCAAAAAGAAGATATAATCGGTTTATTTAAACGTCAAAAAAACCTAAATGATTATAACATTGAAGATATAATTCAACTATTTTGTGATACACAGAGATGTAAAAAGAAATCAAATCTTATAACTTGTATTCTTAGTGATAATACGGATGATATACCGTCTCCCCAAGATTTGGATTAATCAAAAAAGAACCTCGTTATCTTTGATGATTGTGTTAATGAGAGACACCAAACGGTAATGGACAGCTACTACACAAGAGGGAGACATTCTTCTTGTAATTGTATTTATCTTAGTCAATCGTACTTTCAACTTCCTCGTCGTTCCATCAGAAACAATGCTAATACTTTTATTTTATTCAAGTTAAATTCAATAGATATCAATAATTTTTGGAGAGATAATTGTTCTACATTATGTAGTAAAAAGAAATTTGAGGATTACATGAAGCACACGACTGAAAAATATAAATATATTGTTGTGAAACAAGATGAGATATTAAGGGATATATTTTTTGTTTTATAAACAATTACATATATAAATGACAACTATTATTATAAATCTTGTGGGTAAATCTGCTTCTGGAAAAAACTTTCATAAATCAAGGTTCTTGTGTAGTACAAATGAGAATATTGTAAATTTACTTAAAAAACACCCCGTGATACGCATTGTATCAACAACAACTAGAGCAATAAGACCTGGAGAAGTAAAAGGTGAAGATTATCACTATATTTCAGTGGAGGAACATATGCGATTGAGGAATGAAGGACAAATATTTGAGGAGGTTTCTCTTGGTACAACAAAATATTCACATTGTAAGAGTGAGTTAAGGAAACTAAAATCTGGTGGTGTTGGGATATTAGAAACTAATCCAGAAGGAACGAGACAAATTATTAAATATCTGAGCGGAGTGAAGATTTTATCATTCGGTTTTGATGTTGATGAAGAAACTCAACGCAAACGTAAGAAAAGCAGAGATGCAAGGATTAGTGAAGAAGAAATTACAACTCGCATTAATGTTAATAAAGAATTTGATGAAATATTTAAAGAAAAGGATTTATTTGAACACATCTACTTGAATGATGAAGAAAAGGAAAATTTCCCTGTTAATATTTACAATTCATTAAATGATATTTTACAATAAATAAATGGATACAAAAGAAAGAGCAAGAAGATTTAAGGAACATCAAGAGTTGGTTTCAAAAGTTGTAAAACAGCAGGAAGACATAAAGAAGAAACGCAGACAGAAACTAACGGGCGAAGAAGTATTTGAAAGAAAACAAGAGAAATTTTTTAAACCACTTTTAAAAACTTCCCAAGAAAAAATGAAAGATGTTTCCACAGTTCCCACAGTAGAATATACTCCTAGAAAGCTCCAAATGTTAAAAGATTTCAGTCAAATGACGGAGGAAGAATTAGAGCATATTGGAGAATTAGAATATGATGAAGGTTTATTTCAACAACTGGAAGAGATTAATCAACCCCCTGATTATATTGTGAATGCTGTTCAAAACAATGAATATTCAGCGGATTCAAAAACCAAAGCAGGACTCATTCCAACAGAACAACCAGCAATATTTCATCTTGTTCAAGAAAAGGTATTGATATTTAATGATGAATTAAGGTTCTTAAGTTCTGCTCAACCCCCTGTTAAACTAACTCCGAGATTAATGTTTCTTCTCACAAAAGATGGAAGACAAGGTTCAACTGTGAGGGATGAATCAAAGTATATTGATAAACCATTGGATATGGAAAATAATGATGATAGAGTATATATTGATTTGCTGAACACTCTAAATTATAAGGTTATTCTTTCTGGTAAAAGTAGGAAGAATGAGAAGGAGAAACACATTATTCAGGCTTTAAGTATCCTTGGTTCAGGTATTAGTTTTCTTCCAAATGACCCATCGCAATTAGTTAATAGACTGTTATTGTTGTTAGGCAGTAAGAAGGCTGGAAATAACAATTGTTTTAATGAAGCATCAGCCATTTTAGACCAGTTGATGAACATGAAAATAATTAATAAATCTCAATATAAAGACATTTTATCTCATATTAAATAAGATGAGAAGCACAATCCTGAGTTTTAATTTCACAACAAGCGACCACACATCTTCATTCCCATACCCACTACAACTTGACACAACAAAAGAATATGAGGCATCTTTATTGTCCATGGAAACTTATAATACCTTATTTAATATAACCGAGAAAAATGACAAGTTTAGTTATAATCCGGGAAGTGGATACAAAACGATAACAGTCTCACCCGGAGCATACGAGATTTCTCAAATATCTTCCGAAATTGCTCGTCTTATGAAAGAACAGGGTGATGAACCAAAAAATATTGTTATAAACATTCAAAAACATACTTCAAAATCAACGATTAAAGTTAAAAATAACTACAAGGTTGATTTCACAATTGATAATTCATTTAGAGAGTTATTAGGTTTCTCCTCAAAAAAGATTGAAACTAATGGGACGTTTTACAGTGATAATGTCATTCAAATATCCTCAGGAATAAATTCGGTGTTAATTCACTGTGATTTGATTGATGGTGCTTATAATGATGGAAAAAAACAAATACAATATTTTCATTCAGCGCATACTCAACCCCAATTGGTTATAAATTCAATATGGAACCTAAAAATTTGGTTTATCTACCTGTGTCAGGAAAAACCATACACAGAGTAAATTTTAGGATAACCGACCAAGATAATCGTGTGATTTCTTTTAATGGAGAAGTTATATCCATCAGAATTCACCTACGTGAAGTTTTTCAATAAATAAATACGATGGTTATTGTGAGGAAACACGAGTTGGGAAAATATAAAATAATTACAGGGGATGGGATGTTCCTTTCCCCGTACTACAAGGGTGAAGGTATGTATCTTGGTAGAGGATACTATAAACCTAAGAGACAAAGGGGTGTCGGACATCAATTTAGAGGAGATGGGATAATTGATACTCTCATGGGTATTGGTTCAACTATTCTTAAACATAAAGACCTAATTGGTTCAACTGCTTCTGCTGTGGGAAATGTAGCAGGTGCTGTAAAGAGTATAAAAGATGCTCAGAAGGAATCTCATAAATTACAAGCAATAAAAGAAATTAAGAAAGGTAAAACTCAGTTGTCCCCCAAGAACGACAGAAAATAATTCAAATACTTGGAACAGGGTTTCAAAAGTTTTAACATCTTTTTCCTAAATAAATACAAGTATGGAAGCAATTGATAGTATCTATGATTTGGATGATACTATTATTATCTCAAACTCCACTAAAAAAGAAGATTACTTCAAGGTAAATGCAATAACTGGAACAGACTGGAATACAAATGGTACAAAAAGTTTTGAAATAAATAATCAACAAACCTATTTGAATCTCTCCGAAAGTTTCTTGTTGTGTAAATTTAAATTCACTAAGGCTGGGAATAACACAAACGCTACACTTGTAAATGATTTCTTCTGGAAAATGTTTGATAGTGTGCGATTGTATATTGGAACACAAGAAGTTGAAGCGGTTGATTATGTCTCTGCTGTATCTGAAATGATGAAATTTACACTCTATACATTCAGTGATAGAATGGGAAAGGGGTCTGTCGAAGGTTTTATTCCTGATATGTCAACGGGAACAAACACAGACCCTGGATATATTCAAAGGAAAGGAATGTATAATGATGATACAAAAGTAGAAAATAGTTTTACTGTGGCAGTTCCTCTTAAAGGTATATTTGGATTTTGTGATTATGATAAAGTTCTGTATGGTCTTAAAATTAGATTTCAACTACAAAGGAATGATAATGAAAATAGATTGCTTTTTGGTGTTGGTAGTGCTTTTGGTGAACAGAATAAATTTGTAATTGAGGAGATGAGTTGGTATATCAGTGAATATACTCCTAATCTTAAAACAGAAGAGATGTTGAATCGAAGACTTAACTCAAAGAAACCACTCAGTGTATCATACCTCAAAAGAAGATGTCAACACGTTAAACTCAATCAAACTACTTACACGTGGAATTTGGGTGTTCTGGAAGGAAAGCCACGATATCTGTGGATGATTTTTAAAAAGCCAGATGGTGATACTGCGACTGATAAGAATAATGCATTGAGTGATAATGCTAAGGTGAAACAACTTCGCGTTTCTCTAGATGGAACATTTTATCCACGAGATAGATTGGAAATTAATTGGGAAAAAAATGATTTTGCTGAAGCATACAAGTCTTACCAAAAGGTGTGTGAAAGTAATGGAAATAAAGAACCTATTTTAGATATGACAGCATTTAAAAGTTTGTATACAATCTATGCGTTTGACCTGAGCGCTCAAAAGGAAACTATAAAGTCTAATCGAGTGGATACTTCCCTATACATTGAAAGAGGAGAGAGTGAAGAAGTTGATACATATTGTTTGCTTTTGGAAGAAACAGAATTGCAGATTAATACAGATAATGGTGTGATGATTAGTCTCACATAATTTTTTGTTAAATAAATGAGTGGCAAAGTACCAACTGGGGTATATGTTAATCAAATCAATCTTCATAAACTATCATCTTGTGTTCAAAATCAAAAGCCTTGTTCGATTAACGTTAATACAATTCAGAGAAAAGGAGCAGTAAGAATTGATGTTTTGCTCACAAGAGAACAGGTTAAAATCTTGAATGACACTGGCTCACTTAAATTTAAAATGACAAAACCAATGTTGAAAAAATATTCAATAAGAGAGACGAGTGGAGGATTTCTCCCATTTCTAATTCCTTTATTTGCTGGTTTAAGTGCGGTTGGAGCATTGACGGGTGGTATTTCAACAGCGGTCAAAACTGCCAACGAAAGGAAGGCTCAACTCCAGGCTCAAAAAGAATTGGAAAGACATAACAAAGAGTTGGAGAAACAAATTAGTGGAAGTGGTGTAATTGTAGATTTTGCTGAAAAACTTGAAGGTCTGCCTGATAAAGCGAGATTGTTAGTTGGAGATATGCTTTCTTCTATAGCACAAGCAGGTGTAAAATTAACGAAAAGAGGTAATGGATTATATCTTTCTAATAAATAAATGAGCATTGATGAGTGGTTGAAAGAATTTGGAAAGAATACAACATCAAATTTACAACTTGCCAAATATTGTAAGAAATTAAAAATTCATAATGTGGTTATTTGTATGAGAGATGAATTAACAAATGTGCGAAACATACAAAGAATATTATTATGAACTTAGAAGATAATAATGGGAACAGTTCTCATTGGGTTTGTATTTTTAATAGTCAAGACAAATATTATTTTGATAGTTTTGGTCTTCCACCACCTGTTGAAGTCATAAAATTCTTACAGAATGGTGTTTATCAAACATTTCAAGTCCAAGAATTAAATTCCAAGTGTTGTGGTCAATTATGTCTATATGTGTTATTTCAACTCAACAAAAATAAAAAATTTTATGATATTATTTTTAATCTAATATAAATGACTTATGTTGGTAAAGATGGTTCTATCTTTGGTGTATCTCAAGAACTGGATATTGATTTATCAAATTATTATACAAAGGCACAGGCTGAACGACATAAATATAATATAAACAAAAATATTAACATGAAAAATGCTTATAAATTAAAAAATTATCCAAGCCCGACTGACGCGAATGACTTGGTGAGATTAAGCGATTTATCACAATATATATACTTAAATAAAACGGCTGTGTATTCCAAAGATACAGAAGTGTTGATATTATCTCCAGGTCATACAGAATTCACAGTTCGAATTAAAATAAATTTTTATAAAGAAGGGCGTATCGTTTGTATGAGAATAGAACAATGGGGGTATGATATGAATGATTTAGGGTATAATTGGTCATTTAAAATTAACCTCGAAGACCTGGAACAATTAAATCAGTCTCGTAAGGAAGAATATTATGCACTTGGTATCGAGAATGAGTTTTGTGGAGCCACGATTAGTAAACAACAAATAAAAGAATTTAATAAGGGTAAATATAATAATGGTTTTGCCCTTGTTTATCTCATGAAAACAGAAAAAACAGGATTATATATAATAAGTAAGGAAATACAAAATGATTTAACTATGGGAAGATGGGGAGGTGTTTCGTGCCATAATATTATTCTAACATATATTTCTAATACATAAATGACAGCAAGAAGGCTTCAAGAAAATTATCATTTCTGTGTCCAAGCATACCTTCAAGAAAAGGGTATTCGGTATTTTAATAAATATGTTCTACAACATAAGAATGAGGTATTTTCAATAAAAGATTGGCATTATGCTGATGTTGATAAACCGACAACTTTAGATTTAATTAGAATGTTAAATAATGAAAAAATTATAAGGTTAAGAAAAGGTAAGGCTCTTTTAGAAATTCAAAAGAAATTTTATTGGTTTCCTGTTGTAAAAAAATTATTTTGGATACAGGAATAACAAGAAATCCTGATGAATATATGTATAATATTCTATGGGGTGTAAACGATTCAAGGATAGTAAGGGATGAGGAAGGAGTTGAAGAAGAGAGGGAAGAGGAGGAAAAGGAGAAGGAGGAGAGGGAGAAGAAAGAGAAGGAGGAAAAGGAGAAGAGAGAGAAGGAGGAAAGAGAGAATAGAGAGAGGGAGGAAAGAGAGAAGAGAGAGAGGGAGAAGAAAGAGAAGGAGGAAAAGGAGAAGAGAGAGAAGGAGGAAAGAGAGAAGAGAGAGGGAGGAAAGAGAGAAGAGAGAGAGGGAGGAAAGAGAGAGAATGAATAAATATCAAAATATGGAAACCAGTGAGATTCAAAAAAGATTGGTGGTATTACAGAAAATAACTCAACCCACCGAGGAGGAAAACAAAGAATTGACAAGTCTATTTGCAATATTTTCTTCAAGACTATTGACATCGTCAAGCTATTCATTTTAATTCAAGTTTTTTCTTAAATAAATGGAGGAGAGAGTGAAGGCATTTCTAAGGATTCTTTATGTTTTAAAAATTAAGATTCAAATGTGCATGTTGGAAACTAAAAAGGTTTTTGCACTCTGCAGGAATTTTTCTCATAAATAAATGAGTTATTGTCTCAAATGTAAAAAGAAAACTAATACTAAAAATATTTCATATATTAAAAGTAAAAATAACAGGGTTATACAAAAAGGTATATGTTCAGTGTGTGGTTCAAAAAAATCAATTTATCTCCAAACACAAACTCAGAGGAGATATACAAAAGTTTTTATCAGGAAGTAAATTTACAACTACTGGAATACCAGGGAATTACATCTTCCAGGGTATTCTTTCTGTGGTCCAGGCACAAACTTGGATAAAAGATTAGATGAGGCAGACAATCCTAAATCCTGGAGTAAACCAATCAATAGAGTTGATGAAGTGTGCATGAGACACAATATTGATTATGGGAATACCACAACGTTGGAAGAAAAGCATGAAGCCGATAGAGAAATGTTGTATAATTTGTCTCTGATACAAAATCCAACCTTGAGAGAAAAAGTTGATAGGTTCATCGTGAAGAAGATGATTAGTGCTAAATTGAAACTTGGACTTGGAAATTCACACAACTTATAGGCTCTAATGATGCCATTAAGACTGAAGAGCAATTAGCTGATGAATTACATAAACCAATATTCACAAAGTTTCAGAGAAGGAAAGTTTATTCCAAGGAAGTTGATTATATCTGGTCTGCTGATTTGATTGAACTCAATAATGATAAGGGGTACAAGTATGCTTTAACCGTTATTGATTTGAGGAGTAGATATGCGTGGGTTGTCCCTTTAAAAAACAAAACAGGTAATACTCTTATGTTAGCTTTTCAACAGATATTTAATAAAAGTAAGAGAAAACCTAAAAAATTGTGGACTGATGAGGGTAGAGAGTTTTATAACAAGACATTTATGAATTTTCTAAAAAATAACAGTATTACATTATACAGTACCTTTAATGAAGGGAAGGCAGTTGTTGTTGAACGTTTTAATCGTACCTTAAAAGAGAGACTATATAAAAAATTCACACAACTCGGTTCACAACAATGGTCATCTTTTATTCAGGATATTGTGGATAAGTATAATGACACGATTCACACGTCAACAAATATGAAACCATCAGAAACATTTACAAAATTAAAATATGAAAAAGAGATTAATGTCAGAAAACCTAAGTTCAAAGTTGGTGATATCGTAAGAATATATAGGTGGAAATCTCATTTTGAAAAGGGTTTTACTGAACGATGGACGAAAGAACTTTTTAAAATTGTTGATGTAATAGATACAGTTCCTTGGACTTATAAAATATATGATTTGGAAGGGGAAGAGATTTTAGGTTCATTTTATTCACAGGAATTACAAAAGACAAAACTAAGCAGATAATACACCTTTGTGGACACTCGAGGGCCAAGTCCGAGGTGTATAACAGTATATAATGTGTGTCAAGGGGTGGACGTTCTTACATCTGTGAACCCCAAACACAGAATCCTCAACTGAATAGTCAAGGCTTAACTTTTGTTTGTGTGTGTGTGTGTGTGTGTGTGTGTGTGTGCAATGGGAGCAATAGGTTGGCGCTTCACTCCCTCCTACTATACACCGTTGTGGACACTCGAGGGCCAAGTCCGAGGTGTATAACAGTATATAATGTGTGTCAAGGGGTGGACGTTCTTACATCTGTGAACCCCAAACACAGAATCCTCAACTGAATAATCAAGGCTTAACTTTTCTTTGTTGATGTGTATGTGTGTGTGTGTGTGTCCCAACCCTCACATTCAAAATCTCAACCCCAACCCTCACATTCAAAATCTCAACCCCAACTCAATCCTCACCCAACACAATGTCTTTTTCAACATGAGATTTCCACATATATATATATATATATATATATATATATATATATATATATATATATATATATATATATATATATATATATATATATATATATTTATTTATATATATATATATATATATATATATATTTATTTTACGTTTTTTTTTTTTTTCTCTTCTTCCAATTCTGTCTTTTAAGGCTTTCAGGTTTGATGACATAGAAAGAGGGAGTAAGAACTTTCTTGATAGGTTTAAATCCCAAAGAGTGGTAGCATTTCAAGTCTTCAAAATAACCCCAACTTTCCAAGTCTCCAAGGTAGTTATTTAAACCATCAAGGCAGAACTCATTTACTGATTTTTTCAAAATTTGTGAGTCTCCAAGGTAAAACTTGTATTCTGGCTCATCAACGTATAACTTGTTCAGTAGGTATTGTCTTGATAACTCACAATGAGTACTATTGCTGTAAAACTCTTTTTCAGGATTTTGCTGGTCTCCAAGGTATAACTCTTTGGTTGGGTCATCAAGGACGAACTCGTTCTGTGGGTCTTGGTCGCTCATAAGGTCTTCAACCAAGCCAACAATTTCGCCCCAAGTTGTAGCAAAAGCAATATTTTCATTTCGTATTTCAGACACAATTTCCTGTGAGAGAAAATAATAATGTATTAATTAAGTTATTTAATTATTAAATGAGTATGCTTCAATCAAAGTTTGAAAATAGGAAAATAAAAATCTTACCTCAACAGATAAGAGGTTTGAATCCAGTTCATCAACTTGAAGGTTTAGTTCCATACAAGACAGAGAGTTCCAAGGAACACCAAAGTCATCCCACTCAAGGTCTTGGTCGCTCACAAGGTCTTCAACCAAGTCAACAATTTCGCTCCAAGTTGTAGCAAAAGCAGTATTTTCATTTTGTATTTCAGATACAATTTCCTGTGAGAGAAAATAATAATGTATTAATTAAGTTATTTAATTATTAAATGAGTATGCTTCAATCAAAGTTTGAAAATAGGAAAATAAAAATCTTACCTCAATAGATAAGAGGTTTGAATCCAGTTCATCAACTTGAAGGTTTAGTTCCATACAAGACAGAGAGTTCCAGACAAGCACACAACACACCATTGCCAGCAAAAACAAATGTTTAAAATGGAGCCTGGGTTTGAAGCTTTTATAGAGAAAGACTGGTGGGTGTGGTTTCCTTTGGAAATTCCCTGGGCAAGCCTAGGCAAGCCTTCATTGGGAAATTTTTCAAAACCATAACATCCTGTAATTTTCTAGTGATTTCTTTGTGAGTCAGAGATGAACTGGAAATGATGTAAGAGTGGGCGGGGCTTAGCAAAAGTAGGCGGGGCTTAGGAAAAGTGGGCGTGGCTTAGAAAAATACCTTAAGAAAAGTGGGCGGAGCTTAGCAAAAGTGGGCGGGGCTTAGGAAAAGTGGGCGTGGCTTAGAAAAAATACCTCATGAAAAGTGGGCGGAGCTTAGCAAAGTGGGCGGGGCTTAGAAAAGTGGGCGTGGTTTAGAAAAAATACCTTATGAAAAGTGGGCGGAGCTTAGCAAAAGTGGGCGGGGCTTAGGAAAAGTGGGCGTGGCTTAGAAAAATACCTCATGAAAAGTGGGCGGAGCTTAGCAAAGTGGGCGGGGCTTAGAAAAGTGGGCGTGGCTTAGAAAAAATACCTCACAAAAAGTGGGTGGAGCTTAGCAAAAGTGGGCGGGGCTTAAAGAAAAGTGGGCGGGGCTTATTGAATACCTTGTGGAAAGTGGGCGGGGCTTAGCAAAAGTGGGCGGGGCTTAAAGAAAAGTGGGTGGGGCTTAACAAAAAAATAACCTGTGGCTCAGGAGGTGGTCAAACAAGAGCATTAAGAGAAGTTTATCATTTCGTAATAGCACAAAAGGGGTATCTTCAAAAATATAAAGATTCAAATGTTTTGTTTGTCAATATTTTAGATGGGGATTATTGTGCAAAGAAAATTAAACTATTGAAGGAATTTGAGAATGAACAAATCTTTATAGGTTCAATGAGTGAGCCGTTCAACCCCCAGGTGTTCAATTCAATGAGGTTCAACCTCCAGGTTAAAAGGGGAGACAAATAAATATACCTTGGGATAAAAAGGGGGTTTATTTTTAGGGAGAAAAAAAAGGGAATCGCTGAAAATCCCCCATTCATTTACATGGGGAAAAGTGAGCCAGAATCAGTATTCTTACCCTACTTATATACATATATATATATATATATATATTTATATATATATATATATATATATATATATATATATATATATATATATGTTTATATATATATATGTTTATATATATATATATATATATATTTATATATATATATATATATATATATATATATATATATATATTTATATATATGGATTTTTCAGACCATGGATTTTCAGAGTATGGTACAGATTACATTGACCTACTTGGTGGTCAGTTTTTTGAGAAAGCTGGTCAGCAGAAAGTTGTTGCTGAGTGGCAGAATTTTAAGTTTGAATTAAATTCATGGAAAAAACATGTGCCTGCTGAAGTACTTTCATTAAAATCTAACCTCACACAAACAGAATGGGTACTTAAACAAATCTTATCTAAGAAACAGGACTACAAGCACTTTTACCCCAAACTGGTAGAGCTTGCAGAAATTTGTATGTCTCTGCCAGTTTCCAATGCATGGCCAGAATGGGGAGCCAGCGCCCTTAAGCGTATTAAGTCAAGAATGAGGTCAGCAATGAAAAATGACATGCTTGGATGCCTTGTTAACAATCTCAATCAATGGTCCTCCAGTTGGCTCAAATGATGCCGAACTCCTTATCTGACAATGTGTACTTGACTGGCGTAGCCAAAAACCTCGACGGAAGCTCCCAAATCAACGACTTGTTAGTGTACCATCAACTTCGTTTGCATGTCCCCAAATTCTCTTGACTGATGACTTGCCTGTCGAATCAGAATTGTCCCCTCTGACTGAAAATGAAGCAGTGCGACAATTTAATGTAGAACACATTTCATCTGATAGTGACAGTGACTCCAATTGTGTTGCTTAACTTGCTAAATGACTATAGGTTAAACACTGTTAAACAGAACTGTAAACATCAGCTTCAAGAATTTACACAGAACATATACAATTTGTTCTTTGCTAGGGAACGTTTCTTCATCCCAAATACATTTTAAGTTTACTAACTTTCAATCATTGATTATTCAGTTACATATAATGTCATTTGTTCATTACTGCTAGAATAATTTCATAAAGATATTGGATATGTTTGCAACTGAAAATAGACTGTGAATTCATGGCTACTTTGATCCTGAAATTTGGACATTGTTTTGAAAGTTGAGGATGTAGAATGTTTGCAGCACAAAAATATCTAATAAACTTTTTGAATGTGAAATCTCATTTCTGAATTCATTTTTCTTTCTATAAAACATATATAGTGACTCAGATTCCCAAAGGACTTGATTTTAATACTAAAGAGTGATTGAAATATTGTTTACCGGTATATGAGTTTGTCATTGGTTTGACAGCAAAAATGCAAGATGAGTATAACTCCGAGAATGTTTTGTATAGATATCAAAAATATCACACTTCCTTGATTACTAGAATTAAATAATTTCACTATAAGTCTATTACTTCAATCAAACTTTAGATCCTGATGTATACAGAATTTGCAGTGTTAATAGTTTGGTTTGCACATTCTACCCACCATTATTATAATAATCTAATCCTTCGTGCTCACAGCATTCATACAGCAAAACCTGAACACTCACAGAAGTGAAATGGAATATAGTTTCCTTAATGAATGCTAGTCCATCTACACTATTATTATGTAACACTTGCTTCAGATTTCTCACTGTACTCCACCATGTGCAGTATCATCTCCCTATTAAGAACTAAGGTATGGCTCAAATGTTGCTAAAATGCCTCTCTTTTAAAGTGCTAAGATACTCCATCTTCCAGACACCTTGGTGTGCCCTAAACCATGGCCTTAAATTAATGAACCCTGTTTAAAAGCTGCTTGAATTAACGATAGTCAAGGGCATAGCCAGAGGTCCAAAATCGATGAGGCGAAAAGAGGTGAACTTGGTTGATGTGACGGTGCGCGTAGCGCAGCGTTGCGAGCGCCAACGGCGCGAAGCCATTACGGTGAGGGGTCTGGGGGCCTTGAGCGGCCCCCAGAAGCCAATGCATTTTTAATCCCAGAAACCTATTCTTGGCTAATTTCAATGCTCAAAATTTTAAAATGTTAATGTTCATTTCAACCACATTAATCATGACAATATATATATATATATATATATATATATATATATATATATATATATATATATATATATATATATATATCCATACAGTCAAACAGTAAATTTTGTTTGTGTCAAAACATTTTAGCCCCCATGGTAAGCCCACCCCACACCCTCACCACACCCGACCCCACATGTTCTGTCATCATTCAATCGCAATGACAGAGCCAAGTGCACGAGCTGGTGCCTCATGAGATCAGTGTACTGGGAGGAGGGTTGTTCAGTCACTGTTGGGGTGGATGGGGGGGTATTGTCCTATTTAGGTATTGTGATAGGAGTGGAGATAAGAGTATTCAGAGCACTGTGGGGTAGCTTTGATAGTTTACTCCCCAGGGAGCTCAGATGGCCAGAGAGCTCAGGCCAGATCATATTTCAGGAAATGAGCAACGAGGCAGCTGCCTCGTCTGCCTCAGCCTGGCTACGCCCGAGACAGTATGGCTGAATTTCAGTCAACCAGTCTGTCAGTCAGTATGTTAATGCAACCACATCCAGTATCGGCCAAACCACCTGTTTTTTGTGGAGTTTTCCACCCCAACAGCATGATAATATGAGAACTATTTCATGTCAGAAATCATGCTGGAATGCATCTCCAGCCATCTAGGATCATCCGGCTTCCAGGGCCCTAGGCGGGCCCTGGACCCCGGCCATACAGCTGCGCACGCTTCGCTTGTGGTGATGGTAACCTGCTACTTTTTAATGGTAGCCTCCTACTCCAAAAAATAAGGAAACCCCTGGTAAGTGGAGCACACAGCAGGCTCAGTCCTGTTAGTTTTTAGACGGACCTCGTATATTTATATATGTATATACTTATCTGCTTAAACTTCTTATCAAGCACTTCTTATCTTATCGAGTATATACTTATCGAGTACTTATCTGTTTAAACTTCGCAACAAGTTCGTTTTCCATGTCCGGGTAAAAGGCCTGTCTTCCGCTCCCTATCTTCTTCAAAGCTTTCACACTGAACAATTATTTCCTCATTCTTCATGATGCACATCAAAGTCCTCATGTTAAGTCAGAAATTATTACACGTTTGGTACTGGTTCTTGCAAGAGTTGTAAAATGCGATAATCTCAATCTTCTTTTCATGGGTGGATGATCGATGTTTCACTGCCTTGTCCATTCTGATCGTGATGAAAAACATTGTTTTATGTCCCTTTATCACAAAGGGTCATAAAACACCCTTTTACAGATGTTGTCATGAAACACCCTTTTACAGTCCTTGTCATAAAACACCCTTTTACAGTCCTTGTCATAAAACACCCTTTTACAGTCCTTGTCATAAAAACCCCTTTTTACGGTCCTTGTCAAAACACCCTTTCATTGTCTTAAAACCCACTTTTACGGTACTGGTCGTAAAACACCCTTTTACAGTCCTTGTAAAACACCCTTTTACAGTCCTTGTAAAACGCCCTTTTACAGTCCTTGTAGAACACCCTTTTATTTCCCTTTTCGTGAAACACCCTTTTACAGTCTTTGTCGTGAAACACCATTTATGGTACTTGTTAAGAAAGAAAACACCCTTTTATGGTCCTTGTCGTAAAATACCCTTTTTCAGTCCTTGTTATAAAACACCCTTTCATGGTCCTTGTCGTAAAATACCCTTTTATAGTCCTTGTCAAAACACCCTTTCGCGGTCCTTGTCGTAAAACCCCCTTTTACAGTCCTTGTCGCAAAATACCCTTTTATGGTCCTTGTCGTAAAACACCCTTTTACGGTCCTTGTCGCAAAATACCCTTTTATGGTCCTTGTCGTAAAACACCCTTTTACGGTCCTTGTCGCAAAATACCCTTTTATGGTCCTTGTCGTAAAACACCCTTTTTCATTCCTTGTCCTGAAACACCATTTCTGGTCCTTGTTAAAAAAAGAAAACACCCTTTTATGGTCCTTGTCGTAAAATACCCTTTTATAGTCCTTGTCAAAACACCCTTTCACGGTCCTTGTCGTAAACCCCCTTTTACAGTCCTTGTCGTAAAACACCCTTTTACGGTCCTTGACGTGAAACACCATTTTACAGTCCTTGTCATAAAACACCCTTTTACGGTCCTTGTCGTGAAACACCATTTTACTGTCCTTATCATAAAAACCCCTTTTAAGGTCCTTGTCAAAACACCCTTTCATTGTCTTAAAACCCACTTTTACGGTACACACGCTTTTTCAGTCCTTGTCGTGAAACACCCTTTTATGGTCCTTGTTAAAAAAAAACACCCTTTTATGGTCCTTGTCATAAAACACCCTTTTTCATTCCTTGTCCTGAAACACCATTTCTGGTCCTTGTTAAAAAAAGAAAACACCCTTTTATGGTCCTTGTCGTAAAACACCATTTTACAGTCCTTGTCAGAAAACACACTTTTACAGTCCTTGTGAAAACACCCTTTTACAGTCCTTGTCATAAAACACCCTTTTACAGTCCTTGCAAAACATCCTTTTGCAGTCCTTGTCAGAAAACACCCTTTTATAGTCCTTGTGAAAACACCCTTTTACAGTCCTTGTCATAAAACACCCTTTTACAGTCCTTGTCATAAAACACCCTTTTACAGTCCTTGTAAAACGCCCTTTTACAGTCCTTGTAAAACATTCTTTTACAGTTCTTGTAAAACAACCTTTTACAGTCGTTGTAAAACACCCTTTCAACGTCCTTGTAAAACACCCTTTCACAGTCCTTGTAAAACACCCTTTTACGGTCATTGTCGTGAAACACCCTTTTACTGTCCTTATCATAAAAACCCCTTTTAAGGTCCTTGTCAAAACACCCTTTCATTGTCTTAACATCCACTTTTACGGTACTTGTCGAAAACACCTTTTTACAGTCCTTGTTTTAAAACACCCTTTTGCAGTCCTTGTCGTAAAACACCCTTTTACAGTCCTTGTCAGAAAACACCCTTTTACAGTCCTTGTCATAAAACACCCTTTTACAGTCCTTGTAAAACACCCTTTTACAGTCCTTGTAAAACACCCTTTTTCATTCCTTGTCCTGAAACACCATTTCTGGTCCTTGTTAAAAAAAGAAAACACCCTTTTATGGTCCTTGTCGTAAAACACCATTTTACAGTCCTTGTCAGAAAACACCCTTTTACAGTCCTTGTCAGAAAACACACTTTTACAGTCCTTGTGAAAACGCCCTTTTACAGTCCTTGTCATAAAACACCCTTTTACAGTCCTTGCAAAACTTCCTTTTGCAGTCCTTGTCAGAAAACACCCTTTTATAGTCCTTGTGAAAACACCCTTTTACAGTCCTTGTCATAAAACACCCTTTTACAGTCCTTGTCATAAAACACCCTTTTACAGTCCTTGTAAAACGCCCTTTTGCAGTCCTTGTAAAACATTCTTTTACAGTTCTTGTAAAACAACCTTTTACAGTCGTTGTAAAACACCCTTTCAACGTCCTTGTAAAACACCCTTTCACAGTCCGTGTAAAACACCCTTTTACGGTCATTGTCGTGAAACACCCTTTTACTGTCCTTATCATAAAAACCCCTTTTAAGGTCCTTGTCAAAACACCCTTTCATTGTCTTAACATCCACTTTTACAGTACTTGTCGTAAAACACCTTTTTACAGTCCTTGTTTTAAAACACCCTTTTGCAGTCCTTGTCGTAAAACACCCTTTTGCAGTCCTTGTCAGAAAGCACCCTTTTATAGTCCTTGTGAAAACACCCTTTTACAGTCCTTGTCATAAAACACCCTTTTACAGTCCTTGTCATAAAACACCCTTTTACAGTCCTTGTAAAACGCCCTTTCACAGTCCTTGTAAAACACCCTTTTACTTCCCTTTTCGTGAAACACCCTTTTACAGTCCTTGTCATAAAACACCCTTTTACAGTCCTTGTAAAACACCCTTTTACAGTCCTTGTAAAACATTCTTTTACAGTTCTTGTAAAACACCCTTTTACAGTCCTTGTAAAACATCCTTTTACAGTTCTTGTAAAACAACCTTTTACAGTCGTTGTAAAACACCCTTTCACCGTCCTTGTAAAACACCCTTTCACAGTCCTTGTAAAACACCCTTTTACTGTCCTTATCATAAAAACCCCTTTTAAGGTCCTTGTCAAAACACCCTTTCATTGTCTTAACATCCACTTTTACGGTACTTGTCGTAAAACACCTTTTTACAGTCCTTGTTTTAAAACACCCTTTTGCAGTCCTTGTCGTAAAACACCCTTTTACAGTCCTTGTCAGAAAACACCCTTTTACAGACCTTGTCATAAAACACCCTTTTACAGTCCTTGTAAAACACCCTTTTACAGTCCTTGTAAAACGCCCTTTTACAGTCCTGGTAAAACACCATTTTACTTCCCTTTTCGTGAAACACCCTTTTACAGTCCTTGTAAAACACCCTTTTACAGTCCTTGTAAAACACCCTTTTTCATTCCTTGTCCTGAAACACCATTTCTGGTCCTTGTTAAAAAAAGAAAACACCCTTTTACAGTCCTTGTGAAAACACCCTTTTACAGTCCTTGTCATAAAACACCCTTTTACAGTCCTTGCAAAACACCCTTTTGCAGTCCTTGTCAGAAAACACCCTTTTATAGTCCTTGTGAAAACACCCTTTTACAGTCCTTGTCATAAAACACCCTTTTACAGTCCTTGTCATAAAACACCCTTTTACAGTCCTTGTAAAACGCCCTTTTACAGTCCTTGTAAAACACCCTTTTACTTCCCTTTTCGTGAAACACCCTTTTATAGTCCTTGTCATAAAACACCCTTTTACAGTCCTTGTAAAACACTCTTTTACAGTCCTTGTAAAACATTATTTTACAGTTCTTGTAAAACACCCTTTTACAGTCCTTGTAAAACATCCTTTTACAGTTCTTGTAAAACAACCTTTTACAGTCGTTGTAAAACACCCTTTCACCGTCCTTGTAAAACACCCTTTCACAGTCCTTGTAAAACACCCTTTTACGGTCATTGTCATGAAACACCCTTTTACTGTCCTTGTCATAAAAACCCCTTTTAAGGTCCTTGTCAAAACACCCTTTCATTGTCTTAACATCCACTTTTACGGTACTTGTCGAAAACACCTTTTTACAGTCCTTGTTTTAAAACACCCTTTTACAGTCCTTGTCAGAAAACACCCTTTTACAGACCTTGTCATAAAACACCCTTTTACAGTCCTTGTCATAAAACACCCTTTTACAGTCCTTGTAAAACACCCTTTTACAGTCCTTGTAAAACACCCTTTTACAGTCCTTGTAAAACACCCTTTTTCAGTCCTTGTAAAACAACCTTTTACAGTCCTTGTTTAGCACCCTTTTACTGCCCTTTTTGTAAAACACCCTTTTACAGTCCTTATTGAAAAACATCCTTTTACAGTCCTTGTCGTAAAACACCCTTTTACAGTCCTTATTGTAAAACACCCTTTTACTGCCCTTTTTGTAAAACACCCTTTTACAGTCCTTATTGAAAAACATCCTTTTACAGTCCTTGTCGTAAAACACCCTTTTACAGTCCTTATTGTAAAACACCCTTTTACAGGCCTTATTGTGAAACATACTTTTACAGTCCTTATTGTAAAACCCCCTTTTGCAATCCTTATTGTAAAACATCCTTTTACAGTCCTTGTCGTAAAACACCCTTTTACGACCCTTGTCATAAAACGTTGTTTTGAGCATACAACTCTTGTAAGTACCAGTCCCAGATATGTAAGAAATTCTGTCACAGCTAGAAGAGTCTGAGAAGGTAGCACATGTTGAAGATATTGTTGCAGTATGTGAAGGCCCTGTCACACCTTGACGATTTAGCCAGCGTATGCCGACGTATGAAAAATTTGTCTAAAACGCTGGCACACGTCGAATACGTATGGGTAAGTTTTGTATACGTTAAGAGCACGCTGGCATACGTTGTAGTATGCTGGCATACGTCGTAGTACGCCGAGCTGTTAGACAAATTTTCCATGCTTGAAATTTTTCGACGTATGCCAGCGTATGACTCACACGTTCTGCATACACTGGCCATAAGTTGTAGGCATGTTACGCGATCGTTGAACCATCGACACTTGTTGCTTGTAAGTTACTCATAAGTCGAAACACGTCGAGGTAATGTTTAGCATACCCGAAACTTATTTCTAACCTATAAGTAACGTGTTTTAGGCACGTTATGCGATCGTCGACACACGTTACTTGTAAGTTATTCATAACTCGAAACACGTCGAGGTAATGGTTCGCGTCAGTGTTCCAGACTCCCTGGTTTTGTTTTTTTTTGTTTGTTTGTTTGTTTTTTGTTTTTTTTTCTTCGGTATGACGGTGATGTTGGCACTTCGATATCTAGTGCGATTATAATGTAATATAATTAATAGGCTGTCGCTCAAAGATTTAAATCATAACCGCACTAGAAATCAAAGTGTCAACATCACTGTCATACCGAAGAAAAAGAAGAAAATAAAAAACCAGGGAGTCTGGAACACCGACGCTAACCATTACCTCGACGTGTTTCGACTTATGAGTAACTTAAAGTAACGTTTGTCGACGTGTGTCAATGATCGCGTAACGTGCCTTCAACTTATGGCCAGCGTATTCAGAACGTGCTTCATACGCTGGCATACATCGAAAAATTTTCAACATGCTGAAAATTTGTCGACGTACTCGGCATACTACGACGTATGCCAGCGTGCTTCAGCGTGCTCTTAGCGTATACAAAACTTACCCATAACGTATTCGACGTGTGCCAGCGTATTCGGCAAATTTTTCATACGTCGGCATACGCTGGCTAAAACGTCAAGGTGTGACAGCGGCTTGACACTTCAATGTCTATTACGGTTATGATTTGAATCGTTGAGCCGCAGCCTTTTAATAGCCTATGCCACGTGATCGTCTGCGATACGCTGCTGCGCGCTATGCATAAGTTAGACTATCGTTGGGCATAGGTTGTGAACACCGACAACACGCTCAGCATTCGTTGATATAAGTTATCTATATGTTATCGAAACGTTCTGTGTACATTACTAATACGTTATGCATACATCCAACTCGTTATGAATACGTCCAAAACTGGAAAAAAACATCAATAGTTCAGCGTACGCCAGCGTTTTACATACATTTTGATACCTTGCCATATGCTGGCTAAAATGTCAAGGTGTGACAGGTCCCTGAGTAGGGTGTGGCTACACAAGGATGGAGGTATTGACCATGGCCACAGATTATGCTCTTCACCTCGGGAAGTGTCAGAAAGATAGCAAGTGCCATGCAGTGGTTCTGCAACTTCATGGGCATATGGCCTGAGCTACACGTGGTGAAACCATCAAGTTTGTCTGAGCTGTGCATGGTAAACCCATCATGTTTATCTGAGCTGTGCATGGTAAAACCATCAAGTTTATCTGAGTTGTTAGAGCACATTGTGCATCAGAAGAATTAGTAACAAACTACTTCAAAGAGCAGGACCATATTCTAACCAAATACAATTGAAAGGACAAACCACAGCTTATTTATAATGTAGATGAGAAGGGCATCAATACAGAATACAAGCTGCCTAATGTTGCAGGTAGAAGATATCAACCACAAGCTGTTATGGCTGAAAGAAGCAAGACAGTTACCATTAGTGGAGTGGTTAATGTGCAGGGAAAATCAGATATCACATTTCTTTGTTTTTCCTGGACATTGAATGGTGCCAGACTAAATGCAGGGGAAAACTTTTGGTGCTAATGGAATTCTGACACAGACAGGATGGTCAAATTCCTAGGTTTTTCGACACGATCTACATGCAGGATCATTTATTAAAATATAGACAATGTCGGGATGCTTCGGACACAATGCTTGTCCTGTATGATGGTCACGGAAGCCACATAGCTATTGACCTGATCAACTGGGCCAAGGAAAACAATATTGTGCCTTTCATTCGTCCATTGGTTTGTTCCTATATCTATCAGCCTCTGGATGTCGGACGTTTTGGGCCCCTTCAGCTGAAGTATAACTAGGAATGTTTGTCTTTTACATGTGCCAATCATCGTAGAGCAACTAGGTATGACGTGTGTGGATTGGGTTCTAAAATGTACACAGATGAGGCACAATAGGGTAGCCCTGCGGGATTGTTTTCATGATGTATAATATGGAGACAAATTTCCATCGATCACAGTCCTACTCCATATTGGATGCACCCTCCCTGTAGGCTCCTGTGAGGGTGAACGCTAATTTTCTTGCCTGTGGCGCCTGAAGACCTACCTAAGAGATGCCATGGGAGAAAGTCAGATGGCATCTCTGGCCCTCATGAACATGCACCATGGCTTCAACATATCCCTTCATGAAGTGGAACATTTTTATTCGGAAACACAAGCACCATCTTTTCCAAAATAGCATCATTTATGAGTAATAAAATAATTCACATTCCAACCGTCCTATCTGATCTCTTTTGTGGGGAGAACCCCTTGCCATAAGCTTCCCAACCTCGGCGCATTGCGGTTCCGGGCTTCGCCCAGCACACAGTCGGTCAATGCCATCACTTCACACCACAGGTGTGCACAGGCCTATTTCGGGCAAGTCCAGGTTTTCCACTTTGGCCCATTAGTCATCGCAAATCTGCTGTACTGTTGCGCCAGGGAATAATGCAACAAACTGCAGAAAACTTCCAAGAACGCAGGAAATGCTGTTTCTGATGATCAATTTCTCAAAACTTCCTGGGGAAGGACCCCCAAACCCTGACCCCACCCCCTCTCGCTCAACACTATGACCTGGTGCACCCCCCCCCCCCCCCCACATCTGGAAATTCCTGGATCCACTCCTGAATAGAGTGCAAAAACATTTGGAGTGTGGTTTTTTTTAATGAGCAATTCGAATTGTGCCAGCTCCTTTTGTAGTAGTGTCTGACTACACCATATGTTTATTTCCTCTTGTATAACAAACATAGTACAAGTTATTAAGGGCATACAATATAAAGCCATTTGCAAAATATACCGAATCAAAGTCCACCTACAATAGCCTACCTTCCTACTCCTATTGAAAGTACACCTCGGATCCTGTTTTAAATACATCAGTTTATTTGCAGCTTCAATATGCCCGTATTACCAAAAAGCATGTGGCATGTTTCTTTCTTCCTCAAAGTTAATTGGCTTTTTATGCAAATCCTGTGCTCATGAAAGAGCAAGGTGAGAGACACCGACAGTGGCGTGGAGGAGAAACAACCAGACATCAACAAACAGGTGGATGTGCTCATAGGAAAAGAGGAGAGCTTATAGAGAAAAACAATGATATAATTTGATTGCAGGAGAGGTAGGTGAGGGGAAGATTAACAGGGAATATGATGGCAATGTAGCCCCACATGTAAAAATTGGGATTACACTGTAGCATTAATTTAAGGTTTTTGTTTCGACTTCCCAACAGGCGAGCTGCGAACAGCCTTGCTGGCTCTAGACCGTGAGGTGAAGTCAGAACACAAGGTGGTAGTCCAGGCAAAAGATATGGAGGGTCTCATGGGTGGTCTTACTGGCACCATGACTGTGTCAGTCACGCTTACTGACGTCAATGATAACACTCCAGCTTTTCCCAAAGGTAACATTACCATATTTAATTATTTCTTTCTTTCTTTCATTTCGCATTTACTGCATTAATTGGATATATTTCATTGTCCTCGTCTTTATTTCGGTTTTTTGTTTTATTTTGTTTTTCATCATTCCATTTTTTTTCCACTGCACATTGAACTGATACATAAGACAAAGACCATACAAAACTTTGTCACCTTGACTTGCTGACAAGTTGTCTTACCTTTAAAATCCCTCTACAGAGTCTTTTACATTTTCGGTAAGTGAATTGACACCTGTGGGCACAGAGATTGGGCGGGTACATGCACTGGATGCAGACGTGGGAGAGAACGCTGACGTTTCATACACGTTGGTGAAAAGTGATGCCCCTGGCTACTTTGGCATAACTACAGAACTAACTTCACAAGATGGACTGATCACTCTACTACAGGTAAGCACAATGTCTTGAATTTTGTTGTGGTGGATTTTTTTTAAATTGTTGTGATTATAATGATGATTGCCTCATTTCCATGATAATGGGTTGGAAACCCAGCTATTGTTGATCCTGCATTTTCATGTTAATTTCGCCAACCTGCATCTGCTTGCAATTCAAGCTGGGTTCATTTATTTTTGAACTATTACCCAAAGTGGGTCAAAGCAGGATGAGTGGAAGTATGTCACAACACTGACTAATTAATTGATGAGTTAAATATTATTTTGCTTAGATTTGATTTGAATCATCCACATGAAACAGCAAGCCAATAAGTAGCTTGAATCTCAATGATCTCGATGTTAAGTACACATCTCATATTCTTAGCCTTTTGCAACCCCTCTCTACTCGGGTGCTTTCCTTATCTTGTAAATATTTTCATCTGTTGATGTGTTTGCTTGTGCGTTTGTGCATTTGTGCATCTGAACATTATTCTTTCACGGCCGAACTGTAGCACCGAAAGGCCCCAAATTTTGGGTGTAACAGAATCTGGACAAAGTTGTAATCTACCACACATTGGTGTTGACATTTGTTTTGAGGCCACCAAAGGCCGCTATAAAGTGTATATTGGGATGTGGGGTCAGGCAGTGCTGCCTTTGATCCACAAACAGAAGGTAACCACCATGAGGCTAATAACTCTCATAACTTTTCAAACTTTGATATGACCCCAAAGGCCCACCCCAGGCAGTACCAGTGTTTTCATATTCTCATATTCCTTTTTTATTAGCAATAAGTTCTAAATAATTGTGAGGATTGTTGAAAAGCAAAGCAATGGCATCCACCCCATCAGTTTTGCCGCAAGGTTTGTCGGGAAAGAAACACCCACATCCATCAAAAAATTGTATTGCGTGGAAACCGGAGCTTTTTCCTCAAATTTGGTCAACTGTTTGCGACTGAACAATCAAATTTGCGGGACAACCCAGATCTTCTCGAACCCAGGTTGAGTGGTGCATGGAAATGGGTGGGGCCCGTGTTCTCTCTTTTCTATTCATCAATGGGTCTTCATCTCCAGTATAAACTTTCTCTGACCATAACTTTTCCATCGCAACACCAATCTTAATATAACTTTCGAAGTCTAATTGAACATCTTGGCCACTTTAATTGCAGGCACATTTCCATTTCTAATTTTCTGCCTTTTGTGGTGCAATACTGTATTTTGTAGGCACTTTAATTATTCATACAAATTACAGACTATTACATTATCTGTATAAAACTGTTAAAGGATTGTTGAAAAGCAAAGCAATGGCATCCACTGTTTATTTGAAGCGCTGTTCCGCGATCGACTCTTCTCAAAAAATCAGATGGGAATGCAATTCAAGGAGAAGCAATCAAAGACCATCAACCTCTTTTGGGAAAAAATTACACCACTGTCACACCACTCTTACATTAACTTGGATTTTTTAATACAAAAAACTCTTATAAGTGTGGGTGTTCATTATATAGTATAAGTGAGCACCTTCACAGAAGGGCATGCACTTTGGTTGATGGGATTTATATGACCATGCAGTTAACAGTCACAGACCCACTTTCTCAAACCCGTTGGGTGGTTTTTCAATTGCTAGCCATACTTGGACAGGTTTATCTACAGTGAATGCACTTTATTACATTGCAGGAGCAAAGCTCACAATGAGCTAACCCAGTATTTTATATTTAATCATATTCCAACTTCAAAGCAGAAAATGTTTATCACTTTGTGGGGCAACAAAGACTGAGGTGTACTTTGATTGTTTAGTTAGTAGATTTTTTATGTCACCATTTTCATTGCCAATCTTTCATTCTACAATAATTTCTCTTGGAATTTATGGAGTCATCTTCATGAAAATTAAAATGGTGCTCATGTCTCCATTTTGTACAGGATTATACTGTTTCACAACAAATGCTGAGTTCGAAAAACTTTCCTTCTATGATAGTCCTTCGACTAAAATATATAACAGGATTGCCTGGACAGCTCAAAAGGATTAAAACTTATGAATATAAAAACGTGATGAGTCAATGTGAGCTTCCATAATACACAAGCATTTGGGTCTTAGGGGACACACTGTAAAAATGTTGATCTTGGATAGGTTCAAGGAAAGTACAGAGTCTGTTGGATCAAAGCATGATCTTCTCAAAGAATTAGATGGAAATGCAATTCCAGGAGAACCAAAGACCATCAACCTCTTTTGAGGCATTCATTGCATTGTATAATGAGCAAGTTTCAAAGGGTTGGACAAAGGAATTTAACTAATCATCGAAATTGAAAAAATGGCTTTCATGTTAACTTCTATTATACCTATCTGATCATTTCCATCAAAAGGAAGGAGAGAGATGAAAAACGTTTTTTGAATTGGCATACAGTGAGTCCTCGTTTATCGCAAGGGTTTCCGCTCCTGAAAACCTTTGTGATATGCTAGATTGCGATATGTGCAATATATTTTCCAATTAGAAGGGCACTCGGTAGAGCACATATCTCCCCCACATAATTCCTGATCCACGAGAACATATCGGGCCCGATACATTTTTGAGATATTGTGCTATATATTAATTTAGCTGTCTCTCAATGGTGAAGAATAACTTTAAAAATTATCGGATCCGGATTCGGATCTTCACCAAAAAGTAAATCAATTCTTTCTTGTCACAAACCCAATGCGTCCACCAAGTTTCATCCAAATCTGTCCACTAATTTTTGAGATATCATGCTATATATCATTTTTGGCCCTTTCTCTCAATTGTGAAGAATCACTGAAAACATTTTTTGAGGGTCATCTCGTGATAAAATGGTCCACACCACAAAAAATTATAGGAGGCATAGTCAGATCCGGATTCAGATCTTCACCAAAATCGAATCAATTCGGCCTTGTCACACACCGAAACTGTCCACAAAATTTAATCTGGATGCGTCCACAACTTTTTTGAGATATCCTGTACACAAACAAACAAATGAAATTGCTCCTTGAGCAAGGATTGCTGGAATAACTTTGTCATATCTCCATGATCTCTGAAAAAACAAAACCCTGGAAATCAATTTAGTTCTTATAAGTCGATAGTGCTACTGTTTAATGAGTTATAGCACTTAGTTTGGTACTGATCATAACTTGGAAGTCAATCGGACTTGAAATGGCGTTTTTATCGCAATTTGAATGTTTTGACCCAACCCCCCTGACATTTGACCCCCGACCGTGAAGAAGGGTGTTGGTGTGACACCCCAACGAGACATACGGTTGGATGCAGTATTGGAAGATGCACATTTTGGATTTGGTTTGAAGTCGATACGACCATTTTGGCAGACGTTATTGTGAAAATAAGAATTTCGGTTTTTCGGTGACCCTGACCTTGACCTTTGCCCTCGATTCACCAAAAACGACAAGTGTCTCAGTTGGACCATGGCCGACGTCTGTACCCAGTTTGGTCATGATCACTGAAACGGTGTGGCTGCTATAGGGTAAACAAACACACAAACAAACAGACACAGAATGACACACACAACCGACCAACATAATTGCCGAAATCCGAAGGATTCCGGCAATTAACAAACAGACAGAAAGGGGTTAAAACATGTCTTCCTTCACCTTCGGTGGTGGAGGTAATAAGAACCAATGTATTAAGGAGGCATGCATTCCTTTCTGGGAATTGTGAGGATATTTAGGGTGTTTTTCATTCATAAACATTTATACATTGATAAAAAATAACATGAAATACGTTGTTCCTCGATCATAAACTGACATTTCTAAACAAACTGACAGACAGACGGACGGACTTGAATCAATTGCTTAACCCCAATTTTTGCTTCACGTGCATGGGGTAAACACCAAAAAAGAAATCACTTAATCACACTCTCTTCCTGGGTCTGGGGTGACTATCAGTTTTGTGGTTTGAAAAAAACAGCTGGGTTTGAATTTTTATTATGACAGACAGCATTGCAAAAAAGTGAAACATGTTGTGAAAATCAAATACTTTGTGATCAATCAAATGTGAAAAAAGCTATAAAAATTGAATTGCAATAAGTGGAAACTGTGAGAAGCGAAATTGTCATAAATGAGGACTTAGTGTATTTGCTTTCCATAATTAATCAATGATATCTGAGAATAGCACATGGAATGTTATATATTATCGAGATTCCTGGAAGTGTGAAGGATTCCACCTGGTGTATTTGTCGATTAATTGTATCAGAATAAGGTGGAACTTTAAAAAAAAAAAAACCTTCTTGTAAAATCGAGTAGTGGGTAGACAGTGAAGGCTAAAATGAGACATATTTCCTTTGATCAACTCCTGTTATTCAAGACAAAAGAACATAAAGGCTCTGTTTGAAAGCTTAGTGGTGAAGTCAATGAAAACCTCATTAGGTTGGCCATCCAAGCTAAAAGAATAATTAACTTAATATTGATTCCTGCTATAATTTTACGAGTGCATAGAAAAACAGTACAGCACAAATAATATTGTTTTTGCACAGGGAGCATCTGCATCAGAAGAAGAAGTGTTATATGCGATCCAAGTCTGCTGCAGTGCACGATAAGGAAGGATTAATCATGTAGAACGGCAGTGAATGTAGCTCAGGTCAGTCACTTTGGGAAACTGCTCCCAAAAGATGAATTGCAAGATTGAGGCCGATGGAAAAAAAGTAATTTGAAGTGTGTCCATGAGCTATCAAGCTATAGGAAATGCCATTTGTAAGGTTGGACATCTTCACATGTGACATTTCCTGAAGTGTGGGTGAAGAAGCTTAACTAATTGGCTCAGCTCAGCTGCCTTTTAAAAAATTGCTTTGGTTTCAGTACCACATCTGCTGCTTCAATATCCAACTCCCATCTGGCTTGCTAGACTTTCATGCCACCATTGCTCTGGATGCACCATTGCATTGCCCTGCATGAGTAAAAGCATTCAGGAAGACATGCTGGATACTGTAATGGGAATGTGAATCGTAGGTGAAAAAGAGTGGTAAGGAGCACAGTTTAGGATTTTCAGAAGCCAGCACATGATGAGATGATAACATTCTCATGTGACAATTTGGAGGCAGGAAGATGTGATTCATTGTCAACAACAGGTTCCATATTATGAAGCATTTTGAGTATAAATTAGTTGTAAAGGGTGGTTGATTTAACCAATAAATTAGTGTCCAGATTTCCCTATTACAATACAAAAATAGAAGTATCATTTATCATTTTTATGCCGCCGCTGACGAAGTCTCCGGTGGCATTATGTTTTTGGGTTGTCCGTATGTATGTACGTACGTACGTCCATGTTACTTTTCTCTGTTTTCTCTGCAACTGCTTCTCTGATTGTCACAAAATTTTCACTGTAGATGCAACTACTCATGCAGACTATTGCAATGATAATTATGACATCATCGATCGCGTGGTGTGGCAGCCATGTTGGAAAATAGGAACAACTTTGGATCTCTGTATATCTGAAACCACACCATGGAAAAAAATTGAAACTTGGCACATGTGAACTACTCCACATGCGAAACAAGTGTGATTTATTTTGATGATGTCATAGGTGGTTTTGTTGTGACGTCATAATTGCATACGTTGAACGCTTTATCTGATCAGTATGAAAATTTTTGATGGCCAACTTGGGCTAAATTGTATGGGGGAAAAAATTGATAATGTCAATTGGTTCAGTGGTTCAGCAAACATCATTTTTAACATAAAACCTTCAAAAATCTTCTTCTCCAAAATGACTGAACAGGTCAAAGCAAAACTTTACAGGTATTATCACCTTTCCATGAGGAACATAAAGTTCTCCACCTATGATGTCATAGGTCACACGGTTTGACAGCCGCATTTGATTTTCCCAAAAATCTTGAAAAATCATCTTTTACAGAACAGCGAGAGAGATCAAGGTGAAACTTCACACACATGTTCCCCAAGTCTTGGAAATACCAGGGTGTTCACCAATAATTAATAGGTCATGTGGTCTGGCCGCCATATTGGATTGAACAAAAATCTTTAAAAAAAATTCTTTCTCCTGAACCGCTTCGTCAAGCGACCTGAAACTTTACAATTATGACCAAGTCGTCATAATGAATTTATGTTTTAAATTTCAACCCGATTAAAAACATGGTCTGGCAGGCAGAATTATTTACTATTTTGAATCTGTGTTCAGGGATTGAAATCAAAATTTGGTACAAGTATGTGTAATGATGTGATAATGTGGGCGGAGGCTATCTGGCAACGTCGAGCCGTCGAAGTGTGCCCTTCTCGTTTTCCAGAGCTTCTTCTTCTTTCATATGCAGCACAAATCTGCTGGGTAGCATCATTGACTGAGGGTGTGACTGTGCTGCTGATACAGTGCCTCATGCTGGTTTGGAATTTTTTGGAATTTGTCCACAGTGCCGGCGATGGCTCGCCTACTCTTCGCAAAGGACACCATGGGTTCGTCAATGTCCACCAGCTAATGCCGGCAGACGGGACACCTGTTTGATGTCCATCTGAGGGATGGAACACACATTGATGATTTACCCAGCCCATAAAACCCCAAGATTACAGTTTAGAGCTGGGTCAGGGTTCAAAGCCAGGCCAGACAGCTCAGAGATGAGTGGGTGCACCTTGAGGCCGTCATGTCAGCCCTTTTTCCATAGCGATATCACAGCACACTTTCACATTGCCAATGTATTAAAAACAAGAAGATTCAGCTTTATTTGAGTAAGACAATAACATACTACAGTTTTGCAACATAGACAATACAGTTTTGCCATCGTTAATGCATTTTGCTGCTGAGTCTGGTCAACAATTTAACAACCCCTGTTTTGAATGGGTTTTTTTGGGGGGGGGTAGTTTCTTCTGGCTTGTCTGCAATGTGGTGCCTCAGGAAATGGAACTTAAAAATCTGAAATCTTCATGATGTAAGTGAAGGTTTATTTTTTGTAAGTGAAAGTATCTTTAACATATTGTAAGCTGACGTGTCTTTAACTGACAACCAGCCCAAAGCTGATAAACTCTTGGGCAAAACAGTCATGTTCAGATGGTTAATTGTTGGTTTGACATAAGTTGACTGCTCATGCCTCCACCCATTGGTAAGGTGTGACAGGCTCTACATCGAGGGATGCTTGTGAGAGTGTCCAAGGAATTATAATTAAAAAAAAATGGTTCTATGTTCTATTTTTAAGTCAAGGCTAATTCAAAGAGAAAAACTTGTAGTTTCCATATTCTGATCCCAGTTGCCCTTGCTTCCTGTTTTTTTTTTCATTTCTTTTTCAAACTTTTCATCAAAAAAATCTTCCTGTTTTTTCAAACTGAAAGTCTCTTGTAGTCTGTTGTTATATATTGGTAATCAGTGGACAAGGAAGATATCTGACATTGAGGTGGGTGTGGAGAGAGGGAAAGATATTCATTCTAAGCTTTCAGTTGCCTGACTACAGGAAATATAGCTGTGCTAACATAAAAGTAAATGTCGTCAAACAAAAACATTTTTGAGGCGTAATGGTCATGTTTCAAGCCTAGATTTTTCACATATATTTGATCATAAAGCTACAAAGCATCAGTTCTTGGCCTGAATAATGACCAAATGAATCAATTCCAACAAACATGGTTAGGTAATTAAAAAATATACATACTATTATCTTTTTGAAAAAAATAGCAGGACTGTGATTTGGAAAACTTGGGAAACGCGTGAAAAAAAATTATAGAAAATGGCTCAAAATTTCTGAAAATCTCAAGGAAAGTGAGAATTTTTATCATAAAAGGAAGAGTATCATCTAGTGTACTTTTTATCAGTGCCAATTTGTTTATACTTCACATCATGAATTTTGTTCCATTTACTTCTCCAACCAATCGCGGTAGTGTTGGCGTGGTTTGAACTTCCGCCACCAAAGGTGAAGGAGGTTATGCTTTCATCCCTCTCTGTCTGTTTGTTTGTTTGTTTGCCTGTCTCTGTGTGCAGGATATCTCAAAAAGTTGCGGATGGATTCGGATGAAGCTTGGTGGACAGGTTGGGTGTGTGACCACGATAAATTGATTCGATTTTGTTGAAGATCTGAATCCGGATCTGGATACGAGAATTATTTAATATTGAAAGTGATTTTTCACTGTTGAGAGATAGGGCAAAAAATGATATGTAGCATGATATTTCAAGTTCTCGTGGATCAGGCGTGGCGTGGCGGAGGTATGTGCTCTACCAAATGACCTTTTCATTTTTATCTGGTTTCTAACGAATCATTTTGCCCCACACTACTATTGGGCTCTTGGACCTCCCCCTTGAGATGACGTGCAGTGAGGAAGTCTTTAACCAAGTGTGACAACACTTTGTTGCCTGGCAGCTCGCTATTTACACCATCATGTAAAAGACTCATGGACTTAAGTTTCACTGGAGTTAAACTAAAGTTCGCTGGACTTCACGAGTTAAACCATATTTGCAGCCCTATCCTCCAGAAGCACTTTGCTAACTGCACCCACAGCTTTGTACCACGTGCCATGTCGCAGCTCTATCTTCAGTGGGTTTTTGCTACTTTCCACTGCGAGACTACTATCATTGAACCCCTTTTAGTGAGCAGCTTATTCCCATGGGCACCTGCCATTTATGACACCCAAGTCACCGAGTGGATCATATTCTTTTGAGGATACGGCATCGAATTGGTCCACTGGTGATATGCCATTTCTGGCTTCTTTTTGAACATTTGACTGTCTCTGTCTCTGTCTCTGTCTCTGTGTCTGTCTCTGTCTCTGTCTCTGTCTCTGTCTCTGTCTCTGTCTCTGTCTCTGTCTCTGTCTCTGTCTCTATCTCCTGGATTATATGGAATATAAAGCTCACAACATTATTGGTGTCTCCCACAAGGAGGCAGAAGTACAAGGCCTGTTGCTGTGACATCACAGACAGATTGGTAGCTTTTTTTCACTGCCTCGCATTCGATTTTTTTATTGGAATAAGGCCAGCAGGTTCACAAAGCTATGCTCATGGATAGCCAAACGAAAATGGCAGCAGGTTCACAAACAACAAAAGGGTGTGATTGCAGGGAAGGAAAGAAGCAAGAGGGGAGGGACAGAGTGGGGTATCCAAAGCGAAAAGGAATAAAAACTCAAAAACGAGTAACAACAAGAAAAAGAGCAATCAGAGATTGCAAACCCTCATCAGAACTTCTTTTGAGTGGTCTATTTTTATAGGTTTTCAGGTAAATCCAATATGGCTGCCAAACCATGTGACCTATGATGTCATATGTGACTTTTGTTCCTCATGGAAAGGCAGTCATATGTGTAAAGTTTCGCCTCAATCTTTTCAGCCATTTCAAAGAAGATTTTTGAAGGTTTAAGAAAAACAATATGGCTGCCAAATAATGTGAGCGATGACATCATCAAAAAAATTGTGGACCATTTTATCACTCGATGACCCTCAAAAATGTTTATACTGATTGGATGTACCATTCTGCATATGCAATTATGACATAATAACGAAGGCAAGCACCTATGACATCATAAAAATACCACACCCTATATGGAGTGCTTGCTGTGTGCCACTTGTACACCCATGACTTGGGGAACACTTATGTGAAGTTTTCCCTCGATTTGTCCAGCCGTTCTGGAGAAGATTTTCATCGGTTTTAGGGTAAATCTAATATGGCTGCCAAACCATTTGACCAATGACATCATCTGTGTGAACCTTTTGTTTCTCATGGACAGGTGGTCATACGTGTAAAGTTTCACCTCAATCTGTTCAGCCACTTCAGAGAAGAAGATTTTTGAAGGTTAAAAAAAAACAAAAAACAATATGGCTGCTGCATCGTGTGACTGATGACATCATTAAAATTTTTCTGTGGACCATTTTATCCCTAGATCACCCTCAAGAAATCAAGTCAGGTATGGGAGCATACACAGGAGCAGCGAGTCACTGCGTCCACTTTCCGCCGGTACTCCAGGGGCCTCCGTCTGCCCATCCCCCAGGCAGATGCCTGGCCCATCCCCACCTCCTTGAGGTGCTGATCAATCTGCTGCAACCACGAGGAATGTGGTTGGCCCATTGGCCTCCTCCACTCACAAGGTTTCCTCACTGAGAGAATCTGGTGAGCAGAATCAGCATCAGGAAAATGAGGAACATTTCTATACATCAGCAGCTGACGCTCACGGACTATGCAGGTGACAAATCTCATTTGAGTCTCTCCCAGCAACCACTCATTGGACACAATCTCCAACCAGCGATAGCCAAGGATTCTCTGAATAGACCTGGTACCAAAGGAATTAAGTCCCCATCTCAGATCCCTGGTCAGAGTCCAAGTCTCACATCTGCAGAGCAAAACTGGATGCACCAAGGACCTGAAGACTCGGGCTTTTGTCCTCCTGCACAGGTACCGACAGCGCCACACCACATGAACCAGTTAATCAATAACTCCCCAGGCCCGACCCAGACGTCTATTGACCTCTGGCTGAGAGCCAGCAGAGACATGAATATCACTGTCAAGGTAAGTGAATCTCTCTGAGACCTCAACATCCTCACCACAAACAGGTACAGACAATATGGCAGTATCCAATATGTCAATGAAAGCCAGGATCTTAGTTTTGACCCAGGAAACCTGTAATCACCCTTGACATTCCCAAAGGATGTACTGCAGCTTGATCTCTCCGACACCTCCCCAGCATCCAGTCCATACAAGTGCTGAAAAGTGTGGGGGCCAGTACACACCACTGCCAAACTCCAGACCCCCCAAATCTCCACTCAGCCTGTTCACAAGCTCATCAGCTACCCTCTCATCCTTGAGCTTGCTAACATATAGCCTAGGCTGGGATGGTACCATTGTCCCAGATTTAACTTGCAACTTCAGCGTTGCTACCACAATCCTGTGGTTGGTATTGAGGAACTGAGCACTCTGTTGGGCCCTGTAGTTCTGGTTCATCCTCCAGTGACCATCAATGAGCACATGGTCGATCTCCTTTGCCACACCACCAACGTTGGAATACCAAGTCCAACGATGAGCCTGTGGGTGCTGAAGCCATGAACCAGCCACCCTAAGTCCATGACTTCTTGCAAAGTCAAGAAACTTCGTGCTGTTCTGGTTCACAGTTCCAGATCCATGGGGACCAAAACACGTCTCATAACCATCCCTATCAGTTCCAGTTGATGCATTGAAATCCCCTGAGACTAGAAGAGTATCTTGCCTGGGGCACTAATCAACCACAGACTTGAGTGTGGCATAGAATGTGTCCTTCACTGTGAGATTACTTTCCTCATTTGGAGCATATACAGTGACCAGGGAAACAACACCCAAGGAGTGATGAATCCTTAGTCTCATATCTCATAATACGCTCATTGGCCACTGTTACCTCAATTGTCATTGGAGTCAGCATATTGGACACAGCTGCAGCAACTCCTTTGGCATGGTAACCATCAGAGCGACCAAACCAATAGTCGGTGTAACCACCCCCCCCCCCCCCCCATGATCTCGCCACTATCTGATGTTGGAACCTCAGAGAGTGCTGCAATACTGATGTTCAAATGCTTGAGCTTAGATGATAACAGAGACAGGAGATCATTCTCTCTTCGGGACAGGACATTCCAGGCACCAACCCGAAGAGACCGCCTCAGGTTAACCCAAGGAAACCGCCTTCTGGTAGACGACACCTCAGCACCACCCTGACACACACAAGCACAATCTGACCTTTGTGTTTTTTTAAAAACAATACGGCTGCTGAATCACGTGACTGATGACATCATAAATTGTTTTTTTCTGTGAACCATTTTACCCCTCGATGACCCTCAAAATTTTTCAGACTGATCAGATGTAGTGCTCCACATACGCATGAATGACGTCATAAAGAAGGCACCTTCAACATGAAAGCATGAGAGAGACCATGCTTTCAACTTCATTATGCAATGCACCCGAGTGACAGATAATGGACGCCACCTCCCATTAATCTGGACTCACCACCCTCACATGAACTCATTCAAAATCATGGGCTTGCCTGACAAAAGGCTCCACCCTTCCTCTACAAGACTCGGAGGAGGACAAAATGGCTATTTCCAGCTCATACCCCTTTTATTCCATGGCCACATCCCTCTACCTAGCTTACTTGGTCCAGAACATGGACATGATAACACAACTGAACATACCTCCGCCAGGCTGAATAGTTCACATTTTGTATGCTACTGATAGGTCAGATCTTATTCCGGACCTTAACCAAAATTGAATCGGCTTGTACTTGTCACCTAACCAACTCTTCCACCTCGTTTTGTCACAAGTCGTCCACAACTTTTAGAGATAACATGCCATACATCGTTTTTGGCCCCACCTCTCAATGGTGACGAATCACCTCAAAAATTTTCGAATCCGAATCCGGATTCAGACCTTCACCAAAATTGAACCAATTAATCCTTGTCAAACACCCAACCTGTCCACCAAGTTTCATCCGAGTCCATCCTCAACTTTTTGAGATATCATGCAATATCGTTTTTAGCCCCATCTCTCAACGGTGAAGAACTGGGAGCTTGGTGTTGGCTCACTGGTTAGGGTGGTGGCTTGAGATCCTAGGGTCCTGAGTTCAAGTCCCGTCGGCTGCTGAATTAATACACCAGGGGGTTGACTCAGCCTGTCATCCTTCCGAGATCGGCAAAATGAGTACCAGTTCCAGTGTGTGTACTGGTGGAGGGGCACTGCATCAGCGACACTGTCGTGCTTCAAGAAATGATAGCAAGCCGAGCAGCTAAGCTGCCATATGACCACCACCACCACAACGGTGAAGAATCAGTTCAAAATTAAATAATTCTCGTATCCAGATCTAGATTCAGATCTTCACCAAAATCCAAACAATTAGTACTTGTCACACACCCAACCTGTCCACCAAGTTTCATCCGAATCATTCCTCAACTTTTTGGAATATCATGCAATTTGACTTTTAGCCCCATCTCTCAATGGTGAAGAATCAGTTAAAAATTAAATAATCCTTGTATCCAGATCTACATTCAGATCTTCACCAAAGTTGAATCAATTCTTCCTCGTGGCACTCCCAACCTGTCCACCAAGTTTCGTGTGAATCCATCCATAACCTTTTGAGATATTGTGCTATATATCGTTTTTGGCCCTATCTCTCAATGTTGAAGAATTACTTTAAAAGTTCTCACATCCGGATCTGGATTCGGATCTTCACCAAAATTTAGCGTTGCTTTCCTTGGCCGGTTACCTACACACAAAATATTTCAAAGCGATTGCTTGAAATCTGTGGCCAAAAATCGTGTGACAAACAGACAGACAAGCCGTTAGGTGGCGATGGGTCGCCGAGCATGGAAACAATAAGATATAGAGCAAAATGGATGTTATATAGCGGATAGGGAATCACCTTAAGATTATGCATATCAAATCTCATCCAGTTCCATCTACTGATAACGACTCGGTATCAATTTGAATGAAAAGTTCCGAAAATGCGGCTTGAAATCGGAAATCTCCAAATTTTGAGGGGGTGCTGTGGGTGAACAAAGATCTAAATCGAAAATCCGGCTCGATCGTTTGTGCACAATGTATTCCAGACGATTAGTGTGAATTTTCATGACCATCTGACCATAACCCCAGGAGGAGTAGCATTTGGCACGAAGGCACCTCCAGCTCTCGCATATTATCGATTTTTGCACTAATTGACCTTTGACCCCTGACCTAAGCGAAATCGGTCAATATGTCTTGAGGCAAAGTTATAGTACTCATTGAGTACCATGAACCTGCAAAGTTTCATTCGTATCGATGCACTCACCTGATCGCGAGGGGGCCTTCAATTTTCGCCAATTTTCGCGCATACCCTAATTGTAGGGGGCGCTGCGGGTAAAGTTTTCCAAATATCACAAAAACCGGAATACATTTGATAGAACATCACCTGTCGATCATTCGTGCCAAATTTCATAACCCTACGTGGGATAATGGCTTTCGGAATTGATTTCGCGTGAACGGTACCGATTTTGAAGGTTTTTCGGTTTTTGCTAGGGAACCAAAGCGTCCCTAGCAACCATCACAATTTCCAAAGCACTAGGTCATAAGATGTACCTACCACCCGAGTTTGGTCAAAATCCGCCCACGTTTACTACCAATTATGCTGATGACAAACGAACAAACATCCAAACAAACAGACAGAATTACTGACAATAAAGGTCACCTATTTCAGCGACCCAACAAACAAACAGACACAACAATGCTACAGACCAACATACTTAGCATAGATAAAAAAAATTCTAATTTTTTCGCCAAATAACAAACAGACAAACGGTCCCAAATGCAATACACTCTCCTTCGGCGAGGGTAATAAAGAAATTAACATCAGTTCCCTTACACGAACCTTAAAAGCTAGAGTCTGCCATTAAACACATGAAGCCTATGCAAAGGTTGCCAACCTATGGCTGTGTGGTTCAGGAAAATAATGGGGTGAAGGAATGCAGTCGGGCAACAAACCTCGACTTTGGAGGGTGACCAGGTGAAGGTTTCTTGATAAATGCATGCAACGTAGGGTGGCTTGGAGAAAGCTGAAATAGAAAAGGCAAGAGCCACAAGGCCAAATTTAAGGTTGTATTAAATAGAGAGCCCACAAACTTGCCGACGATGGGAAAGTGGCAGTCCCCTTCCTGTCTTAAGATGCCATTGATGAGGGAGGTCTTGTTTTTGATCACTTTAAGGGGAACAATGTGGGAAGCAGGGGCAACAGCCCAGAGTGGAGATCCACACTCTATGGAACTCCATATTCATGTCTTGTACATTGTGATGAACTCGGTGCAGTTCAGGATTACCTTAGTGTGACTCGACCAAATGAGATCCAATGAAGGACTCAACAGCACATGCGTTGTGTGTCGACCATTTATTGAGTAACACAACAGTGCAACAATGGATGGGAAAAGGAACCAAACACTGAGTCAAATAAATTAAGTAAGAAAACAAATTGATCAGCTGAGAAACATTAATAATGTTACACTGAGCTACAATCAACAAAAACGAGGGTCACATTTCGCTTCAACAAAAACAATTACATGGTTTGGCCATAAACATTTGCTCCCAATAAACTCAGTTCCGGAGGCAGAGCGAAGTCGTGCCTTGCACCGCAAGTTTTATCCCGGCATAGGCCACATTTATGAGAGAATTTATCAACTCCACAAACGAATTACCCCTTGCTGACATGTCGCACTAAATATATACTTCATGGCAGTGTAGACATAAAGCATCTTTATACTATATTTGTGCATGACAGTAACACATTATGATAGCTAATTACCTCTAAATTGTCCTCTTGAAGAATGGCATTACCTACACAAAACAGGACAGTATGCTGACCCACAGACCATTCTGCTAATCATGTGTGTCACAAAAATGGCACACAATGGCACAAAAATATTGATAATTCTAAACTCATATTTGTTCAGCCGAGCTCAGCAACACATTGAAAGTAAAGTAACAGTAAAATGGCATCATCCACCTAGTGACTGCAGTGGCCGGTAAAATGGAGCAGACCCGTTTCCATGACTCACCACACCTACATCATCATTAAAATAGCAATTCGCCAATTGGGGCTCCTGCTTTACACTCTCCAAATTAACTTGTTGCTCTGGGGTACGTATACCAGACTCCAACCCTTGCCCTGCAGGTGCCGAACTAAGTTTATAAATCTGACTCCCATGTTGTCCCTGTTGCTCCTGTTCTCATTTATGTGCACCATCTTGCTCCAACACCCAGTCACATTGAGAACAAAGAAAAATTTTAATCAAACTTGAAATCAAACACAAACATGCTTGCACGCAAAATAGTTTTTTTCTATATATATATATATAATTTTCCCTGGAGTGATGCTGAACCAATCCCACTCCTGAAACCAAATGTCACTTGTAAAGCCAAATTCCACAATCCCGTCAACCACCACCACAAACAGTTGACATGCGAACCATGCACATCAAAGTGAATGCTTCAAGGATGACCATGCTTTCAACTTCATTATGCAATGCTCCTGAGTGACACAGATAATGGATGCCACCTCCCACTAATCTAGACTCAGCACCCTCACATGACTTCATTCAAAATCATGGACTTGCCTGACAAAAGGCTCCACCTTTCCTCTCCAAGACTTGTAGTGGGACAAAATGGCTATTTCCAGCTCATGTCCCTTTTATTCCATGACCATCCCTCTACCTACCTTACTTGGTCCAGAACATGGACATGATAACTCAAAATCAACTAACTATCCACTAATTAGGGACAGCATTATCATTCCATCAGTGCAGCAACAGACATCTTATCCCTACCACAGACACTTAATATATGTAAAACTAGAAGGCCACTCAGTAAAGTGCATACCTCCAACAGGCTGATTAGTTTACATTTTGTATCCCACTGATAAGCCGCATCTGGATTCGGACCTGAACTAAAAATTAATTGGCGTGTTCTTGTGACCCAACCAACTCATTCACCAAGCTTTGTCCAAATCTGTCATAACTTTTTTGAGATATCGTGCTATATATCGTTTTAACCATATCACTCAATGGTGAGGAATCACTTAAAAATTCTTGGATCAAAATTCAGACCTTCACCAAAATCGAATCAATTCTTCCTTGTTACATACACAACCTGCCCACCAAGTTTCGTCAGACTCCGTCTGCAACTTTTTGAGATACCCTGTTCACAAACAAACAGATGGACAGATGGTGACGGGTGAAAACATAACCTCCATCCACCTTTGGTGACGGAAGTATCAATCTTTTAAACCACACGAACTCAAACGGTGTTAAGGCCTTAATTTCTTCCTGCAGACCTCTGCCCCATAAATGTAATAATGCTCTTCTCAACTTTTAATTTGATAAATCTTTTGTGGACCATTCGCTCAACCACTCCTTTGATGATTTATGGTGATTGGTACCTGTTGTGCTCTACACACAAACTTTCACATAAAACCTGTTGAAGCATTAATGTCAAATTCCAACAACCTGCATTATCATTTCAAAAAAGGCCTTCTTCAGAAATGTTTTCAATGCAATAAACTGTCCGAAGATAAGATTCAAGGAAGTGTATGCACATCTCAGCAGTGTTGCTGGAAATAAAAAAATCTCATGAAGGATCAGGTCATTTTGTCGTGACTTGGAAACAGCTCGGTCTTTGATTTCTGAAAAGCACACAACCGATCTTAAACTACTTCTTCCTCGTCGTTTCCCTTTACATGGGGTGAAGGTTAATGGTACCAAGCTGCTGCTGCCCAACCCTTTTGTGCAATACTCTTCCACGACCCTCGATCTATAGTCTACTCTCTACTCTCTCACCACTCCCACCTTATTGGCATCCATTCTCAGACAATCTTCCCATTTAAGCCAAGCTCTACACCTTTTCCTCATACATTGCTCCCTATACAGTTCTACTTTATTTGCCATTTCATCATCTCTCCACCCTTTCTAAACCCCTGTTGTTCTTTGCCGATCTCTTGCTCCACACTTTTCCTTATCCTCCCACCAACCCTCCCCCCCCACCTTCCACCAATGTTCACATCCTTACCATCCTCATCCTGATCTCGGGCCAATTTTTAGATCATCTTCTTCCCACCATCCTCATCCGACTGTTTTCTTATCATTTCTTGCCTTATTCACAGATATCATTGCTGCTTTCTTCTCATGCCCGTAAAAGTACAGTAACCTTGCATCCGGTTGTCCTCCCCTATCCCCTTCTACCAACTGCCTTCACTACTTCCTCTGTCCATCCCAACTGGGTTGTACCCTTTCCTAATGCTCTTCAACACCGTTTTTCTGCAATTCCCCTAAAACGCCTTTCTCACCACTTATTGCACTTCTCCTCTAAGCCCTGAGCTTCCTCACTAAGTTCCTCACACTTTGCTTTCACCCTCTCCTTGCACTCTGCAACGTTAATTACATGGACTGCATACTATAATTAACCTGGAATATTATGAACCGTTTTCTGTGGCACAAGTGCATAAGTTTGACAAGAATCAGTTTTGGGGTCTTGCCTTTAGCCTATATTTTAATTGTAAAGACCTTGTTCTATGCATATGAATGCTCAGACTTTGTATTTTACCTAAGCGTCGGCCCATTCAATTTAAGCTTGAATATTACAGCTTCAACTATTTAGGATGAAGATTCAAAAGGGAAAATGGCCATTTGTGTTTTATTACTGCTCCGTGCAACCCTACATTGCCAGTTTGAACTCTGCCTCCCACACCCCCTCCCATCTCCCTCCGGTACACACTCCTGTGCTCCTGTGTAAATAAATTACACTGTGGTACAGCCTGAATATGAAAAATGCAAGATTGCAGCTTTGTCTGCATCGCAAGCTGTTTTGTTTTCCAATATGATGTGTTTGTATTGAAGGTAATGGAGTGCATTGGAACATGGATTTCATTTGAAGTCGTGATGCCTCCTGTTGGCTTTGCATTTGGGAATAGACATTGCATTTAATTCTGATGGCAACGGCACTTGTCATTAAGAATTTGGTTATAATTTTTGTTACAGAAACATTTATTTTTGAGAAAGGCAGTTAATATTGCGTATCACCGAGCTCCCACTCCTTCCTGTACGGCACAAGGTTGGTGGTAGCATCATTGGCTGAGGGCACAGCTGTGCCACTGATGCACTTCCCAATTACCAGTTCACCGGTACTCATTTCGCCGACCTTGGAGGGATGACAGGCTGAGTCAACTCCACCTGGTGTTGATTTAACAGCTGACGGGGCTCAAACTCAGGACCTTCACATCCCAAGCCAGCCACCCTTACCGCTAAACCAACACCAGGCTTCTTATCACCGAGCTAGCACCCTATTCTCCACCAACTGCCTCAGTGCAAACATCCCATCCGTCGTCCCTCTACACTTTCTGAACCCCTGTTGTTCTTCACCTATCTCTTGCTCCACACTTTTCTTTAATCGAGATTCGAACCCAGGCTAGATAGCTTAGGGGCAAATGTGCATACCTCGAGAACACCCTGCCATCCCTAAACGTATTATTAACAATCTATTGATTAGAAATATTTGAAGGAGGTTGGGTTAGGGTTAGAGAGGAGATAAATTGAAAAAAATTCAATCGAGAGAAATTAAAAATCCGGTCATTTTGTGTTTATAATAAATACATTACCGTTTATGAAAAAATATTTATTATGCATCAAAAGTGTGTATTTCTTTTTTTAATATATTATCAAGGTGGATCCAGAATTGTTTCAAGTGGGTTCACCCAGCGACTACATAAACCTTGATAGCTGTGGCTGTGGCAACCATGGGGTCGTGGTAAGTCTGGGGACAGCAGATGCCCTGCTCCCTTTTGAAGCTGAATTTAAGTCTTTTTATAAAGGGAAATGTAGCTTGGATTAGCTATAGTAAACTTTCCGCAAGAATAACGACTAATTATTTAAGGTTCAAACAACAGCTATACTGTGTTTTGTCGTCAAAGAGGATCCAGAAAATGTCAGTGGTCTTCATAAGCCTCTGGATTGGTATTGTGACTTGGTTTAGTGACAGCAAAAGACTCGTAACTGCATATGTCGATTGCTTCATGATGTGTCACATAACGTTATATTGTTTCACCCTCTCAGCCGTAATATGATGTTACAGTTGTGCCACTCAAACTGATGGATACTCTCAATTGACAATAGGTGATATACCTTTTGGATTCCCATGCACAATGCATTGTGGGAACCTAGGTGATAAGCCAACAGAGTTAAAATGATAACTTTCTACTTTGTTAGTGATGTGAGTATTCATAGTTACAAATGTGAGTTTTAATGTAAGAAATTTTGTGGAAAGGGAATTGACAGAACTAAAAATGTGGATGAAGCAACAGAGAGGGTCTCCAACTACAATTTTTATCTGAATTAGTACATAGGTTGGGTTGGCAGAATGGCCTGGAGTTATGCACACTTGCCTCTAAATTGTGTAGCCTGAGATTGAATCCCAACCCACCTAAAAACTGTCATCCCGGTGTTTCACAGGCAGGGAGATTCATCATTGTGTGCGCCGTTCCTCTGATGGATGTTAAACTGGACGCCCCAACTGCTAACATTAATTGTTGGGTGTTAAAGACTCCACGGTGTCCTTGGTGAAGAGTTGGTGAGCTATCACCGACACCCTGAACAAATTTCAAATTCCTGCCTGAACGAGCAGAGGGCATTCCATCAGTGGCACAGCCTTGCCCTCAGCCAATGATCTCCTCCACAGCCGTATGCTGTATACAAATTAATAAGAAGAAGAAGAAGAAGAAGAAGAAAAATAGGACCATTGGACCTGTATCTTATCTGGGCCCTGGCCTAATGCTGAAACCTAAATTTGGTAGAATTCTGACTGATCGGTCTGGTGAGGAAGATTTTTGAAGGAATTTACACAATTTTCCAAAAAATTTACAAAGTCTGCCATTTTGACACATATCTAGTCTTGTGATCAGCATGACCTCCGCAATTTAATATCACAACCCTGTCCTAATGTTGTAACCCAAATTTGGTAGCATTATGAAGGATGGGTCAAGAGAAGAAGATTTTTCAAGGAATTCATGTGATTTTCCAAAAAGCTGACGAAGCAAGCCATTTTGACACACTTCTGGTCATGTGATCTGCGTTACTTCCATAATATAATTAACATCCCTCCGCTACCATAATGTTGCAACCCAAATTTGTTAGCATTCTGGCAGGTGGGTCCAGAATAGAAGATTTTGAAAGGAATTTGCATGCCCGCCATTTTAACATACTTCCGGTCACTTGATCAGCATGGCCTCAGCAATTTAACATTAGGATTGTGTCCAAATGTTGTAACCCAAATTTCGTATCATTCTGACAGGTGGGTCCGGGGAAGAAAATTTTTGAAGGAATTTACGCGATATTCACAAAAATTGACTAAGCCGGCCATTTTTACACACTTCCTGTCATGTGATCAGCATGGCCTCGGCAATTTAACAACAGGACCCTATCTTCATGTTCTCACCCAAATTTGGTAGCATTATGACTGGCAGGTCTGGAGAAGAAAAGTTTTGAAGGAATTTACACAGTTTTCCCCAAAATTCACAAAGCTGGCCATTTTGACACATTTCCGGTCACATGATCAGCATGACCTTCACAATTTAACATCCCTGCCCTGGCCTAATGTTGTAACACAAATTTGGTAGCATTCTGACTGGTTGGTCTGGAGAAGAAGATTTTTGAACAAATTTACTGTCAGCCATTTTGACATACTGAACGTCATGTGGCCGGAATGAGCTTTGCAATTCCTTTTACCTGTCAGGACAGGAACGTTGCTGCAAAATTTAGGAGATGGACAGATGGACAGCGTGAGATGACAATTCCTTCTCTGAAATGTAAATTCCAGATAAGCTGATAATCTATACGATGAGAAAGCCATTTGTCTGTGTGCTTGTGGATATGTTGCCATTTTACTCAGAAATGGCTGAATGGATCTTCGTCAAACATTCAGAGATTCATTTTCAGCCCTGGGGAGTATTTTCAGACAAATTTTTTTTTTGAAAAACAAAAGTTTTTTTGTTGTTGTTGTTTTTTTTTAATCGCTCTGTAGTGCTTAAGCCTTTGAAGCTATGTGAAAGGTAATATTAGAGAATTCCCAACTACATTCCTTAGTAAGTGTAGGCAAGTATTTTAAGCCCCCACAAAAAATACACCGAGCATTACCGGGCAACGCCGGATACTCCTGCTCGTATGAAATAAATATATAACAACCATACCATATGTATGGACAACAAACATGACATGAGTAGTGTTTCTCCTGTAAAGACGGAAAAAAATAAAAGTGCATTCAGGTTTAAGACTTGATCATTAGGTTCTCAAATGATTTTCGTGCATATATATCTCTATCTCTATCTCTATCTCTATCTCTATCTCTATCTCTATCTCTATCTCTATCTCTATCTCTATCTCTATCTCTATCTCTATCTCTATCTCTATCTCTATCTCTATCTCTATCTCTATCTCTATCTCTATCTCTATCTCTATCTCTATCTCTATCTCTCTCTGTTCCTAAATCCAGTTAAAGTCGGTATGCAAAATCATATCGGGAGTCAAACTTAGGGGGGCTGAGACAAAGAAAATTGAGAAAAGGATGGAAAGAGTCAAAGAGAAAAGGGTAATGGTTGGGGAGACAGTGAGATGGTGGTGTGGGGGGTGGGGTGTAAGATTTGTAGAGAATGGAGGAAAGAGAAAGGAGAGAAGGAAAATGTGTGGGAAGAAGGGGGTTGTAGGAGATCAAATGTGTTTTTTTTTTGTGCACTTAGTATGGAGATGAGCTATAATGTAAGATAAATCTTGAATGATTTTGGTTGCATGCTCAAGGCACCTGAGATGTTTGGAAAACAAAACCATGGTGCGCATTTAAGATACTGTGTAATATTATGATTCCAGTCCAACAGCGCAGCCCAGAGGTCACACACTTACCTTTAAGCTGCCTAGTTTGGGTTTGATTCCCAATCCGTCAATAAACTATCATCCCTGGTGGTTCATCAATCTATGTGCTGTCTCTCGGATGGACGTTAAACTGGATGTCCCGTCTGTTGGCGTTAGTTGATGGACGTTAAAGATCCCACATTGTCTTTTGATGGTGGATGTTAAAGATCCCACGATTCCCCACACCCATTCCAATTTCCTGTTCTCTGATCGCTGGGAATATTATGAAGAACCACCGAGCATATAGTTCTTGTGATGAGACTGCTTTGGCAGTATAACAACACCCTATCCGCAGAGGATCAACATCAGAGAGGGAGAGAGATTATGACTCCATCACACATTAATAACCTTTACACAAATGTTAATACCCTACATGTTAACCAACTAAGCCTGGTGTTGGCTTAACGTTGAAAATGGCTGACTTGAGATTGTAGGGTCCTGAGTTTGAGCCCCTGTTGTTTTGTTGAAATAACACCAGGTGGGTTGACTCAGCCTATCATCCTTCCGAGGTCAGCAAAATGAGTACCAGCTTACTTGGGTAATAAGCCATTTGAGTATTCTGTGTCGGAGTGGTGACCCATCCAGGACTTTAATCCTTTTGCCAAATGAAACTGCCTCGGTGACCCTATGCACTTCACAGTGTGAAAGCAATGCTTTGTTGTTGCTATTTTGACCAACTGAAACTTTTGATAGCTTTACACTAAGACTGGGCATATCCTATTGACTGCACACTCAAGCTCAACTGAACTATCAGAAAGGCCTGTGCACAGCTGATTGAACAAGAACCCTGCAGATCACAACTTATGTATCATCACTAATGTGATTTTCCTGGGAAACCACAATCTGAAGCCATGAGGTCCATCAAAGCTTGCACTATTATTACCAACCAATGGTTGTTTGTCTGTGGTCCATTCTTTTTTTTTTTAAATGCGAAATGTCAAACAAGAAAGCAGCAGGGACCATTTTGAAAGTCTTTGGTATGATTTAGCAGGGTTCAAACCACCAACCACCCAGACTCAGAGCAGATACTCCAACCACTTCACCACCAAATCGATGCAGTGATTATATGTCCAGAACATGCCTTTATTTTCTCACCCTACTCTATTCTTAATGTTAGATCCATGCTTGAGGCAAGGTAAATCGACCGGCAGACCATAGAGTGTCATGTTAAAAGGATAGCTGTTGTTTGTAAAAGCCTGAAAATGATCCATCTTCACATGCAGCTTGGCTTTCTCTCACAAATGGCTTTTCTGATGGCCTCAACCAATTTATTACCAGATTTGTGTTGCATCAGACTTTTTTTAAAATCCGGAATAAAAGTAAAAGCAAAGTTTGAAACTAACCGGAATAGGTTGGCAGTGGAATTTTAATTTTCTGGTGGTGTTGCAGCCACTGCATGGTTTGGAAGCATCATGAGCTGAGTTATGACATGAAAGTCAGGAGACAAAGTAAATTGTCTGTGCACGTCATCGGACAGAGCCAAACACAACCAACCCAGTTGGTTCTGTTTTTGCTCAATCCAATGTCAAATCCTCATTAACAAGTGCATTTTGCATAAGGCAAAGTAACAAGAAACCAACGTGATAATGAGATTCTCCCTGATTATGAAGCTGACGCTCGCAATGGGATGATGCAAATTGGTTGCAGGAGATTTGAGGAATGGTTCTGACATCGTTGCAAATGAGGCTCATCCTTATAAATCACAAATGATAAAATGAACACTAAACAACTAAACTCTTGAAGAAATGTTCGTTACACATCTCGATCCATTTCACCATTCGCAAAATTTTAACCTCCGCCATCGAAGGAGGACGAAGGTTATGTTTTCACCCCTGTCTGTCTCTTTGTCTGTTTGTTTGTTTGTCTGTGAGCAGCATGTATCAAAAAGTTGTTGACTGACTCGGACGAAATTTGATAAACAGGTTGAGTGTGTAAAAAGGATGAATCGATTCGATTTTGGTTCACATCAGGAGCCAGATCCGGCATATGTGTGGGATACAAAACATAAACTGTTCAATCTGGCAGAGATATGTGCTCCACTGAGTGAAGTTTTTGTTATTCTCGTCACAAAGTGGATTGGAAGCAAGACTATTGCTGTGTATGTGTGTGTGTGTGTGTGTGTGTGTGTGTGTGTGTGTGTGTGTGTGTGTGTGTGTGTGTGTGTGTGTGTGTGTGTGTGTGTGTGTGTGTGTGTGTGTGTGTGTCTTTGATAAGGTAGAGCGGTTGGTATCGTCCATTGATCGAAAAGAAGCACAGGCAGCCAAGAAATCCAACTAACCCTGACGATATTGATTTGGAATTAAACAGAAAAAGGCAAATTTAATCTCAGGCCACATTTTGTTTGTGGTCCATGAACTTCCTCAAGCCTCTGCTCCATCTCTAGCATACAGTGCTCATGTTGAATTTCTATGTGCACTGACACGTATACAAGGGTGAGTCAATGAGGTGTATCGTTTTCCTAAGCCTATTCTTGGCTTTATAGTTAAGGTGGCTGGCTTAAGATCTCAGGGTCTTGAATTTGAGCTGCTGCTGTGACGTTAGATAACACCAGGTGGGTTGAATCGGCTTGTCATCCTTCTGAGGTCTGCAAAAATGACTACCAACTTACTGGAAATGGGGCACTGAATCAGCAGCACAGCCGCTCTCCCAGCAATGATGCAACTAGCAGCCAAAGGCTGCATACAGAACAATAATACTCACTTTGTTCTCCATAGCTCTTTGTTGAGCCCACATACATACTTCTGGTCATTTTTCAACATAATACCTGAGGAGTGATTTGCATTTGTCCCATCCCTTGAGTGTTGATGTATAGCCACGCTCACACAGCCATCTTGGCATCCTCATGCAGCGTGATTTGGTTACCACATAGGGCCTCCCTCAGTGGCCTAAACCAGTGACAGATGGATGAGGCAAGGTCTGGGGTGTACGGCCAGTGTGGTATAACCTCCCACTTAAGTTTGGTGATTGTGCCTCCAGTCATGTTGATAGTGGTTGAAGGTCTGGAATAGTGTTGTTGTAGAGGTACACCCTGGGAAAGAAGACTGTTCCAACATCTGTGAATCTTGTTTTGCAATTGGTGGAGACGTTCACAGTACGTTGCACTGGTCACAGTCTCTTCTTGGAATGAAATCAAAAGGGTACATTTTGTGTGCCAAAATGCCATAAACAAAATTTTGCCAACAGTGTGCTGGATCTTAAACTTCCTCACATGAGATGTTGGATTCTTCCGCTCCATGCTTTGTCTCTTTGATTTTGGTTCATATTGGAACATCGATGTCTTGTCCCCTTTTACAATACAAGATATGAACTCATCCCCTTCATTATGGAAGCACTGCAGAATATGGCTGTACTGATTTCCAAACACAGCCTTCTAGGCATGTGATCATTTTCGGTATTTGCCTCCATGACACCTATCCAAAGATGAGTCGTTCATGGACAGTCGTGTGCAATGTGAAAGGGGTCACATCGACAAATACCCGAGTGAGGCTCTGCATTCTTAAATGTTCTGTCTTGATAAGCTTCCCCCTATAGGATAGGGGGAGGCTTATACCTGTTGTATGGTTTGTTTATACAATTAATTAAAAGTTTGTGGGGGAGGTGTTATTTTTAATAAAAAGTATGCGAGGGAGGGTTATTTTTTAATAAAAAGTATGCAGCGGAGGTGGTTATTTTTAATAATAAGTATGCGGGGGAGGGGATTTTTTTTAATTAAAAGTATGTGGGAGAGGGGGTAATTTTTAATAATAAGTATGCAAGGGAGGTGTTATTTTTAATAAAAAGTATGCGGGGGAGGGGATTTTTTTAATTAAAAGTATGTGGGAGAGGGGGTTATTTTTAATAAAAAGTATGTGGGGGAGGGGTTCTTTTTAATCAAAAGTAGTTGGTGGAGAGGTTATTATTAATAAAAAGTATGTGGGAGAGGGGGTAATTTTTAATAATAAGTATGCAAGGGAGGTGGTTATTTTTAATAAAAAGTATGCGGGGAGGGGATTTTTTTTAATTAAAAGTATGTGGGAGAGGGGTTATTTTTAATAAAAAGTATGTGGGGGAGGGGTTCTTTTTAATCAAAAGTAGTTGGTGGAGAGGTTATTATTAATAAAAAGTATGTGGGGGAGGGGTTATTTTTAATAAAAAGTGTGGGGGAGGGGTTATTTTTAATCAAAAGTATGTGGGGAGGGGTTATTTTTAATCAAAAGTATGTGGGGGAGGGGTTATTTTTAATAAAAAGTAGGTGGGGGAGGGTTATTTTTTAACAAAAAGTATGAGGGGAGGGGGTTATTTTTAATTAAAAGTTTGTGGGGGAGGGGGTAATTTTTAATAATAAGTATGCAAGGGAGGAGTTATTTTTAATAAAAAGTATGTGAGGGAGGGTTATTTTTTCATAAAAAGTATGCAGCAGAGGTGGTTAATTTTAATAAAAAGTATGCGGGGGAGGGGATTTTTTTTAATTAAAAGTATGCGGGAGAGGGGGTTATTTTTAATAAAAGTATGTGGGGAAGGGGTTATTTTTAATAAAAAGTATGTGGGGGAGGATTAATTTTTAATAAAAAAAGTATGCGGGGGAAGGGTTATTTTTAATAAAAAGTATGCGAGGGAGGGATTATTTTAATAAAAAAAGTATGTGGGGTCAGGTATGGGAGCATGTGCCAGAACAGCGCGTCGCTGCGTCCACTTTCCGCCGGTACTCCAGGGGCCTCCGTCTGGCCATCCCCCAGGCAGATGCCAGGCCCATCCCCATCTCCTTGAGATGATGGTCAACCTGTTGCAACCACGAGGCACGTGGTCGGCCCACTGGCCTCCTCCACTCATGAGACTCCCTCGCTGAGAGAATCTGGTGAGCAGGATCAGAGTCAGGAAAACGAGCCACATGTCCATACAGCCGCAACTGACGCTCACGGACTATGCAGGTAACAAATCTCATCCGAGTCTCTCTCAGCAACCGCTCGTTGGACACAAAATCCGACCAGCGATAGCCAAGGATTCTCCGAAGAGACCTGGTACCAAAGGAATTAAGTCTCCGTCTCAGATCCTTGGTCAGAGTCCAAGTCTCGCACCCATAGAGCAAGACTGGAAGTACCAAGGACCTGAAGACTCGGACTTTCGTCCTCCCGCACAGGTACCGGCAGCGCCACACCCCATGATCCAGTGAATCCATGACTCCCCAGGCCCGACCCAGACGTCTATTGACCTCTGACTCGCAGCCAGCAGAGACATGAATATCACTGCCAAGGTAAGTGAATCTCTCCACGACCTCAACATCCTCACCACAAACAGACACATACAGGACAGCAGCATCCAAGATGTCACCGAAAGCCTGGATCTTAGTTTTGACCCAAGAAACCCGTAATCCCAACGGCTCCGACTCCTCATTCAGCACCTCGAGGGCCCCCAAGAGGATGTCTAAAGTCTCCTCAAAGATGACTGCATCATCTGCAAAATCAAGGTCCGAGATCTTGACATTCCCAAATGATGCACCGCAACTTGATCTCTCCGACATCCTCCCTAAAATCCAGTCCATACAAGTGCTGAAAAGTGTGGGGGCAAGTACACATCCCTGACGAACTCCAGTAACAACTGGAAATAAATCAGAGATGGTACCACCACACTTAACAGCACTCTCAGTACCAGAGTAGAGTTCAGACATCAGATCGATCAGTTTTGGTGGCACCCCACGAAGACCAAGAATCCTCCACAGGACATCGCGATTCACTGAATTGAACGCTTTACAGAGATCAACATAGGCTGCAAGCAGCCCCTGCCGAAACTCTCGTCTGCGTTCGGTGAGGACACGAAGTGCAAGGATACGGTCAATCGTTGACCTCTTTGGTGTAAAGCCTGACTGCTCTGGACACTGGTGCTCAAGCAGATGGTGGCGAACCCTATCAAGTATTATCCGAGCAAAGACCTTGCCCGGCACTGAGAGCAGCGTCACCCCTCGGTAGTTGTTGCAGTCTTGGCGATCACCCTTCCCTTTCCAGAGAGGGACAACAAGGCCCCTCTTCCAGTCAGTTGGGATGATGCCTGTGTTCCAGGCAGAGCACAAAACTGCATGCAACGACACGAGTGCAGCATTTCCACCAGCCTTGAGAAGTTCGGCATGGATGCCACAGATCCCTGGAGCTTTGCCCCGTTTCAACTGGTTCACCGCAGCCCGTGTTTCCACAAGCGAAGGTGGACCACAGTTGATTCGAGGGTCAGCAACAGGGATTGTAACACCCTTGACGTCCAACTCGACAGCTGGGGGATCAATCTGGTACAACCGCTCAAAGTAACCGGCCCAGCGGGCCTTCACTTCAGACTCCTCTGTCAAGAGCCTACCACTCTCTGCTCGAACTGTAGTGCTCCGAGGGATGGGCTTGGATGAACGTAATGCGCAAATTCCCCTGTAAGCGGGACGAGAATCACCTGTCCACAGGTGATGCTCTACCCCCTCACAGATTCCTCGCACATAGGCCTCCTTGTCCACCCTCAGTGCACGTACAGTTTTACGCCTCAGCTCCCTGAACAGCTCAGCTCTGCCATTCAGCCTGGCCCTGCGACTCTAGTCAATGGTATCCAGTGTCCCTTGAGAGACAAAATTCTTCTTTGCCCTGCGGTGAGCTCCAAGGCATCCACCGGCAACATCAAGGACGGTGGTCTTGAAGGCGCTCCACAACTCTTCAGGACCCCCCAAAGCACCCAGACCCCCCAAGTGTCCACTCAGCCTGTTCGCAAACTCCTCAGCTACTCTCTCATCCCTGAGCTTGGCAACATCCAGCCTCGGCTGGGATGGTACCATTCTCCAGGATTTAAGGTGCAGCTTTAGAGTTGCTACAACAAGCCTGTGGTCAGTATTGAGGAACTGAGCACTCCGGTAGACCCTGCAGTTCTGGATCATCCTCCAACGACCGTCAATGAGGACATGGTCAATCTCCTTTGCCACACCGCCAGCGTTGGAATACCAAGTCCAGCGATGAGCTTGTGGGCGCTGAAACCATGAACCAGCCACCCTCAGTCCATGACTTCTTGCAAAGTCAAGGAACTTAGTGCCATTCTGGTTCATAGTTCCTGACCCATGGGGACCAACACACACCTCTTAACCATCCCTATCAGTTCCAGTCGATGCATTGAAATACCCCAAGACTAGAAGTGTATCTCGTCTGAGGCACTGATCAACCACAGACTCGAGTGTGGCGTAGAATGCATCCTTCACGGTGAGATCACTCGCCTCAGTCGGAGCATAAACAGAGACCAGGGAAATGACACCTAAGGAGTGACGAATCCTTAATCTCATAATACGCTCGTTGACCGGTGTTACCTCAATTATCATTGGGGTCAGCTTATTGGACACAGCTACAGCAACTCCTTGGGTATGGTAACCATCAGAGCGACCAGACCAATAGTAGGTGTAACCACCCACCATTATCTCGCCGCAATCCGGTCTCCAAACCTCAGAGAGAGCTGCAATCCCGATGTCCAAACGCTTGAGCTCAGATGATAACAGAGACAGGTGATCATCCTCTCTTAGGGATAGGACATTCCAGGCACCCACCCGAAGGGACCGCCTCAGGTTAACCCAAGGAGACCGCCGTCTGGTGGACGACACCTCAAAAATAACACCAGGGGGTTATTTTTAGTAAAGAGTAATTTTTTTTAAAAAGTATATAAAAAAAACTTGACTAGCGTTTACCTGATCAGAACGAAATTTCCCTTTCTAGATTGCCTACACCAAGTCGCATTTACACTTGATTTACATCATACCCCTCCAGGTTATAGATCAATGCCAAATGGCGATCTGAAAAAAAATACCGCGTTTGTTGTTTTTTTTTGTGATCGCTCAATCTTGCCAATGCTGAATCTCAAAAAACGTTTGGCCTTCCAAGATGTTGTTGCATCATAATAGTGTACCTGCATTGACATTGTGCACCTGATATTTGATATGTGTCCTTGACCTATTTTTTTGGAATCGTGATCTAATTAACAAAATTTGGATAATTTTTGATCATAGGTTGAATAATTTTCTTCCGATTTTCATGATGTTAAGTTTTATGGATAGATTGTACATGGGGACACTCTATCCCTAAATGTTGAAGGTCATGGTCATATGGTGGTCCTAAAAGAATATGACCTTCGATGGATCGTGAGCGCTGGGAAGGCTTACGCATGGTGATCGCTTTGTGAATGCAGATGTCTAGTTTTTATTTTTTTAATCATTTTATTACTTAATATGCAAAACTAATGATAAGCAGGTCTCATGTTAATAAATATTCAGAAATGATGTGACCATGGTGAATCGCTTTGAGACATTCGTGGAACATTTCAATGAGGAACGGGTAAATGCAAAACTCAGTCACCAAAATATTAATCATAATAAATTGCTTCTTACTCTCTCTTTCTTTTGATTTTAATTATTTAAATCATCCATTGCAACTTTTATGCCTGGTGTTGGCTTAATGGTTAGGGTGGTGGGCATGGGATCCCAGGATCCTGAGTTCAAATCTCCCTCGGCAGTTGAATTAACACCAGGTGGGGTTGACTCGGCCTGTCATCCTTCCGAGGTCGGCAAAATGAGTGCCAGCTTGCTGGTCGACTGTGTCAGAGTGGCGACCTGTCCAGGATTGTACCCAATAGCCAAAGAGACTTCTTCGGCAGCACCACCCTCTGCACAGAGTATGGCCCAGATGGATGGATGCATTGTAACTTTCATTTGTTATGAGATATGTATCATCAAAAAGTAATCTGCTTTGAGCATCCCATTATATTTTGTGATAATTTGCCACCATTTATTTTTATACTCTAGGGGTGTGTTCAGTTACCAAATGTCTTATAGAGCGCTCGCCAAGTGGCTTAAGCACTCAAGGAATCACTCCATTTGAAACCGTTGATAAGGAATGGCTGGCTTGGCAATCGCTAGCTTGCTGCTTGGTAACTAAACACACTCCTGTTCTGTATTAAGTTCTAATCACTTGCCTCCTGGCACTATCATCCAAGTTTTGAATTGCATGCACTTGCAATGACTATTTGCACTTTGTGTTGTAATGTGCCATGTTATGACGAATATGACTGTTGTGGGGGCTGGGATTCGAAAAAGTTATACAAATAAGATATTTATATTAATCCAAGAAATGCCAGTTTTCTTTAATTTCAACAAAATTATTTATCGATATATATATATATATATATATATATATATATATATATATATATATATATATATATATATATATATATATATGCCGGTTGGCGACGAGGGATCCGCTAGGATCGAAGTGCTGGTTACGATGCTTTTCATTCTGACCGATCCACCGACGAAGATTCATTGCCAAGACGCATTGGTTCACATACAATTGTTCCTCTGCCTGGCAAGATTTTTCCTATTGCGTATTTTGCCAACTGGCACTCCTCAGAGTGGAGATGGAGGAAAGTGAAAATGACAAAAATGTTCTACTAACCATGTTCTATCACCATGCCAAAATGCAATTGTCTACATCCAACCGTTTCACCTTGGCGATTTTTCACTTGGCATATTTTCGGAACTGGCACCCTTCGGAGTGGAGATGGAGGAAAGTTTAAATGACAAAAAATGTTCTATCAACCATGCTCTATCACCATGTCAAGACTTATTCGTTTACACTTATAAGTTTCGCCTTGGCGATTTTGCCCTTTGCATATGTTTGCCAACTTCCGGCTCTGGCTCGAAAACCGGAAGTCGGAGGTCAATCACGTAAGAAACTTTTTTGTAGTTCTTGAATAGCACTATCATATGGTGCAATAAACTCCCCATCGAATCCTACCACTGCAGCGCTATGGACGAATTAAGTAAAAAAAAATGACGTTAAATAGACACCCTATTTTTGAAGTACGACCATTTGAAAAATAAAACCTAAATCAAAAATTGGCTCGAGTAAAATTTTCTAAATATCTCGAAGTATTTAATTCCGAAGTCTCGTTTCTCCACATTCAAAACTGAAGGACAAGTATTGAAAATAGTGAACGTAGGTCGAGAAAAAGTATTTTTTTGAATTTTGCGTATTTCAGCCCCGACACCCTTGGTGATCGAATCTGGAAAAATGCTGCAGTTCAATTTTGTAGTAGTTATTAAATTCTATCCATACACCGAATTTGAACGTTCCGCCGTCGACGGTTTCCGAGGTCAAGGTCACTTAACATATTCCCTGGTTCACCACCTTTCCGCATTCGGAGGGCTGCCATTCGGTAACTATGAGAGATAGAGGAACGTTATGCCGTCGCGATAACTAGATGGGGATGCAAGGAATAGGCAGGAGTTGGTCCGGTCGCTCTACCTATCGTAGAAGCCGCACTACGTCAGTTACCGTTTGGGTTCTTAAAACGCGGTTTTTCGGCCGCTGCATAGCAATGGGTGGTTGCTTAAGGCCCTGTCACACCTTGACGATTTAGCCAGCGTATGCTGACGTATGAAAAATTTGTCTAAAACGCTGGCACACGTCGAATACGTTATGGGTAAGTTTTGTATACGTTAAGAGCACGCTGAAGCACGCTGGCATACGTCGTAGTACGCCGAGTTCGTCGACATTTTAAGCATGCTCAAATTTTTTCGAACGTATGCCAGCGTATAACTCACTCGTTCCGCATACGCTGGCCATAAGTTGTAGGCATGTTATGCGATCATTGACACACGTCGACACACCTTACTTGTAAGTTACTCATAAGTCGAAACACGTCGAGGTAATGTCTAGCTTACCCGAAACTTATTTCTAACCTATGAGTAACGTGCTTTGAACCTATGAGTAACGTCCTTTGAACCTATGAGTAACGTATCTCCAACGCATATTGACGTATGTCGACCTATTTGACCTCTTCTGGACGACCACAGAACTTACTGAACGTGTTTCTAACTTACAGCTACCGTATAATGGCGTATTAGCAGCATTTAAGTGAATTGGTATATAAAAATGGGGTTCACACAGGAGGAACCCGACAGTGTTCCATACTCCATGGCTTTTTTGGGGGATTTTTTTTTCTTCGGTATGACGGTGATGTTGACACTTCGATTTCCAGTGCGGTTATAATATAATATAATTAATAGGCTGCCGCTCAACGATTTAAATCGTAACCGCACTAGAAATCGAAGTGTCAACATCACCGTCATGCCGAAGAAAAAATAAAAATAAAAAAAATAACACCATGGAGTCTGGAACACTGACGGGTTCCTCCTGTGTGAGCCCCATTTTTGTATACCAATTCCCATAAACGCTGCCAATACGCCATTATACGGTAGCTGTAAGTTAGAAAAACGTTCAATAAGTTCTGTGGTCGTCCGGAAGACGTCAAATATGTCTACATATGTCAATATGCGTTGGAGATACATTACTCATAGGTTCAAAGCACGTTACTCATAAGTTAGAAATAAGTTTCGGGTAAGCTAGACATTACCTCGACGTGTTTCGACTTATGAGTAACTTACAAGTAAGGTGTGTCGACGTGTGTCAACGATCGCATAACTGCCTACAACTTATGGCCAGCGTATGCGGAACGTGTGAGTCATACGTTGGCATACGTCGAAAAATTTTGAGCATGCTTAAAATTTGTCGACGAGCTCGGCGTACTACGACATATGCCAGCGTGCTTCAGCATGCTTCAACGTGCTCTTAACGTATACAAAACTTACCCATAACGTATTCGACGTGTGCCAGCATTTTAAACCAATTTTTCATACGTCGGCATACGCTGGCTAAATCGTCAAGGTGTGACAGCTCCTTTAAATCGTTGAGTGGCAGCCTATTAATAGGCTACACCACGTGATTGTCCTCGATATGCTGCCGCACTATGCATAAGTTAGACTACCATTGGGCATAGGTTGTGAATGCCGACAACACGCTAAGCATTCATTGGTATAAGTTATCTATAAGTTATCGAAACGTTCTGTGTACATTACTAATACGTTATGCATACGTCCAACTCGTTATGAATATGACCAAAACTGAAAAGAAACCATCAATAGTTCAGCGTACGCCAGCGTTTTACATACATTTTGATACATTGCCATACGCTGGCTAAAACGTCAAGGTGTGACAGGGCCCTTAGCAATGAAACTCAAACGCGCACACTCCCAGCCCATATAGCACCTGTTCACCAAGTTTCATCAAAATCGGTTTGCTGGTTTGTACTGTGGAGTCTCGCGTTGCAGACACACACACACACACACACACACACACACACACACACACACACACACACACACACACACACACGGAAAACCCGAGAATAACAGATATCTAGCGAATCCCAATAAAGAAGAAAGTTTGTTAAGGTGTTTGTTCACGTATGCATTCGGTTATGCACTTTGCATGGCCTCCTCTTTCATCCAGAGGAAGGTCGGGGGCTACTGTTGGATAAAAATAGTTGACCCCAGATAAAATCAGATAATTGGCCTTCACACTTCAATCAGGTCTTGTGCTAATACACTGCCTGGGTTTTTTCTCCCCAAGAGCGATCGAGTATGTCTTGTGAAGATCTTATGTTGAGGTTGTACAGGGTGTTCCAAAAAGACCCAGACAACTTTGGTTGTTAATATATTTACTACCACAAATGATACAGTAATACCCTTTGGTTCATATGGTATAGAAATACATAACGTTTTGTACATACCATCAGCACCTTCATTGTGAGCTCTATTTGTCGTGCGCAGGACATTGACGTGGTACACGAGTTCTTGCCATGTTCGGCTCACCATGTTTGCGTCCACCAGTGCTCATGCAGCTGTGATCCGAGAACAAAGATCTGACAGGTTTGCCACCTCAGTGTTGTCGACAACATCTTTGACAAATCCCCGCAGAAAAAAAATCAAGGGGGAAGGATGTCTGGTTATCGTGGGCACCAGGTGGTTGGTCCGTCTCGGCCAATCCAGCGACTTTTTCATTCAAGATGGCTCGAACGACTAAGGCCCAATGAGGAGGGGGGTGGGAGGGTGCCGTCCTGTTAAAAAATATCAGGTTGCAGGTCTTCAATCTGTTGGAAGGAGAATACTTCCAACAAATTCATGTAAATTGTTGAGGTCACTGTATTCTGCACAAAGAAAAACGGTCATGGAGAAAGCCACACCACACATTGACCTTTGGACTGTGGCATGTGTTCAATGACCTCGTGGGGGTTTTCAGAGCCCCAAATCCTCACATTGTGCCAATTGACCTTCCCCGATACATGAAAACATGATTGGTTTGTGAACATGACCTTTTTCAGGTAATCTTTGTCATCCTCTCGGCGACTGAGCATTTCTATGACAAACGCCTTGCATTTGGGTCCATCATTTAGTTTGAGTTCCTGCAGAATCTGCACATTAAAAGCAAAAGCTTCAGTCTTTTATGTAAAATCTTCTGTGCAGTGATGGTTGGTAGTCACAGTTCTCTGGATACGTGTCAAATTGATTTTCTGGGACTTTATTGAAATGATTCATGCACTCGTTCAACATCTGCTGCACTTGTGCTTGGTCGACCGGTACTTTCCTATTTCTGACAACTTCCAGTCTCCTTAAACCTCCTGTATCACTCTCTGATACGAGTCCACGATGGTGGATTTCTTCCATACCTAGTCCGGAAATTACGCTGAACTTGTGTGTCGGATCTCTTCTCGATGAACAATTCGATGTACTGAGCTTTCTCCTGTGGAGTTGCCATTTTCATTTATATTTAACCACCTGACCTGAAAACATAGAAAACTAGACGAGTTTCTTTTTCATATGAACCAAAGGGTATCATTGTATCATTTTTGGTACTAAATATATTAACAACCAAAGTTGTCCAGGTCATTTTGGAACACCTTGTGTGTCGTGATTTTTCAACAATACAAATTTAATAGTTATTGTGTTTACACGTGCTCCTATTGTTAAAAAAGATTGCTTATACACAGGTTTATTATAACACCTCCGTGTTCAGGCCTTGAGCAAGTGTTTTGCTTAACCACTGCCATGATCAAGTAATATGTATTTTGAAGATCATATGTTGAGGTCATATTATGCACCAGCAAATACCACCCGTCAATTCACTGACAGGGATACTAAAGGGCGGAGGGAGAAAAAGAGAGGGGTGGGGGAGAGAGAGTGGGGAGAGTGAAGATGTGGAGGGGGAGGGAGAGAGGAGGGAGCGGGAGTGAGAAGGGTGAGGGAAGGGAAGACAGTGTGAGGTGAGAACAAGAGAAGGCAGACGTGTGGTGGAGCATTAATTACGATTCATACAGTTTCATCAAAATTATTCTGCATAGAATAAGAGTGAAGATGGAAACAAAATAATGTCTGAAATACATTTTCTACTGGTCATAATATAAACACAGTCCAGAGACAAACTCCCATCTGGAAATTAACTCCCATGGAGACATAAATACCGCTAAGATGCATCCGGAGCCAAGCTGTCTGGAGCCAAGCTTTCTGGAGACAAACACTGCCCGGATGCATCTGGAGACAAACACCATCCAAACATAACCACTGTCTGAATATGTCCATAAAAAGAGAGAGAGTAGAGGGGAGGGTGAGAGAGGAGGGTGCTGCACTCTATTGGGAGGGAGTCAAGCAAGGTTGAAAGAGGCAGACAGAGAGACAGAGAGACAGAGAGACAGACAGAGAGAGAGAGAGAGAGAGAGAGAGAGAGAGAGAGAGAGAGAGAGAGAGAGAGAGAGAGAGAGAGAGAGAGAGAGAGAGAGAGAGAGAGAGATTGAGATAGATGGGGTAGGGGAGTTTGCAGAGAGAATGTTATTCTTCATGAACAACACACACACACACACACGCACACACGCACACACACGCACACACACACGTGCTTGGCCGATATCGGAAATTTTTCAGGAATTGGCAGACTGGAGTCAGTGTGATGACCAACAACAGTGCATACTGCATACAACCCAGAAACCTTGAGTAGTTTTGACCGAAAGCAACGTTGCATTTACATAGATGTTTCAGGGATATGTTCACAAACATTATTCTTTTTAAACAGCTGTGTGTGACGAGTGCAAAAAAAAATTGGCTCAGTAATTTAGAAAACACATGAATATGGCAAACGGCTCGAAAATTGGGTGTTATTTTACAAAAACTTTCTCAGAAATGATGGAGCACGAACCACTCGCTCAGGATGATGGAGCACGAACCACTCATTCAGGTGACCCAGCATGGACCACTCAATTAGGGTGACAAAGCATGAACCATTGGCTGAGGGTGATGGAGCACGAACCACTGGCTCAGGGTGATGAAGCATGAACCACTCAGTTAGGGTGACGAAGCATGAACCACTGGCTGAGGGTGTGGGAGCACGAACGACTGGCTCAGGGTGAGGGAGCACGAACCACTGGCTCAGGGTGACGGAGCATGAACCACTGGCTGAGGGTGATGGGGCACGAACGATTGGCTCAGGGTGAAGAAGCATGAACCACTCAATTAGGGTGACGAAGCACGAACCACTGGCTCAGAGTGAGGGAGCACGAACCACTGGCTCAGGGTGAGGGAGCGCGAACCACTGGCTCAGGGTGACAGAGCATGAACCACTCGATCAGGGTGACAAAGCATGAACCACTGGCTGAGGGCGACGGAGCATGAACCACTCCATTAGGGTGACGAAGCATGAACCACTGGCTGAGGGTGATGGGGCACGAACCACTGGCTCAGGGTGAGGGAGTGCGAAACACTGGCTCAGGGTGAGGGAGCACGAACGACTGGCTCAGGGTGAGGGAGCACGAACCACTGGCTCAGGGTGAGGGAGCACGAACCACTGGCTCAGGGTGACAGAGCATGAACCACTCGATCAGGGTGACGAAGCATGAACCACTGGCTGAGGGCGACGGAGCATGAACCATCCATTAGGGTGACGAAGCATGAACCACTGGCTGAGGGTGATGGGGCACGAACCACTGGCTCAGGGTGAGGGAGTGCGAAACACTGGCTCAGGGTGAGGGAGCACGAACGACTGGCTCAGGGTGAGGGAGCACGAACCACTGGCTCAGGGTGAGGGAGCATGAACCACTGGCTCAGGGTGACAGAGCATGAACCACTCGATCACGGTGACGAAGCATGAACCACTGGCTGAGGGCGACGGAGCATGAACCACTCCATTAGGGTGACGAAGCATGAACCACTGGCTGAGGGTGATGGGGCACGAACCACTGGCTCAGGGTGAGGGAGCGCGAACCACTGGCTCAGAGTGATGAAGCGAGTCCCTCTGGCTCAGTGTGACATAGTGCGAACCACTGGCTCAGGGTGACAGAGCATGAACCACTCACTCAAGGTGACAGAACACAAACCACTCACTTAGGGTGATGGGGCACGAACCACTCGCTCAGGGTGACGGAACACAAACCACTCACTTAGGGTGACGGGGCACAAACCACTCCCTCAGTGTGACGTGTAATGAACCACTCGATCGGCGTGACAGAGCACGAACCACTCGCTCACGGTGACAGAGCAGGAACCACTCGCTCTAAATGATGTAGCATGGCAAAAGCATCCACAGTGAATTAACAATTCGCTCAGAAGGACATTGCGCGGTACCGCTTTCGACAATGGGTGCTTGGTAAGTGGCTTAAGCATTCATGCAAGCACTCCAATTCAATGGTTGATAAGTTGTGGTTGGCCAGGCTATCGCTGCATACCATAAAAAATCCTTTTAGATTTAAAGCCAATCTTCACCGCACACACAGCAGTTCATGAAATAAAATGGATTAATGAAATAAAATGACTATCCACAAACGAGTTGCTGCGTAATGCAGAACAACCCTGGAGACATCGCAAAGTTCAATCGCCTGTGAAATAAACCATTTTGCCTGCTCGTCTGTGCATGTGTCACGACGTGGTACATCGGTTCTGGGTGCACGCAAACGTTAACACTTTTTTTTTTAAGTGTCCGTTTTTTTTACCAGATTTGCTTTGTTTCCCTGCGGAGCACCTTGCGAACCGTCCAAAAATATAGACACAGATCAGGCAGACACTATGGATCGGCAGTCCCTCTGGGGGGACAGGGTGCATCAGGTCTCGCAGTGAATGCATTAAATCATACAGCTCAATGAAACTCGTTAATTTTTGCACATTCCTAAATTTTTGTTCATTCAATATAATTCGCCAAACAGTAGAAAAAGATAGGTTTAATGCTTTGGAAATTTCACATTTTCTTGTGTACGTATGAAGGAGGGAACATAGCCTTACTTGCTTAAAGTAAATAGGTATATCGGCTTAGTTGGAAGACTCGTTATTTATTCAAATTATCAGATTTCACAACAGATTTTGACACTTATTTCATCCAGATGATATCCGGTCCTCAAAGGCGAAATAATATTTCAATACACTTTAATTAGTCCGTGAGAGTAGATTGTGGAAAATCGTATCACACAATGTGTGAAATCGCTCCAACCTCATAATTTGAAAAGTATAGTACTCACAAAAGCAATGTATACAGCTATTCATTGCTATGATGAGCAGATATTCGATATGAGTGAGGAAAGTGGGGGAAAAAAAGCTTCATAGTTAAGAAATCGTTGTGGCCTGTTCCAGGTGAAGACATGGTTGAGCAGGCCAAAAAACATGGCGGCTTCAGACCCCAGCGAGGATACCCAGGAAACGCCTTAAGACCCCAGAGAGCGAGGTGGCCGAGGATCACCTGATGAAGGATATAATTAAATATGGCCGTTAATTATCTTCAAAAGTGGTGTTTTATTTAACCCAAACACCCAATTTAAACTTTTGCACTTCCTTGGAGTTTTCTTCATATGCATACAAAGTTTCATGCAGCTATGTTTTATGGTTTTGGAGTTATGGAGGAGAAACACACACTGACACACACACTGACACACACACTGACACACACACTGACACACACACACATGCACACACACGCACGCACGCACACACATGTTGCCTTTATTAGTATAGATACAAGCTAATGATGGAAACTGTGTATTCCCTTGGTTCATTTCTCCCCTACCTCGAATCCTCCCCATCTCTGTACAATTCCTCTGTTACTTTTTTATTTTAATCTACCACATCACAAAGATCAGCGTCTGTTAAGATGCCTACCAGAGCCTTTCTGGTGGCTTCACTCTCACTAACCGAGATAGTTCTGGAAAGGACATTTGAAGTGCATTGCATCTCTGGATTTGTGATAACACCACCGTGTTCATGCTCCCCCACCTATAATCCTCTCCATCTGTTGTGTACAAAATTGTATAGGCTCAACTACTGATGTTAATAACTCGATTTATTTACTTATTTATTTTATTTATTTTATTTTGCATTCCCAGGTCTTGAAAACAAACTGCCTCTGGACTCCCAAGATATTTTTGATTTTGGCTTTGAGTAATCTTCCAAGGGCGGCGTTAAGTTAAGACATCTTAACCTACCTTACTTGCATTATAAATACTGCCAAATGCCACCAAAAAAAGACCCCTGATGAGAAAAAACAAATTAGATGCAAAGAGAATGGCAGTGTACAAGACACTTGAGACTACAAAGCAGACACAGGCTCTGGTTGAGGATCAACATGCATGATAAGCAGCCTCCTGGTCAGCTGAGACTTCAGAGCAAATACAGGTTTGGGTTGAGGATCAATGTACAAGCCAAGCAGCCTCCAGGGCAGCATGTTGGACACCCTTAGAAGGTGAAGCATTTCAATACAAGTCCAAGTGCATTTTGCAATGCCCAAGATTGGTAATTCATTCAAAACCATAAGGCCAACTTTCCCTAATACGGCATGCAGAAAATATTTAAGTACATATTGCATTGAATTTCCCCAGTCAATGCCGGGCACTTCAGCTAGTATGGTATAATTGTTAAAATATATTTTCTTACTAATAATTCCAGCAATGGCCATCATGTCCAAGATATATCATGGCTGTCTGGTCTGCTTGCTCTCACTTGATGATGTTAAAGAACACGTGATCACTTTCAGTCTTTTGATCTGAATTCCGATTTCCTTTTATGAAACGATCCTAGGCTTGACCAATCCTCATCCGTAACCACCAGCATGGCGTTATGCGGCTCTGTGACCAGAAAGTATCCAACTAAAGAGTCGGAAAAAAAGGAAAATTAATATTAATTATTATTACGTTTGTTATTGTCCAGGTGGGGGGGGGTATACTTAGATTGAAAGCAATAACGAACCGTGCTTCCCCATTGTCTCAGGTCACCCACCTGCATTTATTTTTTCATTTATTTATTTTCATTCATTTATATTTTCATTTTCGGATGTTTTCCAATGGTACTGTGATTTTTCCTGGTGTATCGGCTTCAATGTCCTTCAGCATGAAAAATTTCAGCTTTCTATGTTACCCGGAAGGTATCGAACATTAATATCAGTCAGTCAGTGAGTGAGTCAATCATTGAGTGGTTAGAAAGAGCTGAACATATTTTTTTTCTATAATGTGCACCTGGTACACTTGTGCAAATATTATACACACACACAAACATTAATGTCTCACTTTTTCTCTTAGCCATTGGATTTTGAGCACAAGACAAGATACCGGCTCTTACTCCATGCTACAAATCCTCGACCGGATCTTCGTTTCTATATCCCACAATGGAATGCTGGAACGGGCAGTTCAGTTTTTCCTGAAGAAAGAAAAGAGTCAGAAGCTCCTGGAGGTCTTAAGGCAGACACAGCAGAGGTCATTATCCTTGTGGGTGATGAAAACGAGCCACCTGTGTTTTCTGCACCAATGTACCAATTCACCATATTGGAAAACAGCTCAGCGGACACAATCATAGGGAATGTGGTGGCACAAGATCCAGACACTCAAGCCCGATCTGTTAGGTATGGTACCAAATAAATTGCTTCTACTTTTAATGTGATAAGTGTACATCGGCTTGTAACCTGCTCATAAAAATGGAACACTTGCACCTTCCTCCACCCTTCCCTTACATCTTCTCTTGATTCTCCCCTCACTTTACTTTTGTCACTTCCCCTCTCTTCCTTCTTTTTTTTTTTTTTAAACAACCCTACAGCCAATCTCCTTTCACCCCTCCATGATTAGAATAAGATAGGGCAAGATGTACTTGATGGGAAATGTGGAGCAAGATCTCCTCTACCCCCTTACCCTCTTCCCTCCCATTTCTCCCTTCCCCTTCCCCTCCTCCCTTTCCCCCTGGATAACCAACTCGGTCCTGATTCTATACGTTCCATATCCTGAACATCTGCCGCAGAGGGCTGTCTTGCTGACAGTATAGTAAGCATTTTCAAATGAGAAATGTTCAATCAACTGAGCAAAATGATGATGGATTTCTACATTAGGGTGGGGTAGGGGGATGTTGACCCATCTTGCTCTATATCAGGGGTTCCCAACCTTTTTTTACTGGGGTACCATTTCACATGTTCATGGTCCCACCGAGTACCACTGTACCAAAATTCACCTAAAATAGTGTTTATTTGCGATACAGATATGACAATGGGGAGTTAAACAACACTAACAATGAACAACTATGACATTGAGCAATCTGATCTGAACAAAAGAATGATACAGTAAGTACCTATTTGATTGTGTAAAATGTCCAGTCAATGGGATGGTTGAGCCTGCTTCTTGCTCACAAGCAGGTCGATGTCAGGCTTTGTTTTGGATAAAGTGCACCGGACATCATGTTCAACATCCAGTAGGGATGTTTGTTTTGTTTTTAGAATAACGACTGACGAGAACCCAGCTTCACACAGCCATGTAGATGGGAATACTTTGAGCGAATGAACAGCCAGGGCAGCGAGCTTAGGGTAAGACCCCAACATTCCACACCAGAAGTCCGCAAGATTCATCTCGTCAAACTGATCTCGGGCTGTGGAGTCGTTCTGGAGATCAATCAAGCTTTCCTGCAGTCTTGTTCCAGGTGGCAAATCCAATGCATTCATGCGAAATGGGTTGCGAATCATTTTCAGATCCAGTTCCTTGAGATCCGGAAAATAGGAATTTAATTCCTCATCCAAATAAGCGAGGTGATCTTTTACCAGTTGTATGAACTCCCTTGGGGGATTCTTTTCACGCTTCTGAAGAATATCGGCCGTGCAAGAAAACATGACCACCACTCCCGCTTCGACGTTCGTCTTCCACAGATGGAGTTTTTCCTGAAATCCCTTGACCTTGTCTATGAAGTCAATGATAGTCGCGCCAGTCCCCTGAAGAGACTTGTTCAGGGTGTTTAACTGAGAGAAAATGTCGACCAAATAAGCCAGGTGCAATGCCCAGTCAGGGTCGTTCAAAGCAGCGACGAAATCGACAGTCTTTGGTTTTCCATCGTTTTCGAAGAATTCACGAAGCTCAGCTCGCTGTTCAAACACGCGCTCCGCCATATTTCCACGGGATAACCATCTCACCTCAGTGTGGAATAAGAGAACTTTATGGTCGGAGTCAAACTCCTCGCAAAGTTTCTTGAAAAGTCGCGAATTGAGAGCCTGGGATTTCACATGGTTCACAATTTTGATCATGGTTGAGAGAACGTCGGTCAATGACTTGGGGAGCACCTTGGCTGCGAGTGCGTGGCGGTGGATCGTACAGTGTAGGCCACGCACTTCAGGAGCAACTGCCTTCACAAGCGTTTGGAAACCTGATCTGCACCCCAAACATAGCTGGAGCACCATTTGTAGTACAGCCTTTCAGATCAACCCATGACAGCCCAACTTGATCAAAGACGGAAGACTCCTCTTCGAAAATGTCCTTTGCTTTCGTTGTGGTTTAAAGCGGGCGGCAAAATAGTATTTCATCCTTGAACTCTGCTTTATGCACATACCGAACGAACGCTAACAGTTGGGCACAATTTGCCACGTCAGTTGACTCATCCAATTGCATAGAAAATCCGCATGGAGATGCCTTGATTTCTGCCACCACCTGGTCACGAATATTGGTTGACATTTCTTCGATGCGCCTCTGAACTGTGTTGTTTGACAACGAAAGAGAATTGAGCTTCTTGGCGCTTTGTTCTCCCAGCGTGAGACGTACGATATCCTTTGTGGCGGGAAGGATGAGGCTTTCACCGACGGTGTGAGGTTTTTTTCTGTTCTGCAATTCGCAGTGCAACCAAGTAGGAGGATGCCTTTACGGCTGCCGTGGACTGCTGTTGAAAACTGCCACTGCCGTCGAAGCGTGCTCTTTTCATGGCATTTTCCTTCCGACGAAAAAATCATGGTCCTTGTCGCTGTGTTCAGGATGAACAGAATCAAAATGGCGCTTCAATAGACTTGGCTTCATAGATTGATTGCCGAGAACTTTTCCACAAATCACACGCTGTGGAGCTTCTAATTCACCTTTTTGGATGGAAGTGAAGCCTAACTTGAGATAACTCTCCGAATATTTTCGCATTGACATGATGCTGGTGAACGATAACGGTAACAATAAGCCGGGCAATAAGCAATGATGACAGTGTGGCGTGGAGAGACAAAACGAATAATAAGACTTGTGCACAATGGCCGATAACAAACAGCTGTCAGTGTACAGCCGCTTTCGATATAAGTTTAATTACTGTGCACAAGCTGCATGAGAGAGAAGTAAAATAAAAACTGTGTTAAAAAAAAAAAGCACGCTGCCGTGTACTACGCCGCGTACCGCCGAGAAAGTCCAAATGTACCACAGGTTGGGAACCCCTGCTCTATATGATGTCAATGCCTTGTAATGCTGTTTGTTGAATTAATTGCAATAATAGCGGTGGTTGTGATGATTATTGTATGATGTTGTCTATTTGCGATTGTGTTTCGTCTTTTTTTTTTTTTTTACATGCGTAAGATGGTAAAACATCCTACCAACTGTGTCCTGAAATAATATTCCAACTCCATTCCACTCTCCTCTTTCTCTTCTTCTTCTTCTTCTTCTTCTTCTTCTTCTTCTTCTTCTTCTTCTTCTTCTTCTTCTTCTTCTTCTTCTTCTTCTTCTGTAATGGCCATAATTATTCCCACATTCTTGTGGGTTTAGCCAGGGGAAGCTTTGGCCAAGTCTATCTCCATTTCACTCTACAGATGACAATTTTAGGAATGATCCTGTATTTTGTTGACATTTAAAAATAAGGATAAGGGGTTTTCTATCTCCTATGTAAACAAATGAGCAGAATTTTTTAACACATCTTCCCCCATACTTTGACCTTCCTCCCCCTCCCCTTTCCCCCACCTATTCACTTGTTCCATACATTTACTCTTCTCCTCTTCTTAAACCTGTTTCTCTTCTCAACCGATTATTCCCACGTTCCACCCCATACACTCCTTTCGTCTCCATCAGCCTCCCTTCTCTTCCTTTTTATCAGTTTAAAGTTTCTCAATTCAAGTCCCCCACCCCACCCCCTACCCAACTTTCCTCCCGTGCACAGGTAATAAATTGATGGCTCCTTATAACCTGTCGTATTCTCACTGGACTAAACTGCATTTACCGGACCCTTTAGGTTTCACATTGATCGGAACACTGACCCAGAGAGGTACTTCGATGTCGATCCAGTGTCAGGTGTTGTTGTGGCTGCCCGTCCATTGGACCGGGAGACCCAAGCCTGGCACAACATTAGCATGGTGGCAACTGAGGAGGGACTTAAAGAGATCAAGACTACTGTTCCAGTGTTTATGCACGTGTTAGATGTTAATGACAATCCACCAATTCTGACTACGACTACTGAACTCACCGTATGTGAGGGCATGCCAGCTGGGCAGGTGAGGAGCAAAATGAGGGAGCACAAGGGATGGGGACAGAAGGTTCTGAATAATAAACAAATGAGGCAAGATGTACTGTTAACCCTATATTTGGTTTCAGACGACTCATTGTGGGTTTCTGTGGAAACTCCCAGTGGCTGTTGTATGTGATCTTTTCGGGTGATGGTTCTTGATGTATAATGAAGATTCTCTGTTCATTTCTCCTTGACTGTAATCAACTGAGCACTTTGATTGAATGTTGCATCTGCCTTTCTCCCACCTTTTTCTTAATTGTGTGTTATCCTCATCTGCCAAACCCACATAGGTAATCCAGACCATCAGTGCATTGGATGTCGATGAGCTTTCTGAAGGACAAAGATTCCAGTTTTCCCTGCTCAAAGATAATCCAAACTTCACTCTCGTTAACAGTGGTGGTGAGTTTGATTCTAGTGTTTGCTCAATCTAACTATTAATCACAACTATGACGAGATACCACATTCATATTTATCACCATAACGTGTCGAGCTACATACAATAGAGTAATCAAGATGCCTCTTTTTTCAAAGCAAGGCACATTTTAGCCTCTTTTTTTTTTTATCATAGCCCTCACTCCCACTTCTACCTTTCAAAAATATTAGGACATTGTGTGCCTGTCATGAGCTTAAAATCTGTATACAGGACCATGTCTTTATCCACAGGAGCTTTATCGAAGGGAGAGTCATGAATGATGCACCAGTGGCATAGCCATACTTAAATGATGATGTAACCATCAGACTCAATTTGTAACAAGGCCTTATCAAATATGCATTTGCAAAATAGATAAACTCCACCTGCATTCTAACTATGATTTATGATTTGATCCTTATCTCTAACACTACAGACAACCATGCCAGTTTGCTTGTGAGAGCTGGAGGGCTGCGTCAATGGAAAAGGGCTGCTGATGGGCCTGGGAGCCTAGTTTTGTTACCCCTGACTGTGAGTGATGGTGGAGTACCACCGCTCAGCTCCACCAGCACTCTGACCATCCAAATTTGCCTCTGTGCTGAGGCAGATCACCCAGCTTGCCATCCTGAGGCTCTGCGGCCACCTTTGGGTAGTGCACAAACACAGGCTGTGGCTGCTGGCCTTGCCTGTCTACTTATCTTGCTTGGTGAGTGTTACCAATCATTCGGTGAGCGTTACCAATCATTCTCTCACTGCTATTAGGCATGAATTCCATTAAGTTGCGGCTCTGATACTGTGCCAGCAAGGGGCACCCTTTTCTCGGACATGTCCTTCAGAAAGGATGTTACATCTGCATGCATTAATTTGTGGACAGTATGATGTTGAGCCAGGGATAGAATGGGATCAGAAAGATCAACTTGATCTGATCATTGTGTCATTTTGAAGCACGTTTACAATCGTCTATTAGTGTGACAATGACTGCCCGATGCCTTTGCATCTGGTTCTTCTTCCTTGGCAGCATGCTATGATGATGGATACATCAGCAGCAGGTTGTAGTTCTTCAGTTAATCAGCTTGTTTAGATCAGCCAATCATCACGAGTCATGCGAAACATTGCCAGCATGTCTGTTTAGTGGGTTTGGTAGGTCTTCCATTCACGAATCAAGTGATGATCACCAAGCACCTCAACAAGACCTACTGTATGTATGCATTTGGGGCACATTCTATGAACTGGTTTCTTAGTGGCTCAGAGCACTGTCAGGAAAAGCAACTAAACAAAACAGATCAGGTGGCCACAAAATCAATCAATCAAATCCAATGTTTTTGATGAAAAGGCTAAGAAAATCGCAACATACCAGTGACATATCACACAGCAACTGTTTAACTAGAAGTAATAAAAGTCAGAGAAATGTGCCAGTGAATTCTCACCGCCCACACCTTGGTTTCTTTTTTGGAGCAGGCAGCGTCCCACCTCGATTGTATTGAAAAACTCCCCCTCGCATCATGTATTGATGAGCGTGGTGGGCAATTAATGGTACAGAGAACTCAAAGCAACTCATCCCCAGCATTCCTTGCTCCTGATGATGCCTATTTCACAAGTTGGCCATCCTGCTCCCTGTCTGTACACACCATTACGATATCTTTCCTTAGTAGTTTTTGTGCTTTTATCCTCTCCCAACTCGAAGATGTCTCCATGGATGGAGCATATTTTGCTGTAACCACTATAGAGCAACGCAATTATACTCCATTAATGGCGAGCATCCAATGGGGCAGTTCGATTCATTTGTCTGTTTTTAAATGGCTTCATACAGCATTTGATGTCCATTCTGACAAATAAACAGCCATTAGCACTTTTAAGTACAGTTTGGAAATGCAGATGTCTGAATTCTTATGTGGTGTGTGACAGAGGCCATGGGTTTGAATCCTGAGATTCACCACCAATAAATGCATGACATCATAATTGGTTGAAAACGAAATAGACAAGCAACAGACAACACAGCCAGTGCACATGTCACAGCACACATATACTATTTATTTCAAGTTTAAACGACTTATGTTCAGATAGCATCCCAGCGGGCAGTTATGCTTTTTGATAGTTATGAAAGCTGACTGGCTAAGGCTGGCAATCAAGACAGTGGGCGTCTTATGCACAACGCTCCCGAGGCGTCCTTTTGTGAGCGATGGGTGTGCAGGCACACTGATAATTTTAAGCTGCGCTCTACATTGTTAAACCTGGTGTTGGCTTAATGGTTAAGGTGGCTGGCTTAAGATCTTAGGATCCTGAGTTTGAGCCCCTACTGGGCTGTTACATAACACCATGTGGGTTTGCTCAGCCTGTCATCCTTCTGAAGTCGGCAGAATAAGTACCGGCTTGCTGGGAAGAATGAATCATTCAAGTATCCTGTGTTGGAGTGATGACCTGTCCAGGATCGTGCCCTCTAGCCAAGAAAAATTGCCTCTGCTGCCCTATGTGTTTGAAGACATGAGAGTGGTTCTTCTTTTCTTCTTTTGAATTGTTGAAACTGTTCCAGCACACAGGTAGTGTGCTCCCAAGTATGAAACACAAATCAAGCGTCTTTTGTTACCTAAAGCTCTCTCGGATAAGCAGTGTTTCAAATCCAAAGAGGTGTATGAAAAGATTTGGATGCAAAATTATGTGTGAACCATACCAGATTAGGGGCTGGCAGGACGGCCTTAAAGTATGCATACTCACCTCTGAGCTGTCTTGTGTTTGAATCTTGACCCAGCTTTAAAATGTCATTCTGCTGTTCAGCATGCAGAGAGATTTATAAATGTGTCAGCTGTCTCTTGTATTGATGTTAAACTGGGATGTTGGTATTAGTTTGTAGCCATTAAAGATCTGACTGTGTCTTTCACTAAGAGTAGCTGAGATATTGTTGGCACCCTGCAACTCTTGCCATCCCATCGGCCACAAACGAGCTGTGATTTACACCCTCCTAAAAAGAGCACGTCATTACCATCAACAATTGAAGACAAGACGAGAGAGGTGAAGCATCTTCAAAGCATCCAGAAGGCCAACAGCTACCCTGACAGATTGTTAGCAAAAACGGAAGCGATCTTGGTGGTCCCAAAAAACAGGGCTGGATCACCGCAACAACCAAAAGGTTTTTGCGTTTTTCCTTTTGTGCCAGGTGTTTCATGAAGGATTGGCAGAGAGTTTCAATTGGAGGTGTGAGAGTAAATTTCAAACCTGTACTTACCATGAGACAGGCACTCATGAAGGACAAAGATAAGCTGCCCAGGAATGACCAGGCAGGGGTGCTATACATGGTGCCTTGTTGTTGTGATGTGTAATATGTTTGAGAGATGGGAAAAACCTTATGCCAACATATCACTGAACATTGCAAGACCTTCAAATGTAACTACCTGAGGAGATCTACCATTGTCAAACATGGGCTGAAAGCTGGCCATGTTCCCCTAAGGGGCAGTGTCAGCATTTTGGATGTGACCCCCAATAAAGCCAGAAGAAAGATTTTGGAGGCATTGAATGTGGAGTAAACAGTTACATAGCTCATGGAGGAGGTTATGGATTTGCCACTAGCGTTTGGTCCACTCAAACATAAACACACCAGAGATTCTCCATTGTAAAAAAAGAGGACATGGAATATAACGAATACAACCTGAATATAATGTTTTACCAAGTTTGGATTTACATTGTTACATCATATGCGTCCACACTCGACCCACCCGACCCATTCACACACTCTTTCGAACACTTTGCCACATTTCTTCCATTGGTTCAGGTCATTACGAATTATGATTGCTTGTATTACATCGATTTAGCTTGAGTCAATTACTAATTGATTATGTGAGAGCTGATTGGTTGTTCCCTCCAGTTATGGGTGAGATATGTGATTGGGTCTTGTTATTCATTTGCTGTCGAACCCTGACATTCAGGGTTCCGCTATTCGCGAACACCGCATATTCGTCATTCATAAAATGTCAACTGCTTCTACAGTTGCGGCCCTGTGCTTCACATATTTGCAGTTTTTTTTTTTTCGCGTATTCATGGTTTTTCGTATGTGTATTCACGATTTTTCTGACCTGCTTCTACATTTGCGGCCCTGTGCTTCACATATTCATGGTTTTTCTGACCTGATTTTCCGGGCATCTCCGGGAGGTGTTTAATATGACCCATCGGTGATCGCTAATCACTTGCCAAGCCTGCTGTTACTCATCAACCATTTTATTGGAGTGCTTGCTTGAGTGCTTTAGCAACTTGATGAGCACTCTACAAGCTACTTGGATGTTAGTTTGTAAGCCATGGCGATACACAGCAAAATTACGCGCATTGTGTCCCTGTGCTCTGTCCTACTGCACAAGACAATCAAAAATACATCTAACAACGTACAAAGTTCATGCCCGACCTGCCTGTGTTATGCCCTGCAATGTTATGCAGTGCCAAGCCTGCCATTCATTATCAAGGGATGGATGGAAGACGTGGTTGGATGGAGGGAAGGAATGGAGCGAATAAATGGATGGATGGATGGATGGATGGACCAAACCAAGTTTGTAAGCCATGTTTGTAAGCCATGGTGAGACAGTAGACGAGAGTAAATGACTTTTTATTGCAGCTGTTGTTATTTTTGAAAATAAAACTACAAATTGACATTCAAGACAATGTGAGCTGCTAATGTAAATGAAGTACATATGCAGAAAAACGTGTGTTCCATTGTCTTAGTTAAATCTGACAAATGTTTAAAATGTTACCATCACTTCTGAGCGGTCATGCTAAGCACAGCCCGGAGATGCTCGGAGACACACCACCTTGTGGAGTACTTTAGAGGTTATTAGGCGAGAGTTGTTTCTAAAACCCAAGCTCATTGCAGATGACACAGGGAATATAATGACAGACGAAAGTACAGCAGGTGGAAAGCCATTAATTCATTAATAATTGGTTCCTTACATCTTGTGTTCACTCTGTGAGATTGGAGTATCATTTGTTCATGAACAACTGTAGGACTTGCTGTGAATCCACTTTCTATCCATCCATTCCTTCCCTCTATCCATACATCCATCACCCCTTCCCCCCATCCCTTCCATCACTCCTCACTCCTTCCTCTCAACCTCCTCTATCCTTTCCCTCCCCTCTCCCTCCTCTCTCTTTCTCTCCCCCCCCCCCTTAATATTCCCATCAGCGAAGCGAGGGGTTGTATATGCAAGTCGATCCTGATGTGTGTGTGTGTGTGTGTGTGTGTGTGTGTGTGTGTGTGTGTGTGTGTGTGTGTGTGTGTGTGTGTGTGTGTGTGTGTGTGTGTGTGTGTGTGTGTGTGTGTATGTGTGTGTGTGTGTGTGTCTACTCCATAACTCCAATACCATGAAACCTTCCAACCAAAAGTAAACCAGATCTACTCCTCCGATATGAGCAATAAGCAAGAGCAGACCCGTTTCACCCGCTTCATAGCAAGCTTCCTCAGGCCAGTAGACCCCGAGCCTCGACACGTGTCCGGTTTTTATTTCCGATGTGACCGCTCATTTCCTGTCATGTGCTGGTGCTCAAGGTCAAATGGAGGAGTGCTTTTTTATACGCCCAATATATATATATATATATATATATATATATATATATATATATATATATATATATATATATATATATATATATATATATATATATATATATGTATTATATGATACCGGTCGTCCGTCCGTCCGTCCGTCTGTCTGTCCGTCCGTCCATCCGTCCGTTCCTGTCCGCACTCTAACTCTCAAAGTTTTCAACTTTCACGTTTCATATTTGGTACATAGGTACAGACTGTGGAGACGGTGTCGCGACATATGTTCGTCATCTAAAGTGGTTGCCATGGCAACCAGGATGCTGTTTTCCATGTCGTAGCACAATTCTGTATATACCTTCTTGTTCTTCATAAATTGACGTGTTTGCATATATAATTGTTTGTGTGCGTGCGTGCACGCGTGTGTGTCACAGAGACTTTTTCGGGCGTATATTGTGCTCACTTGCGCTCTTGTTTTATTTTGCAAACCTAAAACAAAATAAACATCAAATCACATCATCGATAGGCTCCTCTGCTGTTTTTTGTTTTTACTGGCACGTGATCTGGTGTTGCGTGTGTGTGCTTGTTGATGTTTTTGTATTTCCGGGGCACAAACATGGCAGGTTTCTTATCCAGGTTGGACGTGATGAGGTGTGGGTTGTAGGATTGTTGGGGTTCCCATTGGGTGTTGTACACACGTGGATATAGTGTTTGGGATTGAGTGTTATTTGTTCCTCACCTTATCCAGCTGCTTGCTGGATGATGATGGAGGAACTCAAACAAAAGATATTTGCGTGTCATGTGAATTGGCTCCCACGATACTGGAACAGGTACGTGGATGATACCTTCACCATTGTGCATGCAAACATGGTAGACCACCTACTGGGGCAACTTGGCCAGGTATTCCCCAACATTAACTTCACAACCAAAATTGAAAAAGAAAGCAAATTGGCCTTTTTGGATGTGGAGGTTCACCATAAGCCCGAAGGCTCCATAACGACCTCAGTTTCCAGGAAACCAAACCACACCAGCAGATTACTGGATTTTAACTCCTGTAACACAATCTCCCACAGCATAGTGCAGCACGGACCTTCGCAACTCAGACATGGATGGTGTCATCAGCCAAAGCCGATGAATTATAGAAATCAGATTAGTTGGAGGAGTCCTGCTCAAAAATGGGTACAGCAAAGGGATAGTCCTCACCTTGAAAGAACCAAAATGGACAGAACGGAAGGAGCCAGACACACTTGGGCACTGTGTTCTGCCATATGACCTGGGCCTTTCTGAAAGGATTGGCAGTACGTGACGTACGTGACGCATGGATTGGCATAGTCTACAAGCCTCTACACACCATCTAGAATGTCATCTCAAAACTAAAAGACCCAATACCCACTGGTGATAAATCTGGAGTCGTTTGCCATTCATCGTGCAGAGACTGTGACCAATTCTACATTGGTGAAACTTGAAGAAATTTAAAACAATGGCTAGATGAACATGATAGAGCAATTAGGCTTGGAAAGGTGACACAGTCAGGGGTAGCATGTCACTGCCTGCAATCTGGTCATAAATTTGACTTTGATGGGACCCGTGTTCTCGACACGACGTCCAACAAATGACACCGATTGATACTGGAAGACGATGTGAAGAGCCAAGAGGATAGTCTAACTGGGGAGACGGTGGACATACCCACACAATACACACATCTGATGCAAATGGTGAAAACTGGATGGTCATGGTCCACACCTGTGTGGAAGCCATTTCTTGTTGTCCCTCTTTTACCCAGGTGTTTCCATTTTTTTGTCGACTACCTGTACATTGAAAATGATAAAAACCCTTAATGTGTCTTGGTCTCTCATGAGTAGGTATCTTATTTGTATAACTTTTTGAACATCTGGCATCGTTAAATCAAACGTTTTGTGGGATCAATTCCAAAATAGAGACCTTAATTGTCATCATGCTCCCAAATGAGCTACATATGTAACTGCTGATCAAACTTTTTACGAAATCATCAATCGTGGGTAAGGCTATAATGAGAAAAGAAACTGTTTCTAGTCCCAGGAAATATACCATCAGACGCATATTTCTGTAAATTGGGATTTTATCGACTGAGAAAATTCCTTGTTTCAGTTACTTAACTGTTAATGGATGAATGATGAGGTGGTAGAAACTGTGCTTATGTTGTTTGTTGTTTGCACAGAAGAAATCTATCCCAGCAGAGTTTCCGTATCGGCATCATTCACTCTCAAGGTTGATTTAAGAGCAATTTTAATTGAATGTATGCTTTTACATGAAGGTATTTTTACTCACTTTATTGTTTCTTTGCATTTTGCACTGTTTGAGTTCTTACCTAATGCTGCTCTGCCAGTTCTAGCAGTGCTCTGGGCAGCCCTAAGCCGCAGACGAAAGGCCGCCCCAGCAGCAGGTGGTTGTCCACCCGGAGATGTCCGAGAAACGGTGGTGAGCTATGATGATGAAGGAGGTGGTGAAGAAGACACACGTGCCTTTGACCTTGCAGCACTACAGTGCCCTGAAGCTACACAGGCCGAAAGACCCACTGCAGTGGAGGTTCAAGCTCAGAGCACAGATCCACGGTAAGACTTCCTCATGTTGTGTGATGTCCGATGATTAATCTTCCAAAGGAAATCCACAGAATAAACCCAACACAGGGTAGATTGCAATATTAATTCTGGGAAGGATAAGCAGGTCATCTGCAGTTGCATCATGTGAGCTTTTAAGCTTTCATGTTAAATTCTCGGTGAAATAGGATTGAAATAAACTACTATATCTTATACAAAGCCGCAGAAGATGCTGCATCATAGAGTATGCCATCCTTTGGTAGAGGTATCATTAATCTGACTGTCCCATCTACAATGCTGACTCAGTATAAAAATTATCCTGCAACAACATGTAAGAATCTTTGGTTCCGATTCTGAGCTTCCGATTTGGGGTCTGAGCATGTTCGATGATTGCTTGCGTAGTGCCTCCTTCCATTTCATCAAAGCTAAGTTTTCCAGACCAGATTCATCATGCCTTTCTGTTATATTTTTGTTCCCGTGTTACCGGTTGTGTTTTTGTCCAATTGTCCACGTTTAACCATACCTTGCTGTCATTGTATTGTCAAATTTGTGTCGCTGTCAGTGTCTGGCCTATTTGCCAAGGCTTCAGCTTGTGTGGTGGGAATGCAAGTTATGTCTTTGCTTTGATGCCGCGTGCCTCGTTCCGCTTTGTTTACCCCCAAGTGTTGACCTTTTCACATTCCTCAACTTCATATTATTCCTTATCCTCACTTCAAAAAAAAAAACAGCTCCCCCAAAAATCATGAATTAATTATGCCTGGTGTCTTTAGAGTTAGCTAAAACTTTGGAGTTAGCTTTAGAGTTCGTTCCTTCTTTATCTTTTCCTTTCTCAATACCTCCCAATTCAAGTAACATTCCTTTTGAATGATTTTATTTGCTTCTTATTTTAAAAGCTTTTAATAACATTTTCAAATGCTTCATTACCTATTTTTCATCACGAACCCATTCCTCTTATTCTTCTTCTGCACAAGGTTTCCTTCCCGAACCTGGCAAACTGACAAACACTTAGTCCATCAAACGTTCCCCCTCTTATCCTCCATCCCACCAACAGCACGACTTTCCTCCGTTCCTTCAACAACCATTCATTTCACCCATTCTGTCATGTCTGTTTCAACACCAGGGGATGAACTGTATTTAACTTTAAATCAACACACAAATTGAATGACAATATATCTCAATTTGGAATCATGAGAAGTCCAGTTTGCAGAGGTTGCCTGCACATGACCGTCAACTTCCCTTCACGTCCATTGATGGTGTCAAACGTACCTCAGTCATGTCAGTTGTATAGATACGGTGTAAGACACCTTTGTGGACTTTGAACCTGTACTTGTTCTTGTACCGCATCCGATGATTTCTGTTATCCTGCACCTCCTTCCACAACCTTTGAAGTGAGACATCTTCCTTCTGAGCTTGCTCGAGCTCTTGCACAGCCACCTTAGGAATGTCAGATTGTGACACCTTCAATGGTTTGATGTTGTCCTTCTTGCACTTGGTCTGTGCCCTGGTCACTGCTACTTATGCAAGATGTGGAATCCAGTTTGGGTCTGGATCCTTGACCTCTCATACTCCCAGTATATTACCGATGACAAGATCACAAATGGGGTCCTCCATGCACATGACCTCCACCTCTCCCACGTAGTATGGTGTGTCCACGTGGATCTTTGCAACTGGATAGTAACGCAATGTACTTTCAATCAGCATGCAGGAGTAGACTTTGCCAGTTATCTGATTTGTAGTCACCAGGTCTTTCTTCATAGCTGCATGAGTACATCCTGAGTCTCGGAGTGCTGTCACTTTCTGTGAACCCACGTAGCCTTCATCCACGGTGATGGTGCCATTGGCGATGCCAGCAGTGCTTTCTTACAACTGCTAAAAACCATAGGTGTTGAATGAAATATTCCTTTGTTCATCCGTATCTCTTCAGGACACTTTTGCACAGCTGATGCAGACTGCTCTTTCAGCTCTGCTCTGCACATAACATCTTTCCTCTGGAAGTCATGCACTGCACCGGCGACCTTCTGTTGTGGCCTTATCTGAACTGTCTTCCTCAATCAACATTCGGCCATCATGTGGCCTTTCTTGTTACAATAAAAGCATTCCCTCTCACTTCTACTGAATTGGGGCTTTGGAGGTTGAGATGGGTCAGTCGTGTGCAGCAAACTGTCTGACCTTGGTTTCATTGTGACGTCCTTCTTCTTGACTGACTCCCTGTAATACACCCACCATGTGCTTCAATATACTGCTCAGCTAAAGTTGTCATTGCTTCCGTGTTCTGAGGAACTCTCTCAGCTATGAACGGGCCATCTCCATAGAACACACGAAGGAACTGGTCATGAACCAAGAAGTCGCTTAATTCTTCAAAGCTGTGTTCACACTTTGCCATCAAAGTCCACTCTGAAAAGCACAGTCTCAAACATGTCATGAACTGAAACACAGTTTCACCTTTGTCAGGTTTAATTTCTCTGAATCTCCAGTGATATCCCTCCTCTGTAAGTTTATACCTCTTCACCAAGGCCACTTTCAACTGATCATAGTCGTGAGCATTCTCCAAGGGCATAATGGAATTTCACCTGGAGGGCTTTGCCTGTCTGAAGGGCACTGAGACTGACTGCCCAGTCCTGTCTGTTCCAATGTTAACTCACAGCGAAGCGCTCGAATATCTCAAAGTACGTGTCCAGCTCATCACATTTCTCATCAAATGTAGGGAGCTTCAGCTTGTTTGCCATTACTCGTATATCACCAGTGTCAGGTGTGATGTGAGCAAGTGTAGCTGCTTCAATCTCCAACTGTATTCTTTCCAATTCAATCTTCATTTGCATTTCCTCCTTCATACTTTCGGCTTCCGCCTTCTCTTCCCTTGCATGTTCCTCATGCTCCAATTCGTCTTTGTGTGCCTCACGCTTCACTTCGTCTTTGCATGCCTCATGCTCCTCCTCCTCTTTCCGTGCATGTTCCTCACGCTCCGCTTCATCTTTGTGTGCCTCATGCTCCATTTGTCTTTCCTCACATTCATGAGCCTTCTTTGCAGCCCATTGCTGTTCTTTCACAAACGCCATTAGTGTCTCTCCCTTCATTACAAGCCGCTCGCCTCTCTCAATCCACTTGTCAAACTCCATGGCAGATGGATGAGCGGTCATTGTGAACTCAGATCACATCCGCAGTACCGTGGCTTACACATCGTCTTCTTCATCTGCTGTTTCTGTGAGACTGTAAAGCCTTTTACCACTGACAAATCCTGTCACGGTCGCCAAAATTTCAGGGGGTATACGCACCTTATAGGGTTTCCTTCCCTTCTGCATATGTATGTATGTTGTTGTGGTGTACATATGTGGTTTCCTATACAAGTAAGTACTATTGAAGTGGTGTACATATGTTGTTTGTGGTGCCGAACCCAGCCCGTTCTCGAATGACTGCAATCCATGCTCTGCACTTCATGTGTCTGAACGATAGTTCCGGTTGGTTACCACTCAAATGGATCTTTGTCAGTTGGAGTCTGTGACTTCTGAGTGACGTTACAGTAATCACATCAACAGCATAACGTTTTTGAAACTTGTATTTCAAATAAACAGATCAAAAGTCAAATGAAGACATTCACCATTACATTCAATGTCCAACTCCGATTCCTACGTTGAGTTGTTCCCGCCCAGTATCCCTGTTCTGCCGGCTCAACTCACGCTTGTTCACCTCATCCACCAGGGCTGTTGAACAATTGAGTCCTGTCATGGTGTTCTCATACTCTAGAGTCTAGATTATTCAAGAGCTCAAAGGAATCAGTTCCCGATGCACAATCTTAACGAGTTTTAATCAACATGATCATAATCAGCTCTGAGCCTTACAAACTGCTCTGGACATTAACACCTCATTAACTCATCAGAGTTCAATCGAGCATGGGGACGATCAAAACACACGTCTCCTCACGTGTCACCCTCCTCTCTCTCTCTCTCTACACCTCCCTCTTGAGGGCTTATATAGTATCACAGAACAATCCTGTGCCTTCTAGCAAATGTGATTCTAGTCCAGACAGAAAGTTTTGTCTGAGAACGTTCCAGCACCTTCACATATCTCGTCAGGCAGGTTACAATGCAATACTGCCAACTACAGTCAAAATTAGCACATTTTACCGATCCATGCTAAACTAAACTTATAACATGTAACCGTCAATTTTAATCATTCATTTACAGGCATTTATTAGTGCATACTCACAAATACCACAATATCTTGCTTTTAACTGACACAAACTTCCCTGTTAATGTCTCCTGTTCTTCCTTTTCTCCAATTTGTTCATTTGATCACATGCTTGTGAGAGTCAACATCTTTCTGGCTATTCTCAGAGAGCAGCCACAGTGCTGGTGAGTCTGGCAGTTCACTCGAGCAGACTGGCAGGACTACAAGCCACCATCTCACTTAAGGACTGTTCTCTTATACTTTCCGTCCCCGATATTAACTCAGCCCTGGGAGTTATTCTGCAGAAACCTTCTCTGTCTTATGCACATATCCATCCCATCTCATCTTCAGTTATCATCCTCTTCTGCCTGCCCATGGTACAGTGAATCCTGTGGTGAGGCAGTTGCCTTCAAACAACTTATCTTCTCTTCCTGGAAAGCAAATCTGACAGAAGGCAACACGAGATCTCTCCAAAAAGCCCACAGAAAGTGTGTGCCCAATCTCAGGAAAGCCAGATAACAACATTTGGCTAATCTCAAGACTGATCATTGGAACTTGTCTCCTTCCTCAAAAACCTGGGGGTGCCTTGTTAAGTCTGTCTCTGGAGTATTTACAACTCCCACCCCTCTCCATCCCTCACCTCACTTAAAGTGGCACCAGAGCCGACTCCGCTCTTGCGAAGGCCGAATGCCTCAATTCTGTGCTTGCCTCCAAATTGTGAGTCCCCAAACCCTCACGCCCTTTACCCACCCTACACAGTCACACCTAACTGATCCTGGACGCTGTGTCCTTTTCACCTGAGAAGGTAGAAAAGTTTCTTGCAAACCTCGACTCTAAAGCTGCAACTGGTTTGGACGGCATTGGCGCACGTGTTGTAAAAATCCTCTTTCTGTCTGTAAAAAAAATCTTAAATGCAGCTCTTGTACATCGTCTTTTTGCTCTTTTCACCCTTTCATTTGCCTTAGCTCATCTTACATCTGCTTGGAAGTCAGCCAACATCACAGCATTATATTAGCATGGTGCACAAACGATGTGCTTAACTACCGACCTATCAGCTTATTTCCAATCATCAGCAAGGTCATGTAATCCATCATCACAGTTCCTTCCTTTCCTCCAATGGCCAGACCTTTGACCATCATTTTGGATTCAGATCAGGTCACTCTACCCTGACCATGCTGCTTCTGCTCTCCCAACAATGCGAGGGGGACCATCAATCCCAGACATGAGATCAGGCCATCTCGACGGACATCTCTTGAGCATTTGATACAATATGGAATCCTGCCTTGCTCTCCAAATGTCCTTTCTCTCCATCCAAGACCACCACCAAAAATGGCTTATTGACGTCCTATATTCTTACATGGAATGGGTGGCTCTCAACAGGATCCTCTCATCTTCTCTCCCTTTCAAGGATGGGGTGGCCAAAGGTAGTTTTTTGGGCCCAGCCCTTTTCCTAATTCCATTAACGATCTCTCTGACTCTCTTTGCATGTTGCCAAACGGTCCTTTCAGAGAAACATAGTGAGAGTGTGAGATTTGTCCCGATTGAAAGTAAGTAGTCGAATCCATCAAATCCATCGAATGAAGGAAAATCCTCTTTATCTGTTTACTGGTGACTCCACCCTCTGCCATGATACCCCTCCTCCTTTGAATATGTAGGCAGCAGACTCTTCCTTCTCTACAGACCTTGATAATAATCATGAGCTAGTCAGATACTTGGAATATGTCATTCAATCTGGAAAAATCTCATACTCTCATGCTGTCCCTCTGAAAATAATATCTGGCAAACCCTCCTATGTACTTTCGCAATATTCTTCTTGAAGAAGTCCAGTCACTTAAGGCCCAGTCACACCTTGACGTTTTAGCCAGCAATGGCAACGTATCAAAATGTATGTGAAACGCTGGCTTACGTTGAACTTTTGATGTTTTTTTTTTTTAATTCGGACGTATTCATAACGACTTGGTCTTATGCATAACGTATTAGTAACGGACGCAGAACGTTTCGTTGTGTTGTAGATAACTTATACCAACGAATGCTGAACCTGTTGTCGGCCTTCACAACCTATGCCCAACGATAGTCTAACTTCGGCATAGCGCGCTGCACGCATCGCCGACGATGACGTGGCGTAGGTTATGAAAAGGCTGCCGCACAACGATTCAAATCATAACCGCCGCAGAAATGGAAGTGTCAACATCGCAGTCACACCTTGGCGATCTTGCCAGCGTATGCCAACCTCTGAAAAATGCGTCTAAAACTCTGGCGCACGTCGAATACGGTATGGGTAAGTTTGGTATGTGTGAATAGAACGCTAAAGTACGCAATCATACGTCATAGTAAGTGGAGTACGTCTTGTAATTTTAAACATGTTGAAAATTTTACGACGTACTTGCCGTATGACACACGCTCCGCATGCGATGGGAATAAGTTGTACACACGATATGCGATCGTTGACACACATCGACACACGTTACTTGAAAGTTACTCATAAGTCGAAACACGTCAATGGTTAGCGTCGGTGTTCCAGACTCCCGGTTTTTTTTTTTCTTCGGTATGACGGTGTTCAGTGTACAGTGCGGTTATGATTTAAATCGTTGAGCGGCAGCCTATTAATTATATTATATTATAACCACACTCGAAATCAAAGTGTCAAAATCACCATCATACCGAAACAAGGAAGAAAAAAAAAACAAAACAAAAAAAACAGGAAGTCTGGAACACTGACGCTAACCATTACCTTGATGTGTTTCGACTTATGAGCACCTTACAAGTAACGTGTATCGATGTGTGTCACCGATCGCGTAACGTGCCTACAACACGTTACTCATAGGTTAGAAATAAGTTTCGGGTACGCTAAACATTACCTCGACGTGTTTCGACTTATGAGTAACTTACAAGTAACGTGTGTCGACGTGTGTCAACGATCGCGTGACGTGCCTACAACTTATGGCCAGCGTTATGCGGAACGTGTGAGTCATACGCTGGCATAAGTCTTAAAATTTCAAGCATGGAAAATTTGAGGACAACCGAAAAGTACAACGTTTAAAGCCAGCGTACAACGACGTATGGCAGTGTTTTTCAGCATGCTCTCAATGTTATCAAAACTTACCCATAACGTATTCGACGTGTACCAGCGTTTTAGACAAATTTTCCAAAAATCGGCATAAGCTGGCTAAAATGTCAAGGTGTGACTGGGCCTTTAGACGTTTGGGCCTCACGAAAAGCTATGACCTTTATTTGGCAAACTATATTTCTAAATTGGCCTCCAAAGCCAGTTGCTGACTGGGCATCTTCCATTGTGCAAAGTCTTTTCTTGGCACATCTGAACCTTTATCTCCCTCCAAGGCCTTCATGTGCAGCTTGATGGAGTACTGCCCTCCCACATGAGCTGGCACACCAGCCTCACATTTTGCTTCAATTGACACCCTGCAAACCAAGGCTTTCGAGATCATTGCAATCTCCCACTGTGAAGCTTAGTCTCTGACACTATCACTTTCACATCGCAGACAGGTCGGTGGTCTCTCTGTATTCTTCTACCTCCTTTCTGGTCTTGCCTACTCTGCCCTTTCCATGCTCTGACCACCACCCCCCCCCGCCAACCCCCCACCCCACAACCCTCTCAGGTTTCTACAGGGCACACATACTATCAGCCAGTAATCAACTTCTGGTGAAACTCTCAAAATCAAGACACTGCTCACCTCCAGTCATTCATTCCTCTTTTTTCACGACTGTGGAACCAACTTCCTCAGTCTCTTCCATCTCATTCTTCCTTCCAAAGCTTCACGACTGCTGTTCACCACCATCTCAGGTTATCCTCCATCCACAACCTTCATCCTTTTTACAACAATTAATCATCCCCAAGGCCAACTTTTTCTGAGTTTCAAGTTTTTCCTTCCACTTCTGTGATTTAGTTTGAGGCTGTATCCATCTTTTTCACCACTGTGTCCGCCTCTTGCTCTCATTCATCCTCACATACATTCTTTCTCTAAGTTTCCCTCTATTTTGGCCTTCAACCCTGCTGTTGATGTGTCACCCCTCCCTATCTCGTCCTACTTTTATTTTTGTTCTGTTACATCCTGGTCCATTCTGTTCTGGATCCTCCACAAGCCTCAACACAATGTTCAAACAAATCACACCTTCCAGTCAGTTATTTAACCAAAGTCCATTCTGTAACATTGCCTATTCTTTAACATCTTGTTATGCTCTATATAAATATGCTACTGAATCAATTAAATTCATTGTTAGTCATGTGATTATTGCCTCGTGATTTGTGAGTTTATTCCACTTCCCATGTGCTTGCACAGACAAGAGGAGCCTGGCAGTTTTCTCTGTGCAATGCTTTGTGCTGCGGATGCTGACCTTTCAGCACCTCCGTTCGACTCCCTGTGCTCCTATGCCTATGAGGGTGCTGGCTCTCTTGCTGGCTCTCTAAGCTCCCTCAGTTGCTCTGACGATGATGGTGATCAGCGCTACGACCGCCTCGCTGACTGGGGACCACGTTTTCAGCACTTGGCTAACCTGTATGGTCATCCCATGCCAAATGGACCCTGACCTCGGCTTGTGGCTGATAAGATAGCATTTTATGGAAGATATCAGACCGGAATAATCTAAAAAGGGCTCGTCTCTGTGCCTGAGAAAAAAGTGAATATGGAAGCAAGATGTCTGATTTCCACTTCCACAATCATGGTGGTCATATGGATTGGAATTGTTGAAACAAATTCCACAGTGTTACAAGATGAGAAGATGAGAAGTAATTTTCAAATGCTACTTGTAAAACCAGGAAATATTTGAATGAAAGCAGCAAAGACTGATTTATCAATAAAACTGCAGACAGGCAGTTGTACATGTGGCTGGAGTCCCACATGATTGATTGTCTCATCTATCCAAGGGACCCACAACTTGACCTTTATTTGGCTGAACACTAATTGGTGAACTCTACCACAACCAAGCCAGCAGGCATTCAAAATACAATGAATGTCTAGCTTGTGTAATTTAATGGTTTTGGTTTTGTTTTTTGAGTGAACTAGAAATAAGGAGTTAATTCATTGGAATATGATGGACTTGCTAATTCACTCAGGATTTGTAAATGTTGCTCAAATCTATTTGGAAAAGTACTTTCTGGTTAAAAATATCATAATTCTAGGATTGATTTTGAAAGCAGAAAGTAAGAATGTATTATCGATCTTTTTGATCAGAAAAAATATTAACAGTGAGCTGGCTAGCCTCGGTACGCCTACTCGTCTTTGAGTTTTCTCGCCTGGATTTGATCATCGACCCAGCGATAAACTGTCTGAATGTCGAGACTGGGACCCAGTAGTCTCGATCCAGCTATAAACTGTCTGAGTTTTCCAGACTGGGTTTAAAACCTTGACCCTGCGATAAACTGTTTGAGTTGGCTAGACTGGGTTCAAACCTTAACCCAGCTATAAACTGTCTGAGTTGTCGAGACTGGATTCGAACCTTGGCCCAGCTATAAACTGTCTGAGTTGTCGAGACTGGATTCGAACCTTGACCCAGCTATAAACTGTCTGAGATTTCGAGACTGGGTTTGAACCTTGACCCTGCGATAAACTGTCTGAGTTGTCTAGACTGGGTTCAAACCTTGACCCAGCTATAAACTGTCTGAGTCGTCGAGACTGGGTTCGAACTTTGACCCAGCTATAAACTGAGTTGTCTGGACTGAGTTCGAACCTCAGTCAAGCTAAAAACTATTACTTTGGTGTTTCACGTCGGTGATTCGGCAATGTTTGCTCTTTCAATCAGAAGGATGTGAAGCCAGAGGACCCGTTTTCCAGCACTGATAGTTTGTAGATGTTAAAGATCTCACGTTGTCTTTTGTGAAGAATAGGCGGGTTATTGCCAGCATTCTGAACAAACCACTAATTTCTGTCAAAACTACAGTAAGCAAGTGGTCTGGTCTTGAATATCCGATACCACCAGGTTACACTGCTTGCTATCTCACAGTGTGGTTTCTGACTGGGCATCTCCTACACCATCAACAAATTCACGTTCCTAGGTTGTTCACATGCCACATGTGAACAACCACCTTCGTCCATGAAGGGCAACCATGTTGATTGTTAGCGGAAGAAAATCAAACGGACACTGGTGAGAGAACGAAGGAAAGTAATGAAAAGTTTAGAGATAGTTACAAAAAATGACAAAGAAGGTAAACATGGCACGATGATCAGATATTTCAGGAAGATTTTTTTTCTCCGTGTGAATAATGATGTACAATAATGATGAAAGGTCTAAGCAAAGTAAACTGAAAGCAAAGTGGCAGGAAAATAATACAGGAAGCGTAAGGAAAGAAACTAAAATGGCTTTGGATCCTTTCTGCAGGATTTCTGTAAAGTTTTCTTTGGAAAGCTATTTTGTATTTTCAATGTAAATTTTTATTCATAAGTTTTCAGAAAATGAAATAGTTGGGCTCTTCGTAGTTCAATTAGAAGATGAATGTCCGGATTTCTCCCCGCCACCTCTCCCCGGTTTATTCAAGCTCTCTTTTGAGGCATAATCAGTCTCGGAACCTTTTTAAAAGACTATTTTGTTACAGAAAGTAAGGTATTGCTTATTAAATGTGTATATCAAGCAAAGTTAATTGAAGCTGTAACGCCCAAATCCTCACACGTTCACAACTTTGTCATTACCTCAACGATGCAGCACAATAAACCAGAGACTGACGATTGGTTATCTGGCGTTTATAGGAAGAGTGATTAAATAATAGGGTTTAATTTTGAATGTAGAATTATCATATTATCATCGAATCCTTAAAGATCAATGGAAAAAAATTAATGTAAACCTGATTCTAATTGAGAGGGCTTTCAAAATGTTCTCAGACAAGATTGTCTAAGAAATGACAACTTTTTCAATTTATAACCATATTCAGTGGACATAGTATATCTGGAATTTAAGAAGGCATTTAATAAGGTACCACATCGGAGGTTGTGAGCCAAGTGAGGGCTTGTGGAGTGGCTGATCACGTAGCTAATTGCTTCCTATCACTAAACCAGTTTGCAATCCAAAGAGTGGCTGTGAATGGGAGGATTTCTTGCTGGGAGGATGTGAGTCATGGGGTACCTCAGGGATCAGTACTCGGACCATTACTATTCATTATTTACATCAACGATTTGGATAGTGGGGTGAAGAGTAGGCTTTCCAAATTTGCAGATGACACAAAGCTGGGAGGTGAGGTGGATAACAGAGAGGGTGGTGATCACATGTAGGAAAGTTTAGATACTTCAATATCTGTTTAAAATAAACAGATGCTGTTTAACATAAAGAAATGTAAGGTGTTGGGGATGTTATAAGAATAATGAAAATAGAGATTACAGGATGCAAGGGGCTATTTTGGAGTGTGTCACACAGGAGAAGGATCTGGGGGTGGTAGTAGATACGGGGCGCAAGCAAGCAGCACAGTGCCAGGTAGCTATAGGTAAAGCAAATAGGGTTTGAGGTTTTATTCATGGAAGAATAAATTACAGAATGGACACGAATAATGGACAACATAACTTTTCAGCAGAATGGACATGAATAGGACAAGGGGGCACAGTTGAGTAATGAACAGGAGAGTTAGGATGGAAGTAAGGCAAGGGTCTTTCACTCAGAAAGCGGTGAATGCATGGAATGGTCTTCCTGCAAAGGTAGTGACAGTAGAGTGAATTGTTCTAAAATTGAGTTGGATGTGTATCTGGAAATATTGTGGAATGGGGAGCACTAAGATGTTTGCATGATCAAGCAGGCTTGATGAGCTTCATGACCTTCTCTTGCAAAACAAGTTCCTTGTATCCTCATATTTGGTTCATGAATTTTTCCTACTAATTATGTGGAGTTGGCAGGATAGCTTGGTGATATGCACACTCATCTTTGAGCTGTCTTGGCTGGGTTCACCTATCATCCTGGTGTTTCACAGTTAGGGTCAATGTGTGTGCCATCAATGTGTGTGCCATCCTTCGGACGACGTTAAGCCAGCACTGATCATTGTTGGACGTTAAATATCCTACTTTGTCTTTTATCTAGAGGAGGCGACTTCGTCCAGCAGCCTGAACAAATTACGAAGTCCCGTACGCTCAGTCAAACATCTTGAGATAAAGTGTCACTGTTTCCAGAGTTGTATCGTAGCATTGAAGCACCCTTCCAGTTCAAGTTGTAATGAAGGCCCATAGTTCTATCCACTATACAGGCTTCCATTATTATTTATTATTTACACTTGTGCATTGGAAAATATAAAAAGTTGGCCCTTCTTGAATTATCTTCTCGTCTTCGTCGAACATTTTGAATGCACCTCATATCATAAATGATAAAAAAAATAAAGAAAACTAGGTGTTTGACATCTTTGAGGTAAATTGGAAAGGTGTGGTCCAAGGTGTGTGAAAATGTGTCCGTCTTAGTAAATAATGACATTTGAATGGCATTGAATTGGAATATTTAAGATCATTATCAAAAGTCGTTTCTCAGCTGCATTGCCTTAACGAGCTAGTCAAAACAACGTCAATATGATAGATGCTGATGAGATCACTCTGTTTAGAATACTAGTGTTTAGGACTGCACATAAGCTGCAAATATGAAGGGAATGATTCAATAGAAACACTTAGGACCAGGAAAAAGAAAAGTTCCATTTTTAAGGTTATAGTGTTATTGTCCAACTCTGAACACTTATGAGATTTTTCATGTCTGATTTTGAAAGGAAAACTGTGAAACCTTTTACAACGGGTCCCATGAAAGTTTCAAAGTTTTAACGTAATGGAAACAAAGCCAAAATGTTTGGATCTCAATAATTTATTTGTTCTCTTACAAGACTGCAACAGTACAATATTATTTGACATTATCGGTGGTGGATTAGAACAATCGTATTTTTGCTATTTTGTTAAATAACGTAACTTTGAATGCTTGAAGCACTTAGACTGCTTGGACCTTGTTTTCTCATCATTGTGCAATTTTGGTTTTCCTCTTTATCTGCTGTATTAAAGTTACTTTTTTCATATGTGCAGGTGGTCATGATGTTGAGCAAATAAAAACTTTGCATTTTTCTTATTTGTAAATTTTTTGCAGTTGATTTCATCCCATGGGAAACTTATCAAGTTACTTGCATCCTGAACTTGATTGGGTAGGTGTAGCAAATGTGTTGTTCTTGTGTTTAATGAAACCTGGGAATAGTTGTTTTAAACTCTACACATGATATCTTATCAATGCAACAAGGATTGGAAAATCTAAAGTAATAAAAACTTTTGTCCACCCATAAATTCTGCAACATTGTATTGATTATTGGATACAAGTCAGAATTGTATTGATAGAAACCTAACTGCCAATAAACCTTTGATATGTGTACATGATGTTTGGAAAACAACAACAAATGAATATCCCCAAACGTGACGAATGCTCATCTCCCTTGATGGAAGGCGGTCCAGAGTTGGGGTGCATTAGGTGATAAAGTTCATTTGCAATTTGATTTGATGGAATATTGGGGGCCAGTGGGGGCTGAAAGGCTTGATAACACGATTGCATTCACGCTGTGAAAACTAAGCGGGTCCTGAATTGATGAAAAACGTTCCATTAGTTTTTGTCCAGTGAAAGGACCCATAAAGCCTGTTAGAACCTAAAAGGGTATAAAAGGGTTCAAGAGGTCTAAATGGTGTAAGGGTCTAAAGTGTTAAAGGTCTGAAAAAGACTAAAAATGTCAAAATGATGTAATGGTCTTCAGGGGTTTAAAGGATCGAAGGAGTCTATAGGGTACATACCAAAAGTAGTGAAGGTCTAAGGGATCAAAAAGATCGAAATGATCTAAAGGGTGCACAGCATCTAAACTAAAGGATGTAAGGGGTATAAAGGGGTCAAAAGTGTTAAAAGTGTCTTAAAAGGTCTAAAAAGTAGAATGGTTCAAAGTGTCAATTTTTTTAAATGTCAGGAAACCTAAATTAGCGGCGATTACAAATAACGCCACAAATAATTACACTCAGTGAAGATGAATGAGCAGTTAAGAAGTGAAGAACAAGAAGCAAAGAGCCCAAACTGATGGACATGAGGAAGAGGAAGCAGCACTTGGAGTACATATTTACAAGAGTGCCACTGTAAAACACAGCAACAAATAACGTCCTCCCTCGGGGGTAGATATATATATATATATATATATATATATATATATATATATATATATATATATATATATATATATATATATATATATATATATATATATATATATATATATATATTTCCAGTAAACTCTGTGTCTGTGTGTCTGTCTGTCTGTCTGTCTGTCTGCGACTACCGTTTCTCGACAACCGCCGGTCCGATCGGATTGAAACTTGCCAGGAATATTGCCAGGGACCCGCGGATGTGCCTTTTCAAGGTTTGATATTAATCGGACGAGCGGTTCCCAAGTTACGGCCATTTATCTGTCAACCAATGACAAGACATGGTGCTATGACATCACGAATGACGTCATAATTAACGTTTATTTATTTATTTATTTTTTTGAACGATTGACGGTCCGATCTGATTGCAACTTGCCAGGAATATTGCTGCGGACCCGCGGATGTGCCTTTTCAAGGTTTGATATTAATCGGATAAGCGGTTCCCAAGTTACGGCCATTTATCTGTCAACCAATGACAAGACACGGTGTTATGACGTGAAAAATGACGTCACAATTAATGTTTATTTATTATTATTATTTTTTTTGCACGATTGACATCACAATTCTTCTTCTTCTTCGTTTGGTATGACGTCACAATCGACGCTGAGACCTGAGTATGTGCCTTTTCAAGGTTTGATATCATTCTTCATCCGTTTCAGCTATTTCCCAAGTGTTTCCCAAGGTTTGAAAGCTGTTTTTTCCCAAGGTTTAAATTAATTGTTCAAATTATTAATTAATCCCAAGGTTTGAATTTTCCCAAGGGAAACAGCTGTTTCCCAAGGGTTTGAAAACTGTTTTTTCCCCAAGGTTTGAATTAATTGTTGTGCTTGGTAGACATTTGTGAATAAATTTACAGAGAGAGGAGGGGCAAGAGAAGGGCGAGAGAGGGGGCGTCACAATTCAAGAGAGGAGGGGCGAGAGAGAGGGTGAGAGAGAGGGGCGAGAGAGAGGGGGCGTCACAATTCAAGAGAGGGGAGAGGGGAGGGGCGAGAGAGGAGGGGGATGAGAGTGGGGCGAGGGAGGAGTGGATGAGAGTGGGGGCGAGAGAGAGGGGCGAGGGAGGAGGGGGGAGAGGGGTTGAGAGTGGGGGCGAGAGAGAGGAGCGAGAGAGGAGGGGCGAAACTAGGGGGGAGAGAGAGGGGCGGCACAATTCTTCTTCTTCTTCTTCGTTTGATGTGACGTCACAATGGACGCTGGGGACCTGAGTATGTTTCCCAGGGGTTTCCCAAGTTATGGCCATTTATGATACGGTTGGTCCGATCTAATTGAAAAAATGTCCCAATCCAGTCGTCGTTTACGAGAGTGAAGGAACGAAGCTGCACATACTGCAATGGAAGTAAATTAAGCCGTGAAAGTTGAGGCAAACAATTCCTGCAGGTGTCCCAACTTTTGATGATTAGTTGCAAACCCTCTGTCTGTACAAAAGCAGTGTTGGAACAGACTGTGTTGCTACATCCTCTGATGCATTATTTGGACAAGTTTGCACTGCAGGAAGTAGTATATTGCTATCATAATGGCGAGAAAAAAGACAATTAACAAAGGAAGACAGACAGACCATTATCACCCTTAAAATGTAGGTCTTTCCTTTAGAGAAATTGCAAAGAAGCCAAGGTGTCCGTGATTACAGTTTCCTACGCCATCAAAAGGCACTTGGAAACTGGAGGAAACTGACAGAAGAGGTCTGGCAGACCCAAAGCTACAACACAATCAGAAGACAAGTTTCTGAGAGTCAACAGCTTGCATGATAGGTGGCTCAGAGGACAGCAGCTTCAAGCACAGCTTAACACTGGTCGAAATCGAAGTTATATATCATACCAAAAAATCGAAGTAAGGAAATCTCAGTTTCAACTGTGAAGAGAAGACTTCGAGCTGCAGGTTTGACAGGTCGAGTGGCGGTAAGAAAGCCATTGCTAAGATGACAAAACAAGAAAAATAGGCTTGCCTGGGCGATGAAGCACTGCCAGTGGATGACTGAAAACTGGAAGAAGGTCTGATGGACCGATGAATCAAAATTTGCAATCTTCGGTTCATCACACAGGGATTTTGTACAATGTCAAGTCGCGGAAAGGATGGTTCTTCAGTGTGTGACACCAACTGTCAAACATGGAGGACGAAGCGTGATGATCTGGGGCTCTTTTGCTGGATCCAAAGTCATCGACTTGCACAGAGCAACTGGCACCCTGAACCAAAATGGCTCCCACAGCATTTTGCAGCGCCATGAAATACCCTCTGATCTATGCCTCGTTGGTCAGGGGTTCATCCTCCAGCAAGATAATAGCCCATAACATACCTCCAGGCTATATCAGAACTACCTCAAAAGAAAAGAACAAGACGGAAGGCTTCAAATCATTGAATGGTCAGCAGTCTCCAGACTTAAACCCCATCGAGCTGGTAAACCCCATCGAGCAGTATATATATATATATACATATATATATATATATATATATATATATATATATATATATATATATATATATATATATATATATATATATATATATATTTGGATATATTTGTTTTCATATATATGTACATCGATGGAAAAACTGATAATAAGGGTAGAACAAATTTCAAAAAAAAAATTTTTTTTTTACTTTTTTTTTTCGACTGGATCGACTACCCAACAGACAAACATATCGACGGAAAAACTGATAATAAGGGTCGAACAAATCTCAAAAAAAATTTTTTAATAATTCTTTTTTTCGACTGGATCGACTACCCAACAGACAAACAACGGAAAAACTGATAATAAGGGGAGAACAAATTTCAAAACAAATTTAAAAAAAACATTTTTTCGATCGACTACCCAACATAGACGGAAAAATTGATAATAAGGGTAGAAAAAATATCAAAAAAAAAATTTTTTTTTTTATATATTTTTTTCGAATGGATCGACTACCCAATAATAAGGGGAGAACAAATTTCAAAAAAACTTTTTAAAAAACATTTTTTTTCGACTGGATCGACAACCCAACAGACAAACATATCGACGGAAAAACTGAAAATAAGGGTAGACCAAATTTCAAAAATCTTTTTTCAAATAATTTATTTTTTCCCACTGGATCGACTACCCAACATATTGACGGAAAAACTGATAAGGGTAGAACAAATTTCAAAAAAAAAAAAAAAATTTATGTTTTTTTTCGACTTGATCGACTCCCCAATAATAAGGGTAGAACAAATTTCAAAAAAAAAAATATTTCAACATTTTTTTATCGTCTGGATCGACAACCCAACAGACAAACATATCGACGGAAAAACTGGAAAAAAGGGTCGAACAAATTTCAACACAAATTAAAAATAAAACATTTTTTAAATAATTTTTTTTTCGACTGGATCGACTACCCAATAATAAGCGGAGAACAAATTTCAAAAAAAAATTTTTAAAAACATTTTTTTTCGACTGGATCGACTACCCAATAATAAGGGGAAAACAAATTTCAAAAAAAATTTCAAAAAACATTTTTTTTCGACTGGATCGACTACCCAATAATAAGGGGAGAACAAATTTCAAAATTCTTTTTAAAAAACTTTTTTTTTTCGACTGGATCGACTACCCAACAGACAAACATATCGACGGAAAAACTGATAAGGGTAGAACAAATTTCAAAAAAAAGTTTTTAAAAATTTTTTTTCGACTGGATCGAGGACCCAACAGACAAAGATTTCGATGGAAAAACAGATAAAAACCAGAACAAATTTCAAAAAAATATTTTTTTTAATATTTTTTTTTCGACTGGATCGACGACCCAATATGAAGGAGAGAACAAATTAAAAAAAAAAATTAAAAAAACATTTTTTTTCGACTGGATCGACTACCCAATAATAAGGGGAGAACAAATTTCAAAATTCTTTTTAAAAAACTTTTTTTTTTCGACTGGATCGACTACCCAACAGACAAACATATCGACGGAAAAACTGATAAGGGTAGAACAAATTTCAAAAAAAAGTTTTTAAAAATTTTTTTTCGACTTGATCGACGACCCAACATATCGACGACCCAACATATCGACGAAAAAACTGATCATAACGGAAGAACAAATTTCAAAAAAAATTTTTTTTTTTTCGACTGGATCGACTACCCAATAATAAGGGGAGAACAAATTTCAAAAAAAATTTTCAAAAACATTTTTTTTTCGACTGGATCGACTACCCAAGAGACAAACATATCGACAGAAAAACTGATAATAAGGGTAGAACAAATTTCCAAAAATTTTTTTTTTACTTTTTTTTTCGACTGGATCGACTACCCAACAGACAAACATATCGACGGAAAAACTGATAATAAGGGTCGAACAAATTTCAAAAAAAAATTTTTAATAATTTTTTTTTTCGACTGGATCGACTACCCAACAGACAAACAACGGAAAAACTGATAATAATGGAAGAACAAATTTCAAAACAAATTTAAAAAAAACATTTTTTCGACTTGATCGACTACCCAACATAGACGGAAAAACTGATAATAAGGGTAGAAAAAATTTCAAAAAAAAAAATTTTTTTTTATATATTTTTTTCGAATGGATCGACTACCCAATAATAAGGGGAGAACAAATTTCAAAAAAAACTTGTTAAAAAACATTTTTTTTCGACTGGATCGACAACCCAACAGACAAACATATCGACGGAAAAACTGAAAATAAGGGTAGACCAAATTTCAAAAATCTTTTTTCAAATAATTTATTTTTTCCCACTGGATCGACTACCCAACATATTGACGGAAAAACTGATAAGGGTAGAACAAATTTCAAAAAAAAAAAAATTTTTATGTTTTTTTTCGACTTGATCGACTCCCCAATAATAAGGGCAGAACAAATTTCAAAAAAAAAATTTTTTCAACATTTTTTTATCGTCTGGATCGACAACCCAACAGACAAACATATCGACGGAAAAACTGGAAAAAAGGGTCGAACAAATTTCAACACAAATTAAAAAAAAACATTTTTTAAATAATTTTTTTTTCGACTGGATCGACTACCCAATAATAAGGGGAGAACAAATTTCAAAAAAACTTTTTAAAAAACATTTTTTTTCGACTGGATCGACAACCCAACAGACAAACATATCGACGGAAAAACTGAAAATAAGGGTAGACCAAATTTCAAAAATCTTTTTTCAAATAATTTATTTTTTCCCACTGGATCGACTACCCAACATATTGACGGAAAAACTGATAAGGGTAGAACAAATTTCAAAAAAAAAAAAATTTTTATGTTTTTTTTTGACTTGATCGACTCCCCAATAATAAGGGTAGAACAAATTTCAAAAAAAAAAATTTTTCAACATTTTTTTATCGTCTGGATCGACAACCCAACAGACAAACATATCGACGGAAAAACTGGAAAAAAGGGTCGAACAAATTTCAACACAAATTAAAAATAAAACATTTTTTAAATAATTTTTTTTTCGACTGGATCGACTACCCAATAATAAGCGGAGAACAAATTTCAAAAAAACTTTTTAAAAAACATTTTTTTTCGACTGGATCGACAACCCAATAATAAGGGGAAAACAACTTTCAAAAAAAATTTGAAAAAAGATTTTTTTTTTTCGACTTGATCGCTGCCCAATAATAAGGGGAGAACAAATTTCAAAAAACATCTTTTTTTCACATTTTTTTTTCGACTGGATCGAGGACCCAACAGACAAAGATTTCGATGGAAAAACTGATAAAAACCAGAACAAATTTCAAAAAAATATTTTTTTTTAATATTTTTTTTTCGACTGGATCGACGACCCAATATGAAGGGGAGAACAAATATAAAAAAAAATTTCAAAAAACATTTTTTTTCGACTGGATCGATGACCCAATAATAAGGGGAGAACAAATTTCAAAAAAACTTTTTAAAAAACTTTTTTTTTCGACTGGATCGACGACCCAACAGACAACCATCGACGGAAAAACTGATAATAAGAAAAGAACAAATTTCAAAAAAAGTTTATAAAACATTTTTTTTCGACTTGATCGACAACCCAACATATCGACGGAAAAACTGATAATAAAGGGAGAAAAAAATTCAAAAAAAAACTTTTTTAAGTATTTTTTTTCGACTGGATCGACTACCCAATAATAATTGGAGAAAAAATTTCAAAAAAACTTTTTAAAAAACATTTTTTTTCGACTGGATCGACAACCCAATATTAAGGGGAGAACAAATTTCAAAAAAACTTTTGAAAAAACTTTTTTTTTTCGACTTGATCGCGACCCAATAATGAGGGAAGAACAGATTTCAAAAAAATTCTTTTTTTCACATTTTTTTTTTCGACTGGATCGACGACCCAACAGACAAACATTTCGACGGAAAAACTGATAATAACGGAAGAACAAATTTCAAAAAAATATTTTTGTTAATATTTTTTTTTTCGACTGGATCGACGACCCAATAATAAGGGGAGAACAAATTTCAAAAAACTTTTTAAAAAACATTTTTTTTTCGACTTGATCGACGACCCAATAATAAGGGTTGAACAAATTTCAAAGAAATTTTTTTAAATAATTTTTTTTTCGACTGGATCGACTACCCAACAGACAAACATCGATGGAAAAACTGATGAGTCGAACAAATTTCAAAAAAAGTTTAAATTTTTTTTTCGACTTGATCGACAACCCCACATAGACGGAAAAGCTGATAATAAAGGTAGAAAAAATTTCAAAAAAAAAACTTTTTTTTAATAATTTTTTGCGACTGGATCGACAACCCAATAATAAGGGGAGAACAAATTTCAAAAAAAAAAAATTTTAATATTTTTTTCGACTGGATCGACTACCCAATAATAAGGGGAGAACAAATTTCAAAAAAAACTTTTTAAAAAACATTTTTTTTCGACTTGATCGACGACCCAACATATCGACAAAAAAAACTGATCATAACGGAAGAACAAATTTCAAAAAAAATTTCTTTTTTTTTCGACTGGATCGACTACCCAATAATAAGGGGAGAACAAATTTCAAAAAAAAACTTTTTCAAAAACATTTTTTTTTCGAATGGATCGACTACCCAAGAGACAAACATATCGACAGAAAAACTCATAATAAGGGTAGAACAAATTTCAAAAAAATTTATTAAAGTATTTTTCACCACTTGAACGACGACCCAACATATTGACGGAAAAACTGATAATAAGGGTAGAACAAATTTCAAAAAATTTTTTTTTTACTTTTTTTTTCGACTGGATCGACTACCCAACAGACAAACAACGGAAAAACTGATAATAAGGGAAGAACAAATTTCAAAACAAATTTTAAAAAAACATTTTTTCGACTTGATCGACTACCCAACATAGACGGAAAAACTGATAATAAGGGTAGAAAAAATTTCAAAAAAATATTTTTTTTTTATATTTTTTTCAAATGGATCGACTACCCAATAATAAGGGGAGAACAAATTTCAAAAATCTTTTTTCAAATAATTTATTTTTTCCCACTGGATCGACTACCCAACATATTGACGGAAAAACTGATAAGGGGAGAACAAATTTCAAAAAAAAAAAAATTTTATGTTTTTTTTCGACTTGATCGACTCCCCAATAATAAGGGTAGAACAAATTTCAAAAAAAAAAATTTTTCAACATTTTTTTATCGTCTGGATCGACAACCCAACAGACAAACATATCGACGGAAAAACTGGAAAAAAGGGTCGAACAAATTTCAACACAAATTAAAAATAAAACATTTTTTAAATAATTTTTTTTTCGACTGGATCGACTACGCAATAATAAGCGGAGAACAAATTTCAAAAAAACTTTTTAAAAAACATTTTTTTTCGACTGGATCGACTACCCAATAATAAGGGGAAAACAAATTTCAAAAAAAATTTGAAAAAAGATTTTTTTTTTTCGACTTGATCGCTGCCCAATAATAAGGGGAGAACAAATTTCAAAAAACATCTTTTTTTTCAAATTTTTTTTCGACTGGATCGAGGACCCAACAGACAAAGATTTCGATGGAAAAACTGACAAAAACCAGAACAAATTTCAAAAAAATATTTTTTTTTAATATTTTTTTTCGACTGGATCGACGACCCAATATGAAGGGGAGAACAAATTAAAAAAAAAATTTCAAAAAACATTTTTTTTCGACTGGATCGACTACCCAATAATAAGGGGAGAACAAATTTCAAAAAATCTTTTTAAAAAACTTTTTTTGTTCGACTGGATCGACTACCTAACAGACAAACATATCGACGGAAAAACTGATAATAAGGGTAGAACAAATTTCAAAAAAAAGTTTTTAAAAAAATTTTTTCGACTTGATCGACGACCCAACATATCGACGGAAAAACTGATCATAACGGAAGAACAAATTTCAAAAAAAAAAAATTTTCAACATTTTTTTATCGTCTGGATCGACAACCCAACAGACAAACATATCGACGGAAAAACTGGAAAAAAGGGTCGAACAAATTTCAACACAAATTAAAAAAAAACATTTTTTAAATAATTATTTTTTCGACTGGATCGACTCCCCAATAATAAGCGGAGAACAAATTTCAAAAAAACTTTTTAAAAAACTTTTTTTTTCGACTTGATCGCTGCCCAATAATAAGGGGAGAAAAAATTTCAAAAAACATCTTCTTTCACATTTTTTTTTCGACTGTATCGAGGACCCAACAGACAAAGACTTCGATGGAAAAACTGATAAAAACCAGAACAAATTTCAAAAAAATATTTTTTTTTAATATTTTTTTTTCGACTGGATCGACGACCCAATATGAAGGGGAGAACAAATTAAAAAAAAACATTTTCAAAAAACATTTTTTTTCGACTGGATCGACTACCCAATAATAAGGGGAGAACAAATTTCAAAAAATCTTTTTTAAAAACATTTTTTTTTTCGACTGGATCGACTACCCAACAGACAAACATATCGACGGAAAAACTGATAAGGGTAGAACAAATTTCAAAAAAAGTTTTTAAAAATTTTTTTTCGACTTGATCGACGACCCAACATATCGACGAAAAAACTGATCATAACGGAAGAACAAATTTCAAACTTTTTTTTAATATTTTTTTGCGACTGGATCGACAACCCAATAATAAGGGGAGAACAAATTTCAAAAAAAAAATTTTTAAATATTTTTTTCGACTGGATCGACTACCCAATAATAAGGGGAGAACAAATTTCAAAAAAAACTTTTTAAAAAACATTTTTTTTTCGACTTGATCGACGACCCAACATATCGACGAAAAAACTGATCATAACGGAAGAACAAATTTCAAAAAAATTTTTTTTTTTCGACTGGATCGACTACCCAATAATAAGGGGAGAACAAATTTCAAAAAAAACTTTTTCAAAAACATTTTTTTTCGACTGGATCGACTACCCAATAATAAGGGGAGAACGAATTTCAAAAAAACTTTTTAAAAAACATTTTTTTTCGACTGGATCGACAACCCAACAGACAAACATATCGACGGAAAAACTGATAACAAGGATAGAAGAAATTTCAAAAAAAAAATTTTAATTTTTTTTTCGACTGGATCGACTACCCAACAGACAAACATCGATGGAAAAACTGATAATAAGGGTAGAACAAATTTCAAAAAAGTAAAAAAATAAAAAAATTTTGACTTGATCGACGACCCAACATCTCGACGGAAAAACTGATAAAGGTAAAACAAGTTTCAAAAAAAATATATTTTTTTTTTTTCGACTGGATCGACTACCCAATAATAAGGGGAGAACACATTTCAAAAAACCTTTTTAAAAACCGTTTTTTTTTTTCGACTGGATCGACGACCCAATAATAAGAGGAGAACAAATTTCAAAAAAACTTTTTAAAAAACTTTTTTTTTCGACTGGATAGACTACCCAACAGACAAACATATAGACAGAAAAACTGATAAGAAGGGAAGAACAAATTTCAAAAAATTGTTTTTAAATAATTTCTTTTTTCGACTGCATCGACGACCCAACAGACAACCATCGACGGAAAAACTGATAATAAGAAAAGAACAAATTTCAAAAAAAGTTTATAAAAAAATTTTTTTCGACTTGATCGACAACCCAACATATCGACGGAAAAACTGATAATAAAGGGAGAAAAAATTTCAAAAAAAAACTTTTTTAAGTATTTTTTTTCGACTGGATCGACTACCCAATAATAATTGGAGAAAAAATTTCAAAAAAACTTTTAAAAAACATTTTTTTTCGACTGGATCGACAACCCAATATTAAGGGGAGAACACATTTCAAAAAAAGTTTTGAAAAAACTTTTTTTTCGACTTGATCGCGACCCAATAATGAGGGAAGAACAAATTTCAAAAAAATTCTTTTTTTTAACATTTTTTTTTTCGACTGGATCGACGACCCAACAGACAAACATTTCGACGGAAAAACTGATAATAAGGCAAGAACAAATTTCAAAAAAAAAAATTAAAAAAAATTTTTCGACTGGATCGACGACCCAAGAAAAAATTTAAAAAATTTTTTTTTTTCGATGGATCGACACCCCAACAAAAAAAAAATTGAAAAAAAATGTTTTTTTTCAACTGGATCGATTACCCAAAAGTAGGGTGGATATACTGGTTCTAGCTCACTTTTCCCCATGTAAATGAATGGGGGATTTTCAGCGATTCCCTTTTTTTTTCCCTAAAAATAAACCCCCTTTTTATCCGTGTTTTTTTTTTTTTACAGCCGTTTTTCCCTGCTGTGCAGGGGTTTGGCTTTTTGTGAGGCAATGTTTTATGGCCGGATTCCCTTCCTGGACGCCTCTTACAACACAGGGATATGGTACACCTATTCTAACCGGGGTATACACCGGGACCAGTACACTGGTACTCACTTCGCCGACCTTGGAAGGATGACAGGCTGAGTCAACCCCCTGGTGTTAATTCAGCAGCCAACAGGGCTTGAACTCAGGACACTGGGATCCCAAGCCGCCACCCTAACCACTAAGCCAACACCAGGCTTTGTATATATATATATATATATATATATATATATATATATATATATATATATATATATATATATATATATATATATATATATATATATATATATATATATATATATATATATATATATATATATATATATATATATATATAACCAGGCTATCCCAAGGTATATTTATTTGTCTCCCCTTTTAACCTGGAGGTTGATCAGCTCACTCATTGAACCTATAAAGATTTGTTCATTCTCAAATTCCTTCAATAGTTTAATTTTCTTTGCACAATAATCCCCATCTAAAATATTGACAAACAAAACATTTGAATCTTTATATTTTTTAAGATACCCCTTTTGTGCCATTACGAAATGATAAACTTCTCTTAATGCTCTTGTTTGACCACCTCCTGAGCCACATATCATTTTGAGATTATAGTAAATTGTTTTTTCATTGTTCAATTGATAACCATCAAAGTTTTCAGTCCATTCAAGGATATTCATTTTTTTCTTTACATCCTCTAACTTACTACTTTTTAAATTGATTCGCTTATTTGTTTTATTTACCTTTGTTTTAGTTATTTTTTCAATAAGACTTATTTGATATTTTTCACATTCATTATGTTTTCCATTTATATACCAAGACTGAGATTTTCTCCACTCTTTAGTTTGATTAATACTTGGTTTGAACATTTATATATTGCAAAAAAACGCGGCGGTAGCCCTTAAAAAACCCTAACCCATCTTCCCATCGTTAAAACACAATCTATTTTATACACTCTATCATACAATATCCATATGGAACACAATCTATTCCATTATCTAAAATAAATCTCTTATCATCAAAGGCTCCTAATGCCTTTTTATTTACTTCTTCACTATACATCTTATGTTTATAACTTCTTATTGTATTCATTTTCCTATATTCTTCTTTCTTATTCATCAAACAATTATAATAATTTCTAAAAGTTATTGATTTCTTTATTACATATTTCTTTATTCCCTTTAACCTCTTATCAATCTGATCACCATACTTATAAGCATATGCCTTTGCTCTCAATCCAATAAACTCACTCATTACTTTTCCACCCAACTCATCCTTAAACTTACCAATAACCTTTTCATTCTTTTTGGAAAATAACTCACTCTTCTTGCTGAAATTACTTGTATCATATACTCCAATATTTTTCCTCATATCTTTATAAACATCATCAGTTTTTATATCTAGGATAAAACTATCAGTGTCCATATACAACAATGAAACATTTTCACCATACTCTTTCTTTAAGTCATTATACAAATAATCATACATCAATATCTTTGATAAATCAAGAACTGCTGTTCCAATATAAATTGGTTTATCCATTACAATACTTTCCTTTTTCATATGAATTGCAGAAAAGTTCTCTGAAAAAACCTCTTCTCTCTCAAAACTTGGTTTATCAATCTTTTTTTTTTTTTTTTTTTTTTTTTTTTTTTTTTTGTATACCTTGGTCGAGGCTCGTATGAGAGCTAACACACAACTCACAGCAAGGAGGCATGAGACAAGAGGGGCGGGAGTGGAAGGGACAAAACATTGGGGAACAGACACAGGTGAACTGTGGAAGGGAGAGGGATGGGGATGGGACGGGGAACATGGCGAGGGGAAGATGGACATTAAAGGGACTTTCAGGAAGGAAAGCAGGAGAATTGAAGGAAGTGGGCTTGGGTGGATTATCGGGGGTAGAAAGGATCGAGGATTTGGATGGGGAAGATAAGAGGTGGCGGTGAACAGCTGTTTTGAAAGGCTGAAGGGAAGAATGGGAAAGAATAGAAAGAGGAAGTTTATTCCAAAGGCGGGAAAAAAAGAGGAATGAAAGAGTGAAGATGAGCAGTGATTCGTGATTTTGGTAGTTTTACCAGAAGGGGGTTGTTGGCATGGACCTTGAGCGCCCTGTGGAAATGTGGTTGGGACAAATCGCAGAGAGAGCAGGGGGGCAAGGCTGGAGAGGAGTCGGTAGAAGACAGAAAGACCACCGACCAACCTGCGGTGATTGAGTGAGAGGCCCAAAGACTCAGCTTCATTGCGGGAGATGCCAATGATCTTAAAAGCCCTGGTTTCGACAGCGTGAAGTCGAGAAAGGTGGGAGGCAGGAGCACCAGCCCAGAGGGGAGAGCAGTACTCCATCAGGCTACGGACAAAAGCTTTGTAAGTGGTCAGGAGCTCAAGAGGGCCGAGGAAGGACTTTGCACGACGGAGGATTCTCAGTCGGCGACTGGCTTTTGAGGCAAGGTTGGAAATGTGACTTTCCCAGGAAAGGTCATGGCAGATAGTGAGACCCAGAAGCTTGAAAGAAAAGACTTCTTCCAGAGGATTGTTGAGAAAGTGGATGGGGGGTTTTGTAAACGGTCCTTTCGAAGAGACATAGTGAGAGTGTGAGATTTGTCTGGATTGAAAGACATGTTCCACGTGTTGGACCAGTTTGTGATTTTATCCAGATCTGCAGTGAGCGAAGAAGTTGCTGCTTGCCGGTCTGAGGGATGGCAGATGGTAACGGCAGAGGGTTGAGTCATCGGCAAAGAGAAATAGAGGATTTTCCAGAGAGTCCGAGAGATCATTGATGAAAACCAGAAAAAGAACAGGGCCCAGAACGCTACCTTGAGGAACTCCAGCCTGCACAGGAAGAGGGGATGAAAGAACTCCATTTAGGGCCACACGTTGACTGCGACAGGAGAGGAAGTCTGCGAGCCATGAGTGGAGATGGCCTTGAATACCATGGGAAGAGAGTTTGGTGAGTAGGGCAGGGTGCCAGACTGTGTCAAAAGCACGTGATATGTCCAGGGATACGGCTCGGATTTCCTGTCTGGCATTGAGGACCTCCATCCATTGATGGGAGAGCAGTAGCAGCATATCTAGGGTAGAGTGACCTGGTCTGAAACCAAATTGATGATTGGAAATCAAGCCATTGGAGAAGAGGAAGGATTTCATGTCTGAAGCGATGATGGATTCCATAACCTTGCTGATGATTGGGAGAAGGCTGATTGGTCTATAGTTACAGGGATCTGTTTTTGCACCTTTTTTATGCAGGGCAGTGATGTTAGCAGATTTCCAAGCAGATGGCAGATGACCTTGGGAAAATGAGAGGGTGAATAGAACAGAGAGAGGGTGAGCAAGAGCAGAAGAGCAGGCTTTGAGGACACGTGGGCTGATGCCGTCTGGACCGGTTGCAGAATCTGACTCGAGGTTTGAAAGCAAGCTCTCCACCTTGTCAGGAGAAAAGGATACAGAGTCCAGGGACAGTTGGGTGCGACTGGGTAAAGTGGGTAGAGATAGTGATGGGTTTGGGACACAAGATTTAGCTGCAAACACCGAGTTTAGACATTCAGCTTTATCACGTGTGGAATCAGCAGTGCGGCCATTTGAGGTAAGGGAGGGGATGGAGGGGGAACATACACCAGAAACAGATTTGATTAAACGCCACCAGGATTTTGAGGAGGGGGAGAGGTTTGAGAGTTCAGACTTGAGATGAGAAAGATGTTGTTTTCTGGCTCTCCTGAGGGTAGCTACACACACTTGTTCCGAGCTTTGTGGAGAGAACTGAGACTGCTCTCGGTTGGGTTTGCTTTCCATGAGGCAAAGACAAGTTGTTTCAGGACAACTGCCTCGCCACAAGCTTCAGTAAACCAAGGGCGGGAGGAAGGGTAAGACAACTGAACACGAGAGGGGATAAATCTGTGCATGAGGGAGAGCAAGTTTCTTTGAAAGAATTCCCAGGATGAGTTGATGTTTGAGAAAGTAGTGATAGGAGACCAGTCTGTAAGTTTGATGGCTGCTCGGAGACCCTGCCAGTCGGCTTGAGTCAAATGCCAGACTCGATGGGTGAGGTGGTTCTCTGATAACAGCCAGAGAGATGTCCACTTTAATAAGGACGTGGTCAGAAGAACCAATTGGAGCGAAGGAAGAGCAGCAGATATTGTCAGGGGAAATTTGTCAAAATCAGATCCAGAAGAGATGGAGTACCATTGGTTGAGATCCGGGTCGGGAAGTTGGACCGATTGAGTCAGTCCCAATGAGTCACAGAAAGCTTTTGCTGATGTCCCATGGCAGGTGAGAGAGGTACCCACACCTAGCCAACTGGCGTGATGACAATTGAAGTCGCCACATAAGAGGAAGAGAGAGTTTGGATGAGAAGATAGAAGATGGTCCATGTTTTCGGAGAGTGAGGTGTAGATGGAGTCATCACTGTTCGGTGGACGGTACAGTACACATATAAACATGAGGTGGGGGTGGCGGGGACGCCGAAGCCAGAGGTATTCTTGGAGGTGTGGGGGAGTGAGAGCAGTGCAGGGAGAGTGAGGAATAGAGTCTTTGATGAAGAGAGCAACACCTCCACCAGGACGAGGCTCAGGTCTGTCATACCGTAAGAGGGAGTAACCAGGGAGAGATACTTGGGAGTCAGACACGCCTTGGGAGAGGAAAGTTTCTGTTAGGCAGATAATGTCTGGTTTGTCAGAGGCAACCTGCATGGAAAGATCTGAAAGGTTTGCGCGAAGGCCCCGGATATTTGAGGTCCACACTTTTAATGAAGAGGTAGGGGAGGAGGCTTTTGGTGCAGGAGGTGGAGGGGGGCGGGGGAGGGTCGGACGAGGGACGAGGGGGGAGGTAAGGAGGGTTGCTGAAGGAGTGTGGGGTATTGCAGAATAGCGAGGGGAGGGGGCCGAATGAGGAGGAGAAAAGGCTCTGTGGTGCTGTGGAGAGAGGGGGACAAGAGACAAGGAAGATGGCAGTTGAGGATTTGAGGAGGTGGAGTGAAGAGATGGAGGTGAGAGGGCAGTGGAGGGAGGCAGGTTGGTGGATGAGAGGGGGGGCAACTTAGAGAAGGAAGAGTGAGGGGGATGAAAGGTGGGAGAAAGGTGAGGGGGGAATTTTTGAAAGAGGTGAGAGGGAGGCTTGGAGGGAGAAGAGTGGGATGGTTGCTTTGAGAGTGAGAGTGAGGGGTGAGGGGGGTGAGTTGGCACTGAAGTTGGAAGCTTCTTTCACTGAAGTTGGAAGCTGGAAGCTTCTCGAAGCTTCTTTCCAAGATGTTGCGAATCTAATGTTTTGCCTGTTTCTAACATTTTCCATAGTCTTTCCAAATACAGCATTATTCATTAATTTATAAAAGTCCCCTTCAAATTTTACTTTTGTATTTGCTCTCATATCTGTATTGAATTGAATATACTTTTTCACCCAAGGACTTTGTTTAAATTTTAAAACTTATGAATTTTAGCTACTCTCAATCCTTCTCTCAAAAACTGTTTTAAGCTTCTCTGATGCAAAACATATCCCTCTTTATCATAGAATGTTGTTAATAACTTTTCTGTTGATTTACCTTTAATATTAAAACTTTTATGATTATCACTTAACCATTCTTTCTTTGGGGTTTCTTTCTCACATGCAAAAGGAAGATCTTTATGCTTATTATGAAGATCACTCGGGTACCTCAAATCAACTTCAAAATAATAACCTTCTTCTTTGTCATTCAATTCCTCTTGAGAAGAAATAACAATATTCATCAAAGCCTTTTCATAATCCTTTTCTTCCACCCACTCTAATTTACCATAAGGCAGAGATTGAGACATTGCCCATCCATACAAATTATTAGCATCAAAATACATCAAATAATTACTATCTTTTTCACTATCATAATTTGGAAGATATTTATTATTTGCTTTAGCATATCTTTTTGAACATACTTGTGATATTCCACCTCTCTTGGACTTCTCAATCATCAAAAGCATATCAACATCACTGATTAAATCTATATCTTGTTTTGTCATTTTCAACATTGCACTCCAAGCTAAACCAGGAGCTGTGAAATAGTGGGCAGGGTCTAATCCATTACAATTTTTATTATGACAGAGTGATCTAAAAGCTTCAAACACATCAGCTAACAATAAAACATCTGTTTTTAGATATAAATCATGATATTCTCCAAGGTTCTTTATCTTAAATAATTTCCATATTTCTTGTGCGTGTTTATATTCCTTATCACTTATCTCTTCTTCATAAAGGTTATTATAGAAACTTTCTTTTGATGGAAGTTGTGTTTCTTTAAATCTCATAAATGAATCCATATAATCATAAGGATAAATTCCCTTACTTGTAAGAATTTTCTCTTGACTTTGAATTTCATTCCTTGTTTGAATTTCCTCTCTCGTAAGAATTCCTTCTTTAATCAGAATTTCATCTTTAATCAGAATTTCCTCTTTAGTTAGAATTTCATTCATTGTTCGAATTTTCTTTATAATTAGAATTTCATCTTCAGTTAGAATTTCTTCATTAATTTCCTCATGAATTAGAATTTCCTCTTTACTTTGAATTCTCTCTTTAATCTGAATTTCCTCTTTAGTGAGAATTTCCTCTTTTGGAAAGAATGAATTAAGATTTGGAAAAGAGTCCGTGGAGCTTAGATTTGATGCGAGGTAGGCTAGTGGTGTTCCCATAAACTTGTAAGAATCAAGAAACCGAAAACGAGTTATAGGTTTTGTGAATATCATTTTTGTAAATGAAATATACTTTTGACTTGTGTTTGTTATGGCAGAAATATTCCCTGGTGTTTTTGAAAGTTCATTTATAAATAGATGTGTATCATAGTTGGCGCTGTTGTGAAGAAAGACTGGAATAAAAGAAGGTAATTTATAATTAAGATTACAACAGGAATGAGCGGGGCCTCTATATTTACCAGTAAGATGACAATGATCCCTAACTTTAGACTCCTTAATTTCCCCCTCACAAATATAACAGATATTGTTCTTTCTAAATTCTAATTTTTCTTCTTTGGTTAATTTCATCGGTTCATTTGTTTCTTTCATTAATTTAGTGAGTCTTATACAATCCTTTTCTAATCGTTTTACAAACTCTTGTGAAGCTTTTTTTCCACGATAATGTTCAAGTTTGTTATACTTTTCTCCAACAGATGATTTGATATAATAAAAGAAACCACAAGGAATATGTTTTTGATATTTATTTGTATATGATTCTTTTGGATTAGGAGAAGCAGTATTTATCTTTTTAAGGATACACTCAAAATCAGCGTATATCACAAATGGGTGCATGATAGATTTATTATAATCTTCAAAAGAAATCTTTTCACCAGGTTTAGGCATTGTAATTACAGCTGATTTATGATTACTACAATATTTTGAATGTTGTTCTAATCGTTCTTTTGTATGAAATGAATTAAGACATCGCTTACAAGGATATATTTTGTTTGCTGTTCTGAATACCTGAGAAGAGATTAATCTTGATAAATTATTGATGTATGTGTAATGTGAATTCTTTCCAACACTAAAATATAAAAGATCAATGTGTGTTTCTTCATTTTTATAGTTGTTTGAAATTTTTAATATTTGAACTTTGTATCCGTTAATCCATATACATTAATAGAAAGATTATTCTTTTTCTCAAATTTAGGAATATCTGTTAGTGGCATTGGGAATTTAAAATCTTTAATGTCCAAGGTATTCTCATATTTCATATATTGTTTTACTCTTTCTGAATTACATTTTGGTGGATGAAAGTGAGCAAGAACAGACCAGAGAAAACATTTATTATCATTGTTCTTAATATTAACAACTGCCTTCTTTAGTTTTATTTCTTTTGGTAATTCAATATAAGAAGAAGCCTTAAGAGGGTTTGATTTTAGAATGTGTATATCTAAAAAGATGATTTTTTTAATATTGAATCCACTTCCTACCACTGTATTATCAACATCCTCCTCTTGTCTTGATAGTTCTTCATAAACCCCACTATTCAAAAAATCTTGAAATGATGTTATAAAATGAAGATCTGTTCTCATATAAGGAGTTTGTTCTTCATCTTGTCTTTTCATATTCATTTTCACTCCCATATAAAACTTTAAAGTTTTCATTTCTTTTAATGTCTTTTTAATAAATTTTTCAACATCGGGTTTCACTATTACAATTGATTCAGCTATTGATGATGGACCGGGTTCTCCAAATTGAAAAATCCTTATTTTTATATGCCCTTTAAATTCCCCATCAGTGTTTTCAATATAATAGTCTCCCTTTACTTTAAACTCATTTTTCTTGTATTTTTGTGATTGAAGATGTTTATTATAACTACTCTTCAAAACATCCTTTGAACAGATATCACAATGTTTTCTTTCCAACTCAAGAGGAGATATTTTATGAAACAGATTAAATGTGTGTTTGTTGGTTCGGAGGTGTTTTCTATAATGTTTATATTCGTGATTACAAACATCGCAGTATGTTGTATTCACCATATTTATAGAATAAATCTTTGCTTAAACTAAAATTTTCTTGATGAAAATTTCGTTTATTTTACAGGTGAATCTGTGCTTAAAACCATTTTATCCTCCAACTTTTTCACTTAATAAATACAATGTTTCAAGACACAAAAGACAAGTTTCAATCAATCTCTTCATTTGTTAAAGATACTGAGAAATATGTCAAGGATGTAAAATTGAACAAAGATAAATATAACAACTATTGGATAAAAACTATTATGGTAAATAATATGAGTTCTTCAATTTCCTTCAGTGGAAGGGCTTTTAGTATACCTGGTAGAACATCAATTAAAGTATCTCTAACAAAAGTTTCTCCTCTCCTTCTAGTAATATATTCAAAACTAGAAAAAGCAATGAAACAAGAAAAGGTATCAAAAAATAAAAACCTTATGGATGAAGCTTTAGAAAGAAAAGATAAGACCATCTGTAATATGCAAGGAGAAATTAGTATTTTTTTCAACAACCCTAAAGATGTAAATCCTGATGAAATAAAGGATGTTAATATATCAGGTGAAATGACATTTCGTTCAATAGTAATTAACGATCATTTTAAAATTACCTTTAATATAAAAAAATGTTGTCGTTGAATCTGATAATGAAAAAAAGTAGATCGATATCGATGGTAATATTATTAAATATGAGTCAATATACAACTGAAAGTATAGATGAATTTCAGTTTAAGTAAAGTTTTACTTTATAAATATGCTAGACTTTCCTGATTCTCCATATGACAAATTTGAGAATTGTCCTGCGTGTGAAAGACGGGGATTAAACACAGAGTCAAAAGCCTATAAACAATGTATATTCTGTGATTATCTTCTAATTAATGATAATAAAAAATATAAAAAGGAAAATAATTCTTTTAGATTTACACCAAAAATGAATTACTTTACAAGATTGATTAGAGAAATGAATGTAAGGTATGAGGGTGATAACACACCTTTCCTTACAAGGGAAGAAACTGAACGTATAAGAGAAATGTTCAAAGGATTGTTGTTATATATTATTCATGGATGTAATTTTCAGGGAAATATCAACACAAGATATTGTATAAATAAAATAATGGATTATCTTGAAATTAAACCTGAACTTAGGATAAAATATAGAGTTTCTAAAAAAGCCAATAATAAATTAAATAACCTGTTTTTCAAATATATAAATGAATGATTTTTTACCTATTTGGGAAAACAAGATAAAATTTAACAACCATAAAAATCTCCCAAATTCATTAAGATGTCTCATAGTTGGTTCAAGTGGATGTGGAAAAACCTGCTTACTTTTAAAAATGCTCCTCACTCCCAACTTTTTAGATTATGATAATTTAATAATTTTCACAAAGTCGAGTTTTCAACCAGAGTATCAACTACTCTCACAAGGTTTTAATGCTGGTCTTCAAAAAGAAGATATAATTGGTTTATTTAAACGTCAAAAAAACCGAAATGATTATAACATTGAAGATATAATTCAACTATGTTGTGATACACAGAGATGCAAAAAGAAATCAAATCCTATAACTTGTATTCTTAGTGATAATACGGATGATATACCGTCTCCCCAAGATTTGGATAAATCAAAAAAGAACCTCGTTATCTTTGATGATTGTGTTAATGAGAGAAAGCAAACGGTAATGGACAGCTACTACACAAGAGGGAGACATTCTTCTTGTAATTGTATTTATCTTAGTCAATCGTACTTTCAACTTCCTCGTCGTTCCATCAGAAACAATGCTAATACTTTTATTTTATTCAAGTTAAATTCAATAGATATCAATAATTTTTGGAGAGATAATTGTTCTATATTATGTAGTAAAAAGAAATTTGAGGATTACATGAAGCACACGACTGAAAAATATAAATATATTGTTGTGAAACAAGATGAGATATTAAGGGATATATTTTTTGTTTTATAAACAATTACATATATAAATGACAACTATTATTGTAAATCTTGTGGGTAAATCTGCTTCTGGAAAAAAACTTTCATAAATCAAGGTTCTTGTGTAGTACAAATGAGAATATTGTAAATTTACTTGAAAAACACCCCGAGATATGCATTGTATCAACAACAACTAGAGCAATAAGACCTGGAGAAGTAAAAGGTGAAGATTATCACTATATTTCAGTGGAGGAACATATGCGATTGAGGAATGAAGGTCAAATTGCGATTGAGGAATGGCACCCTGCCCTACTCACCAAACTCTCTTCCCATGGTATTCAAGGCCATCTCCACTCATGGCTCACAGACTTCCTCTCCTGTCGCAGTCAACGTGTGGCCCTAAATGGAGTTCTTTCATCCCCTCTTCCTGTGCAGGCTGGAGTTCCTCAAGGTAGCGTTCTGGGCCCTGTTCTTTTTCTGGTTTTCATCAATGATCTCTCGGACTCTCTGGAAAATCCTCTATTTCTCTTTGCCGATGACTCCACCCTCTGCCGTACCATCTGTCATCCCTCAGACCGGCAAGCAGCAGCTTCTTCGCTCACTGCAGATCTGGATAAAATCACAAACTGGTCCAACACGTGGAACATGTCTTTCAATCCAGACAAATCTCACACTCTCACTATGTCTCTTCGAAAGGACCGTTTACAAAACCCCCCCATCCACTTTCTCAACAATCCTCTGGAAGAAGTCTTTTCTTTCAAGCTTCTGGGTCTCACTATCTGCCATGACCTTTCCTGGGAAAGTCACATTTCCAACCTTGCCTCAAAAGCCAGTCGCCGACTGGGAATCCTCCGTCGTGCAAAGTCCTTCCTCGGCCCTCTTGAGCTCCTGACCACTTACAAAGCTTTTGTCCGTAGCCTGATGGAGTACTGCTCTCCCCTCTGGGCTGGTGCTCCTGCCTCCCACCTTTCTCAGCTTCACGCTGTCGAAACCAGGGCTTTTAAGATCATTGGCATCTCCCGCAATGAAGCTGAGTCTTTGGGCCTCTCACTCAATCACCGCAGGTTGGTCGGTGGTCTTTCTGTCTTCTACCGACTCCTCTCCAGCCTTGCCCCCCCTGCTCTCTCTGCGATTTGTCCCAACCACATTTCCACAGGGCGCTCAAGGTCCGCCAACAACCCCCTTTTGGTAAAACTACCAAAATCACGAATCACTGCTCATCTTCACTCTTTCATTCCTCTTTTTTCCCGCCTTTGGAATAAACTTCCTCACTCTATTCTTTCCCATTCTTCCCTTCAGGCTTTCAAAACAGCTGTTCACCACCACCTCTTATCTTCCCCCATCCAAATCCTCGATCTTTTCTACCCCCGATAATCCACCCAAGCCCACTTCCTTCAATTCTCCTGCTTTCCTTCCTGAAAGTCCCTTTAATGTCCATCTTCCCCTCGCCATGTTCCCCGTCCCATCCCCATCCCTCTCCCTTCCACAGTTCACCTGTGTCTGTTCCCCAATGTTTTGTCCCTTCCACTCCCGCCCCTCTTGTCTCATGCCTCCTTGCTGTGAGTTGTGTGTTAGCTCTCATACGAGCCTCGACCAAGGGATACAAAAAAAAAAAAAAATGTTTGAGGAGGTTTCTCTTGGTACAACAAAATATTCACATTGTAAGAGTGAGTTAAGGAAACTAAAATCTGGTGGTGTTGGGATATTAGAAACTAATCCAGAAGGAACGAGACAAATTATTAAACATCTGAGCGGAGTGAAGATTTTATCATTCGGTTTTGATGTTGATGAAGAAACTCAACGCAAACGTATGAAAAGCAGAGATGCAAGTATTAGTGAAGAAGAAATTACAACTCGCATTAATGTTAATAAAGAATTTGATGAAATATTTAAAGAAAAGGATTTATCTGAACACATCTACTTGAATGATGAAGAAAAGGAAAATTTCCCTGTTGATCTTTACAATTCATTAAATGATATTTTACAATAAATAAATGGATGCAAAAGAAAGAGAAAGAAGATTTAAGGAACATCAAGAGTTGGTTTCAAAAGTTGTAAAACAACAGGAAGACATAAAGAAGATACGCAGACAGAAACTAACGGGCGAAGAAGCATTTGAAAGAAAACAAGAGAAATTTTTTAAACCACTTTTAAAAACTTCCCAAGAAAAAATGAAAGATGTTTCCACAGTTCCCATAGTAGAATATACTCCCAGAAAGCTCCCAATGTTAAAAGATTTCAGTCAAATGACGGAGGAAGAATTAGAGCATTTAGGAGAATTAGAATATGATGATGAAGGTTTATTTCAACAACTGGAAGAGATTAATCAACCCCCTGATTATATTGTGAAGGCTGTTCAAAACAATGAATATTCAGCGGATTCAAAAACCAAAGCAGGACTCATTCCAACAGAACAACCAGCAATATTTCATCTTCTTCAAGAAAAGGTATTGATATTTAATGATGAATTAAGGTTCTTGGGTTCTGCTCAACCCCCTGTTAAACTAACTCCGAGATTAATGTTTCTTCTCACAAAAGATGGAAGACAAGGTTCATCTGTGAGTGATGAATCAAAGTATATTGATAAACCATTGGATATGGAAAATAATGATGATAGAGTATATATTGATTTGCTGAACACTCTAAATTATAAGGTTATTCTTTTTGGTAAAAGTAGGAAGAATGAGAAGGAGAAACACATTATTCAGGCTTAAAGTATCCTTGGTTCAGGTGTTAGTTTTCTTCCAAATGACCCATCGCAATTAGTTAATAGACTGTTATTGTTGTTTGGCAGTAAGAAGGCTGGAAATAACAATTGTTTTAATGAAGCATCAGCCATTTTAGACCAGTTGATGAACATGAAAATAATTAATAAATATCAATATAAAGACATTTTATCTCATATTAAATAAGATGAGAAGCACAATCCTTAGTTTCAATTTCACAACAAGCGACCACACATCTTCATTCCCATACCCTCTACAACTTGACACAACAAAAGAATATGAGGCATCTTTATTATCCATGGAAACTTATAATACCTTATTTAATATAACCGAGAAAAATGACAAGTTTCGTTATAATCCGGGAAGTGGATACAAAACGATAAGTCTCACCCGGAGCATATGAGATTTCTCAAATATCTTCCAAAATTGCTCGTCTTATGAAAGAACAGGGTGATGAACCAAAAAATATTGTTATAAACATTCAAAAACATACTTCAAAATCAACGATTAAAGTTACAAAATAACTACAAGGTTGATTTCACAATTGATAATTCATTTCGAGAGTTATTGGGTTTCTCCTCAAAAAAGATTGAAACTAATGGGACATTTTACAGTGAAAATGTCATTCAAATATCCTCAGGAATAAATTCAGTGTTAATTCACTGTGATTTGATTGATGGTGCTTATAATGATGGAAAAAAAACAAATACAATATTTTCATTCAGCGCATACTCAACCCCAATTGGTTATAAATTCAATATGGAACCTAAAAATTTGGTTTATCTCCCTGTGTCAGGAAAAACCATACACAGAGTAAATTTTAGGATAACCGACCAAGATAATCATGTGATTTCTTTTAATGGAGAAGTTATATCCATCATAATTCACCTACGTGAAGTTTTCCAATAAATAAATACGATGGTTATTGTGAGGAAACACGAGTTGGGAAAATATAAAATAATTACAGGGGATGGGATGTTCCTTTCCCCATACTACAAGGGTGAAGGTATGTATCTTGGTAGAGGACACCATAAACCTAAGAGACAAAGGGGTGTTGGACATCAATTTAGAGGAGATGGGATAATTGATACTCTCATGGGTATTGGTTCAACTATTCTTAAACATAAAGATCTAATTGGTTCAACTGCTTCTGCTGTGGGAAATGTAGCAGGTGCTGTAAAGAGTATAAAAGATGCTCAGAAGGAATCTCATAAATTACAAGCAATAAAAGAAATTAAGAAAGGCAAAACTCAGTTGTCCCCCCAAGAACGACAGAAAATAATTCAAATACTTGGATCAGGGTTTCAAAAGTTTTAACATCTTTTTTCCTAAATAAATACAAGTATGGAAGCAATTGATAGTATCTATGATTTGGATGATACTATTATTATCTCAAACTCCACTAAAAAAGAAGATTACTTCAAGGTAAATGCAATAACTGGAACAGACTGGAATACGAATGGTACAAAAAGTTTTGAAATAAATAATCAACAAACCTATTTGAATCTCTCAGAAAGTTTCTTGTTGTGTAAATTTAAATTCACTAAAGCTGGGAATAACACAAACGCTACACTTGTAAATGATTTCTTCTGGAAAATGTTTGATAGTGTGCGTTTGTATATTGGAACACAAGAAGTTGAAGTGGTTGATTATGTCTCTGCTGTATCTGAAATGATAAAATTTACACTCTATACATTCAGTGATAGAATGGGAAAGGGGTCTGTCGAAGGTTTTATTCCTGATATGTCAACGGGAACAAACACAGACCCTGGATATACTCAAAGGAAAGGAATGTATAATGATGATACAAAAACAGAAAATAGTTTTACTGTGGCAGTTCCTCTTAAAGGTATATTTGGATTTTGTGATCATGATAAAGTTCTGTATGGTCTTAAAATTAGATTTCAACTACAGAGGAATGATAATGAAAATCGATTGCTTTTTGGTGTTGGTAGTGCTTTTGGTGAACAGAATAAATTTGTAATTGAGGAGATGAGTTGGTATATCAGTGAATATACTCCTAATCTTAAAACAGAAGAGATGTTGAATCGAAGACTTAACTCAAAGAAACCACTCAGTGTATCATACCTCAAAAGAAGATGTCAACACGTTAAACTCAACCAAACTACTTACACGTGGAATTTGGGTGTTCTGGAAGGAAAGCCACGATATCTGTGGATCATTTTTAAAAAGCCAGATGGTGATACTGCGACTGATAAGAATAATGCATTGAGTGATAATGCTAAGGTGAAACAACTTCACGTTTCTCTAGATGGAACATTTTATCCACGAGATAGATTGGAAATTAATTGGGAAAAAATGATTTTGCTGAAGCATACAAGTCTTACCAAAAGGTGTGTGAAAGTAATGGAAATAAAGAACCTATTTTGGATATGACAGCATTTAAAAGTTTGTATACAATCTATGCGTTTGACCTGAGCGCTCAAAAGGAAACTATAAAGTCTAATCGAGTGGATACTTCCCTATACATTGAAAGAGGAGAGAGTGAAGAAGTTGATACATATTGTTTGCTTTTGGAAGAAACAGAATTGCAGATTAATACAGATAATGGTGTGATGATTAGTCTCACATAATTTTTTGTTAAATAAATGAGTGGCAAAGTACCAACTGGGGTATATGTTAATCAAATCAATCTTCATAAACTATCATCTTGTGTTCAAAATCAAAAGCCTTGTACGATTAACGTTAATACAATTCAGAGAAAAGGAGCAGTAAGAATTGATGTTTTGCTCACAAGAGAACAGGTTAAAATCTTGAATGACACTGGCTCACTTAAAATTAAAATGACAAAACCAATGTTGAAAAAATATTCAATAAGAGACGAGTGGAGGATTTCTCCCATTTCTAATTCCTTTATTTGCTGGTTTAAGTGCGGTTGGAGCATTGACAGGTGGTATTTCAACAGCGGTGAAAACTGCCAACGAAAGGAAGGCTCAACTCCAGGCTCAAAAAGAATTGGAAAGACATAACAAAGAGTTGGAGAAACAAATTAGTGGAAGTGGTGTTATTGTAGATTTTGCTGAAAAACTTGAAGGTCTGCCTGATAAAGCGAGATTGTTAGTTGGAGATATGCTTTCTTCTATAGCACAAGCAGGTGTAAAATTAACGAAAAGAGGTAATGGATTATATCTTTCTCATAAATAAATGAGCATTGATGAGTGGTTGAAATAATTTGGAAAGAATACAACATCAAATTTACAACTTGTCAAATATTGTAAGAAATTAAAAATTCATAATATGGTTATTTGTATGAGAGATGAATTAACAAATGTGCCGAAACATACAAAGAATATTATTATGAACTTAGAAGATAATAATGGGAACGGTTCTCATTGGGTTTGTATTTTTAATAGTCAAGACAAATATTATTTTGATAGTTTTGGTCTTCCACCACCTGTTGAAGTCATAAAATTCTTACAGAATGGTGTTTATCAAACATTTCAAGTCCAAGAATTAAATTCCAAGTGTTGTGGTCAATTATGTCTATATGTGTTATTTCAACTCAACAAAAATAAAAAATTTTATATTATTTTTAATCTAATATAAATGACTTATGTTGGTAAAGATGGTTCTATCTTTGGTGTATCTCAAGAACTGGATATTGATTTATCAAATTATTACACAAAGGCACAGGCTGAATGACATAAATATAATATAACCAAAAATATTAACATGAAAAATGTTTATAAATTAAAAAATTATCCAAGCCCGACTGACGCGAATGACTTGGTGAGATTAAGCGATTTATCACAATATATATCCTTAAATAAAACGGCCGTGTATTCCAAAGATACAGAAGTGGTGATATTATTTCCAGGTCATACAGAATTCACAGTTCGAATTAAAATATTTTTTTATAAAGAAGGGCGTATCGTTTGTATGAGAATAGAACAATGGGGGTATGATATGAATGATTTAGGGTATAATTGGTCATTTAAAATTAACCTCGAAGACCTGGAACAATTAAATCAGTCTCGTAAGGAAGAATATTATCCACTTGGTATTGAGAATGAGTTTTGTGGGGCCACGATTAGTAAACAACAAATAAAATAATTTAATAAGGGTAAATATAATAATGGTTTTGCCCTTGTTTATCTCATGAAAACAGAAAAAACAGGATTATATATAATAAGTAAGGAAATACAAAATGATTTAACTATGGGAAGATGGGGAGGTGTTTCGTGCCATAATGTTATTCTAACATATATTTCTAATACATAAATGACAGCAAGAAGGCTTCAAGAAAATTATCATTTCTGTGTCCAAGCATACCTTCAAGAAAAGGGTATTCGGTATTTTAATAAATATGTTCTACAACATAAGAATGAGGTATTTTCAATAAAAGATTGGCATTATGCTGATGTTGATAAACCGACAACTTTAGATTTAATGAAAATGTTAAATAATGAAAAAAATATAAAGTTAAGAAAAGGTAAGGCTCTTTTAGAAATTCAAAAGAAATTTTATTGGTTTCCTGTTGTAAAAAAAATTATTTTGGATACAGGAATAGCAAGAAATCCTGATGAATGTATATATAATATTCTATGGGGTGTAAGCGATTCAAGGATAGTAAGGGATGAGGAAGGAGTTGAAGAAGAGAGGGAAGAGGAGGAAAAGGAGAAGAGAGAGAAGGAGAAGAAAGAGAAGGAGGAAAAGGAGAAGAGAGAGAGGGAGGAAAGAGAGAAGAGAGAGAAGGAGGAGAGGGAGGAAAGAGCGAGACAAAATAAATGTCAAAATATGGAAACCAGTGAGATTAAAAAAAGATTGGTGGTATTACAGAAAATAACTCAACCCACCGAGGAGGAAAACAAAGAATTGACAAGTCTATTTGCAATATTTTCTTCAAGACTATCATCGACAAGCTATTCATTTTAATTCAAGTTTTTTCTTAAATAAATGGAGGAGAGAGTGAAGGCATTTCTAAGGATTCTTTATGTTTTAAAAATTAAGATTCAAATGTGCATGTTGGAAACTAAAAAGGTTTTTGCACTCTGCAGGAATTTTTCACATAAATAAATGAGTTATTGTCTCAAATGTAAAAAGAAAACTAATACTAAAAATATTTCATATATTAAAAGTAAAAATAACAGGGTTATACAAAAAGGTATATGTTCGGTGTGTGGTTCAAAAAAAAATCAATTTATCTCCAAACACAAACTCGGAGGAGATATACAAAAGTTTTTATCAGGAAGTAAATTTACAACTACTGGAATACCAGGGGAATTACATCTTCCAGGGTATTCTTTCTGTGGTCCAGGCACAAACTTGGATAAAAGATTAGATGAAGCAGACAATCCTAAATCCTGGAGTCAGCCTATCAATAGAGTTGATGAAGTGTGCATGAGACACGATATTGATTATGGGAATACCACAACGTTGGAAGAAAAGCATGAAGCCGATAGAGAAATGTTGTATAATTTGTCTCTGATACAAAATCCAACCTTGAGAGAAAAAGTTGATCGGTTCATTGTGAAGAAGATGATCAGTGCTAAATTGAAACTTGGTCTTGGAAATTCAAAAAACTTATAGGCTCTAATGATGTTATTAGGACTGAAGAGCAATTAGCTGATGAATTACATAAACCAATATTCACAAAGTTTCAGAGAAGGAAAGTTTATTCCAGGGAAGTTGATTATATCTGGTCTGCTGATTTGATTGAACTCAATAATGATAAGGGGTACAAGTATGCTTTAACCGTTATTGATTTGAGGAGTAGATATGCGTGGGTTGTCCCTTTAAAAAACAAAACAGGTAATACTCTTATGTTAGCTTTTCAACAGATATTTAATAAAAGTAAGAGAAAACCTGAAAAATTGTGGACTGATGAGGGTAGAGAGTTTTATAACAAGACATTTATGAATTTTCTAAAAAATAACAGTATTACATTATACAGTACCTTTCATGAAGGGAAGGCAGTTGTTGTTGAACGTTTTAATCGTACCTTAAAAGAGAGACTATATAAAAAATTCACACAACTCGGTTCACAACAATGGTCATCTTTTATTCAGGATATTGTGGATAAGTATAATGACACGATTCACACGTCAACGAATATGAAACCATCAGAAACATTTACAAAATTAAGATATGAAAAAGAGATTAATGTCAGAAAACCTAAGTTCAAAGTTGGTGATATCGTAAGAATATATAGGTGGAAATCTCATTTTGAAAAGGGTTATATTAAAAGATGGACTAACGAGCTTTTTAAAATTGTTGATGTAATAGATACGGTTCCTTGGACTTATAAGATATATGATTTGGAAGGGGAAGAGATTTTAGGTTCATTTTATTCACAGGAATTACAAAAGACAAAGATAAATTGAAATTTTTTGACTCCGCCCCTTTTTGACTCCACCCACACAAGCCCTGCCCACACAAACCTCACACAAACCCCACACAAGGTCCACACAAACCCCTCACAAGCTCCAATAAATTGAATTTTTTTGACTCCGCCCCTTTTTGACTCCGCCCACACACGCCCCTCCCACACAAACCCCACACAAACCCCACCACACACAAACCCCACACAAGCTCCACACAAGCTCCACACAAAAACTCCACACAAGCTCCACACACACAAACCCCACACAAGCTCCACCCATATTCATCATATTCACATAATTCGTGATTAGTTAATTAGTTCCCCACACACAACATGTTTATTTAATTAAAAAATTATCCACCCATCCACACAAGCTCCACTCATCCACCCATCCACCCATCTCTCCACCCATCCATTTATCCACACAAACCTCATCCACATAATCCTCATCCACATTCACCCCTCCCACATAAGCTCCACCCACATAAACCCCTGCCCACACAAGCTCCACCCACATAAACCCCGCCCACACAAGCCCCGCCCACACAAGCCCCACCCACACAAGCCCCTCCCACACACACCCCACCCACACAAGCCCCACCGAAGCCCCGCCCACACAAGCCCCTCCCACACAAGCCCCACCCCCCTCATCCCCCCCCCTGTGCGCCCCCCACCTTTGACCCACCACCTCCCTCATCCCACCCCCACCCTTCCCCACACACACACATGGGGATGGGAGGATGGGATGAGGGGGTGATGGGTCATTGGGGGAGCGCACCTACCCCCCTTTATCCTCTTCTTGAAATTCAGAATCAAGTAATTGTGAACAAAACAAATATAATTTATTAATATTGAAAATATTAAATATTCATTTGCGAGAATGTATAATCTTTCCCAGCAATCTTCTTCAGATGTCTTGTGATTTCGAAACTCAGACACCATATTCTGTTTTGAAACAAAAAGTGGATAATAATTGGGTTTTATAAAGATAATTACATGGTAATACGAGTAAGCCTCGTTGACCACTGAATTAACACACCAGGAGCCTGTCATCCTTTCAAGGTCAATAAAATGAATTCCAGTGTACTGACAAAACCGCGTCCAAACTAATGATGCAACCAACATAAGACGACATTCTAAAGAGAGAGTGATATTAATAATAATTCAGAAACATTTACCTCCAGAAAATCATGTGTTGTACAAGATTGCTTCAACAGCTGATGTTGTGTGATAGTGCTGAAAAAAAAAAAATAATAAGTCAAGGGTATAGACGAAGAGACAGACAGAGAGAGATTCAAACAGACAGGGAAAGCGACACACACACACACACACACACACACACACACACACACACACACACACACACACACATATATATATATATATATATATATATATATATATATATATATATATATATATATATATATATATATATATATATATATATACACACACACACACACACGTGTCTCACCATTGGTTTAATTCATTCGAGATCAGAGACCAGTCATTATAAATCATTGACCTCTTCAATAAGAGCAGAGAGAGGTAGGTAGAAAGACAGACAGAGAGAGAGACACACACACACACACACACACACACACACACACACACACACACACACACACACACACACACACGTGTCTCACCATTGGTTTAATTCCTTCGAGATCAGAGGACGTGATAAGACTTCGTACCACTCATTATAAATGTCTTTCAATTCTCTTCTAAAATCATTGACCTCTTCAATAAGAGCATTAATTTCATGCACCTCATCGTGATATGTAAACTCAATTTCTTCCAACGACCTGCCACGAAAAAAAAAATATATATATATATATATATCAGAATTATCATGATTTAATTAATAATCATTTGCTTCATCGTTCAAAGAGAAAACCATACACAAACTTACCAACTCTGTAGTGAGCTGTTGTCTTCATCAGAAGAGAGTGAGTCCATGTCTCAGTTGTAAAAATGAAAATCCCATCTGGCAGAAACTTTGTCTGGTGAATCACTTATAAGGCAACGATGAGGAAATTACCTAAGCATTGGGTGCGGCCACAGGAAATGACAGCTTGGAAAATAACTGGGCGATTGTATGAATCATTTACAAAACATACTTAAAATGGTTTTGATTCAAATGTTTTCAGTTCGTGTTCTGAGATAAAATATAAACACGAGACCTTGTCTCACAGAATAGTTCCTATTTTTTCACAGCATGACAGTCCCAAACCACTTCCTCATTCACACAGCACGACGGTGTCAAAAAAAACACTTCCACATTTTCACGGCATGAACTGAAAACATTTGAAACAAAACTTTTTTTATGGCGTGGTTTATACACAAAAATGATTTGCAACTCGGGCGGTGGTCAGATGAGATCATTAAGAGAAGTTTATCATTTCGTAATGGCACAAAAGGGGTATCTTAAAAAATATAAAGATTCAAATGTTTTGTTTGTCAATATTTTAGATGGGGATTATTGTGCAAAGAAAATTACACTATTGAAGGAATTTGAGAATGAACAAATCTTTATAGGTTGAGTAGAACAATATAGAACAGTACAGAACAGTAGAACAATGAGTAGAAATATATAGAACACAATGAGTGAGCTGATCAACCTCCAGGTTAAAAGGGGAGACAAATAAATATACCTTGGGATAGCCTGGTTATATATATACAAAGCCTGGTGTTGGCTAAGCCTGGTGTTGGCTTAGTGGTTAGGGTGGCGGCTTGGGATCCCAGTGTCCTGAGTTCAAGCCCTGTTGGCTGCTGAATTAACACCAGGGGGTTGACTCAGCCTGTCATCCTTCCGAGGTTGGCGAAGTGAGTACCAGTGTACTGGTCCCGGTGTATACCCCGGTTAGAATAGGTGTACCATATCCCTGTGTTGTAAGAGGCGTCCAGGAAGGGCATCCGGCCATAAAACATTGCCTCACAAAAAGCCAAACCCCTGCACAGCAGGGAAAAACGGCTGTAAAAAAAAAAAAAACGGATAAAAAGGGGGTTTATTTTTAGGGGAAAAAAAGGGAATCGCTGAAAATCCCCCATTCATTTACATGGGGAAAAGTGAGCTAGAACCAGTATATCCACCCTACTTTTGGGAAATCGATCCAGTTGAAAAAAAACATTTTTTTTCAATTTTTTTTTTGTTGGGGTGTCGATCCATCGAAAAAAACATTTTTTAATTTTTTCTTGGGTCGTCGATCCAGTCGAAAAATTTTTTTTAATTTTTTTTTTGAAATTTGTTCTCCCCTTATTATCAGTTTTCCGTCGATATGTTTGTCTGTTGGGTCGTCGATCCAGTCGAAAAAAAATGTTTTTTAAAAAGATTTTTTTGAAATTTGTTTTCCCCTTATTATTGGGTCGTCGATACAGTCGAAAAAAAAAGTTAAAAAAAAATTTTTTTTGAAATTTGTTCTTGCCTTATTACCAGTTTTTCCGTCGATGTTTGTCTGTTGGGTAGTCGATCCAGTCGAAAAAAAAATTATTAAAAAATTTTTTTTTGAAATTTATTCTATCCTTGTTATCAGTTTTTCCATCGATATGTTTGTCCGTTGGGTCGTCGATCCAGTCGAAAAAAAAAGTTTTTTAAAAAGGTTTTTTTGAAATTTGTTCTCCCCTTATTATTGGGTAGTCGATCCAGTCGAAAAAAAACGGTTTTTAAAAGGTTTTATTGAAATTTGTTCTCCCCTTATTATTGGGTAGTCGATCCAGTCGAAAAAAATATATTAAAAAAAAATTTTTTTTGAAATTTGTTCTTCCTTTATTTTCAGTTTTTCTGTCGATATCTTGGGTCGTCGATCAAGTCGAAAAAACATTTTTTTAATTTTTTTTTGAAATTTGTACTGTCCTTATAATCAGTTTTTCCTTCGATATGTTGGGGTGTCGATCCATCGAAAAAAATATATATATTTTTAAATTTTTTCTTGGGTCGTTGATCCAGTCGAAAAAAAAAGTTTTTTAAAAAGTTTTTTTGAAATTTGTTCTCCCCTTATTATTGGGTAGTCGATCCAGTCGAAAAAAAAATGTTTTTTGAAAAGTTTTTTTGAAATTTGTTCTCCGCTAAATATTGGGTCATCGATCCAGTCGAAAAAAAAAAGTTTTTTAAAAAGGTTTTTTTGAAATTTGTTATCCCCTTCTTATCAGTTTTTCCGTCGATATGTTTGTCTGTTGGGTCGTCGATCCAATCGAAAAAAAATGTTTTTTAAAAAGATTTTTTTGAAATTTGTTTTCCCCTTATTATTGGGTCGTCGATCCAGTCGAAAAAAAAAAATTAAAAAAAAATTTTTTTGAAATTTGTTCTCGCCTTATTATCAGTTTTTCCGTCGAGATGTTTGTCAGTTGGGTCGTTGATCCAGTCGAAAAAAAAATGTTAAAAAAATTTTTTTTTTTGAAATTTCTCTTATTATCAGTTTTTCCGTCGATGTTTCTCTGTTGGGTCGTCTATCCAATCGAAAAAAAAAATGTTTTTTGAAAAGTTTTTTTGAAATTTGTTCTCCGCTAAATATTGGGTCATCGATCCAGTCGAAAAAAAAAAGTTTTTTAAAAAGGTTTTTTTGAAATTTGTTATCCCCTTCTTATCAGTTTTTCCGTCGATATGTTTGTCTGTTGGGTCGTCGATCCAGTCGAAAAAAAATGTTTTTTAAAAAGATTTTTTTGAAATTTGTTTTCCCCTTATTATTGGGTAGTCGATCAAGTCGAAAAAAAAATTTAAAAAATTATCTTTTTTTTGAAATTTGTTCTTCCCTTATAACCAGTTTTTCTGTCGATATGTTTGTCAGTTGGGTAGTCGATCCAGTCGAAAAAAAATGTTTTTTAAAAATGTTTTTTTGAAATTTGTTCTCCCCTTATTATTGGGTCGTGGATTCAGTCGAAAAAAAAATTAAAAAAAAAAATTTGAAATTTATTCGACCTTTATTTTCAGTTTTTCTGTCGATATGTTGGGTCGTCGATCAAGTCGAAAAAAAAAAATTTTTTTTGAAATTTGTTCTTCCCATTATTATCAGTTTTTTGTCGATATGTTGGGTCGTCGATCAAGTCGAAAGAAATTTTTTTAAACTTTTTTTGACTCAGCCTGTCATCCTTCCGAGGTCGGCGAAGTGAGTACCAGTGTACTGGTCCCGGTGTATACCCCGGTTAGAATAGGTGTACCATATCCCTGTGTTGTAAGAGGCGTCCAGGAAGGGCATCCGGCCATAAAACATTGCCTCACAAAAAGCCAAACCCCTGCACAGCAGGGAAAAACGGCTGTAAAAAAAAAAAAACGGATAAAAAGGGGGTTTATTTTTAGGGGAAAAAAAGGGAATCGCTGAAAATCCCCCATTCATTTACATGGGGAAAAGTGAGCTAGAACCAGTATATCCACCCTACTCCCAAACATATCGACGGAAAAACTGATAATAAGGGCAGTACAGATTTCAAAAAAAAATTAAAAAAAACATTTTTTCGACTTGATCGACGACCCAACATATCGACAGAAAAACTGATAATAATGGGAGAACAAATTTCAAAAAAAAAATTAAAAAAATTTTTCAACTGGATCGACGACCCAACTGACAAACATCTCGACGGAAAAACTGGTAATAAGGCTAGAACAAATTTCAAAAAAAAATTTTTTTAATTTTTTTTTTCGACTGGATCGACTTCCCAATAATAAGGGTAGAACAAATTTCAAAAAAATAATTTTTTTAACATTTTTTTTTTCGACTGGATCAACGACCCAACTGACAAACATATCGACAGAAAAACTGGTAATAAGGCGAGAACAAATTTCAAAAAAAAATTCTTTTTAACATTTTTTTTTCGACTGGATCGACTACCCAATAATAATGGGAGAACAAATTTCAAAAAACTTTTTTTAAAACTTTTTTTTTCGACTGGATCGACGACCCAATAATATGCGGAAAACAAATTTCAAAAAAATCTTTTTACAAAACATTTTTTTTCGACTGGATCGACGACCCAACAGACAAACATATTGACGGAAAAACTGATAAGAAGGGAATAACAAATTTCAAAAAAACATTTTTAAAAAACTTTTTTTTTTCGACTGGATCGATGACCCAATATTTAGCGGAGAACAAATTTCAAAAAAACTTTTCAAAAAACATTTTTTTTTCGACTGGATCGACTACCCAATAATAAGGGGAAAACAAATTTCAAAAATTTTTTTTTAAAAACTTGTTTTTTTCGACTGGATAGACGACCCAACAGACAAACATAGACGGAAAAACTGATAAGAAGGGAAGAACAAATTTCAAAAAAATTTTTTTAAATGATTTCTTTTTTCGACTGGATCAACGACCCAACAGACAACCATCGACAGAAAAACTGATAATAAGAGAAGAACAAATTTCAAAAAAAGTTAAAAAAAAAAATTTTCGACTTGATCGACAACCCAACATTTCGATGGAAAAACTGATAATAAAGGTAGAAAAAATTTCAAAAAAAAAACTTTTTAAAGTAGTTTTTTTCGACTGGATCGACGACCCAATAATAATTGGAGAACAAATTTCAAAAATACTTTTTAAAAAACAGTTTTTTTTCAACTGGATCGACACCCAATAATAATTGGAGAACAAATTTCAAAAATACTTTTTAAAAAACATTTTTTTTTCGACTTGATCGCGACCCAATAATAAGGGAAGAACAAATTTCAAAAAAAATCTTTTTTTTAACATTTTTTTTTCGACTGGATCGACGACCCAAAAAGAAGGGGAGAACAAATTCCAAAAAAAAGTTTTCAAAAAACATATTTTTTTCGACTGGATCGACTACCCAATAATAATGGGAGAACAAATTTCAAAAAACTTTTTTAAAAACTTTTTTTTGGACTGGATCGACGACCCAACAGACAACCATCGACGGAAAAACTGATAATAAGAGAACAAATTTCAAAAAAAGTTTAAAAAAAAAATTTTTTCGACTTGATCGACAACCCAACATATCGACGGAAAAACTGATAATAAAGGTAGAAAAAATTTCAAAAAAAATCCTTTTAATGTATTTTTTTTCAACTGGATCGACTACCCAATAATAATTGGAGAAAAAATTTCAAAATAACTTTTTAAAAACATTTTTTTTTCGACTGGATCGACAACCCAATATTAAGGGGAGAACAAATTTCAAAAAACTTTTTAAAAAACATTTTTTTTTCGACTTGATCGACTACCCAATAATAAGGGTAGAACAAATCTCAAAGAAATTTTTTTAAATAATTTTTTTTCGACTGGATCGACTACCCAACAGACAAACATCGATGGAAAAACTGATGAGTCGAACAAATTTCAAAAAAAGTTTAATTTTTTTTTTTCGACTTGATCGATAACCCAACATATCGACGGAAAAACTGATAATAAAGGTAGAAAATTTTTCAAAAAAAAACCTTTTTTAAAATATTTTTTTGCGACTGGATTGACAACCCAATAATAAGGTGAGAACAAATTTCAAAAAAACTTTTTAAAAAACATTTTTTTTCGACTGAATCGACTACCCAATAATAAGGGGAAAACAAATTTCAAAAAAATTTTGAAAAAAGATTTTTTTTTCGACTTGATCGCTGCCCAATAATAAGGGGAGAACAAATTTAAAAAAAAAAAATTTAACATTTTTTTTTTCGACTGGATCAACGACCCAACTGACAAACATCTCGACGGAAAAACTGGTAATAAGGCCAGAACGAATTTCAAAAAAAAAATTTTTTTTAATTTTTTTTCGACTGGATCGACTTCCCAATAATAAGGGGAAAACAAATTTCAAAAAAATCTTTTTAAAAAACATTTTTTTTCGACTGGATCGATGACCCAATATTTAGTGGAGAACAAATTTCAAAAAAACTTTTCAAAAAACATTTTTTTTTTCGACTGGATCGACTACCCAAGAAAAAATTAAAAAATATATATTTTTTTTCGATGGATCGACACCCCAACAAAAAAAAATTGAAAAAAATGGTTTTTTTCGACTTGGTCGATTACCCAACATATCGAAGGAAAAACTGATAATAAGGACAGTACAAATTTCAAAAAATGATTTATAAAAATATTTTTTCGACTTGATCGACGACCCAAGATATCGACAGAAAAACTGAAAATAAACGTAGAACAAATTTCAAATATTTTTTTTTTAATATTTTTTTTCGACTGGATCGACTACCCAATAATAAGGGGAGAACAAATTTCAATAAAACCTTTTAAAAACCGTTTTTTTTTCGACTGGATCGACTACCCAATAATAAGGGAAGATCAAATTTCAAAAAAACTTTTCAAATAACTTTTTTTTTCGACTGGATCGACTACCCAATAATAAGGGGAGAACAAATTTCAAAAAAACTTTTTAAAAAACATTTTTTTTCGACTGGATCGACGACCCAAGAAAAAATTAAAAATATATATATTTTTTTTCGATGGATCGACACCCCAACAAAAAAAAATTGAAAAAAATGGTTTTTTTCGACTTGGTCGATTACCCAACATATCGAAGGAAAAACTGATAATAAGGACAGTACAAATTTCAAAAAATGATAAAAAAAAAATATTTTTTCGACTTGATCGACGACCCAAGATATCGACAGAAAAACTGAAAATAAACGTAGAACAAATTTCAAATATTTTTTTTTTTAATATTTTTTTTCGACTGGATCGACTACCCAATAATAAGGGGAGAACAAATTTCAATAAAACCTTTTAAAAACCGTTTTTTTTCGACTGGATCGACTACCCAATAATAAGGGGAGATCAAATTTCAAAAAAACCTTTTTAAAAAACTTTTTTTTTTCGACTGGATCGACGACCCAACGGACAAACATATCGACGGAAAAACTGGTAATAAGGGAAGAACAAATTTCAAAAAAAAAGATGATTTTTAAAAAAAAAATTTCGACTCGATCGACTCCCCAATAATAAGGGTAGAACAAATTTCAAAAATTTTTTTTTTGTTTTTTCGATTGGATCGACAACCCAACTGACAAACATATCGATGGAAAAACTGATAACAAGGATAGAATAAATTTCAAAAAAAAATTTTTAATAATTTTTTTTTCGACTGGATCGACTACCCAACAGACAAACATCGACGGAAAAACTGGTAATAAGGCAAGAACAAATTTGAAAAAAAAATTTTTAAACTTTTTTTTCGACTTGATCGACGACCCAAGATATCGACAGAAAAACTGAAAATAAAGGTAGAACAAATTTAAAAAAAAAATTTTTTTAATATTTTTTTCGACTGGATCGACTACCCAATAATAAGGGGAGAACAAATTTCAAAAAAAAACTTTTTAAAAAACATTTTTTTTTCGACTGGATCGACGACTCAATAACAAAGGGAAAACAAATTTCAAAAAAACTTTTTGAAAAACATTTTTTTTCGACTGGATCGACGACCCAACAGACAAACATATCGACGAAAAAACTGATAATAATGGGAGAACAAATTTCAAAAAAAAAATTAAAAAAATTTCTTCGACTGGATCGACGACCCAAGAAGAAATTAAAAAAATATATTTTTTTTTCGATGGATCAACACCCCAACAAAAAAATTGAAATAAAATGGTTTTTTTCGACTGGGTCGATTACCCAACATATCGAAGGAAAAACTGATAATAAGGGCAGTACAAATTTCAAAAAAAATTAAAAATATATATTTTTTCGACTTGATCGACGACCCAACATCTCGACAGAAAAACTGAAAATAAAGGTAGAACACATTTCAAAAAAAATATATTTTTAAATTTTTTTTCAACTGGATCGACTACCCAATAATCAGGGGAGAACAAATTTCAATAAAACTTTTTAAAAACCGTTTTTTTTTTCGACTGGATCGAATACCCAATTATAAGGGGAGAACAAATTTCAAAAAAACCTTTTTAAAAAACTTTTTTTTTTCGATTGGATCGATTAACCAACGGACAAACATATCGACGGAAAAACTGATAACAAGGATAGAATAAATTTCAAAAAAAAAAATTTCATAATTTTTTTTTCGACTGGATCGACTCCCCAACAGACAAACATCGACGGAAAAACTGATAATAAGGGTAGAACAAATTTCAAAAAAAGTTAAAAAAAAAAATTTCGACTTGATCGACGACCCAACATATTGTTGTGGATTCGCGCCCGCCGGCGTGCGAACGGCCACGTAACTCGAATCGCGGCACGTCGCCCACCGGACGGACAATCCAGTCGTGACCCTCTCGGACTAACGCCGGGAACTAGTCACGGGTGGACCTTTCGGTCTCACCACGATCGTGCCAATCGGCCCCCGCGTGGGATAGGGTTGCTCGCCAAATTCGACCTACCTAAGTACCCACACGGAGGGTAGACCGGGCGATCGCACCTCGCCGCAGGTCGACTTCGGACACGGGCCACTTTAAGCGACCCGTTCCGTACTACTGGGATAACCGAGCGGTGTTATTCGTCGGCCTCGACGGTTCGATTAATTATCCGGCGTTTTAGCCCACGACCAACCCTTTACGTGAAGCAAGATGGAGATTCAATGAAAGAAAAGACGAAGCGAAGCGGGAAAACAGTTCAACATAACTCACATTTATTTCGCGATGAACGGGAAGCACACATATACAATTACACCAAAAGCACATGTAAAAGGAGAAGAAACACAATATTACACAAAAAAGCAAATATAAAAGAGAAACACAATGCAGAGCTATCCGACTACCGAGCACACGGCAACACTTATACAATTTTACTTCACAGACGGCGCCGACAACACAGATACCCAAAGCAAAAGAAAAAGAACCACCCTCCAGGATGAGGGGGGTAGGCGGGCCTGGGGCTGAGACCGTGTCGGGCCTACCCGTCTGATGATGAGACGCAGAGCGGCGGTGGCGCCTCAACTCCGCGGGCCTCGCGGACAGTGTCTGGTAGGGGGTGGGAAAGGGGCCCCTTTGTCGCACTATCTCAGCGCAGGGGGAAACAGGAGGGGGTTGTTGCTGCTCGGGGGGGAGGAGGATATCACCCTGTCTCGGGTCCCGCGACGAGCGTCTCCACCTCGAGCTCGGTCGCGCCGCCGACCTCTCCCTCTGCCGCTCCCCGACTCCGACGCGAGCACCCCCTCGATCGCCTTCGCCGCCGCCACATCTCCACAGCTCCGTCCTCTTCTTCCCAGCTCCACCGACAACTCCCAACCGCGAACTCGAACTCTTGACTTCTCCCCTCCGAACTGAACTGTTTGGCGAGCGCGGCCATTTATATCCCCCGTGGCTTCGCCCCCCCACCTTTGACCCTTTACCTCCGACCCTTCACCTCCAACTGGCTCCCCATTGGACCGAGGAAAAGTGGGCGTGAATGCTTTTTGATCCATGAATTTGCATATAGCGACCGCACTCCAACGCCCTGGAGGCGGGGCCAAATCGCCCCAGCTCGCCGATAAGACGGAACAGAAGTGGGTGTGAGTCGTTTTTGATCCGTTTTCCTCGGAAAGTCTGTGATGTTACTGAACACGCTGTTCGGTGCGCGCCCTGCACGAGTCCAGTATCGGTGCCCACAAGTGGCGCAAGAATGGTGGTGATGCGATGGTGGCGAGTTGTGACGGTAAAGGTCGTGGCTGTTGTTGTGAAGCGGCATTGTGGTTGGTGGTTGTTGTGTGATGGCTGTTGAGACGTGGTTGGTGGTGGTAGTAATGGCGGCTGGTCCAAAATAAAGATAGTAAAAGAAAAACGGCTATCCTGAAGAGTCGCAGCCCGACTGAATGACATTTATTCCCTCGAAACAACGGGTTTGGGCCTAACTACACATATACTTACAGAGATATCTCACCTAAGGGACCTGAATGGTGGTTTGTGAATTTCGTCAACCACAACACTACCCCCTCCCCTTTTTACAGACTCGTCCCGAGTCGTCAAATTTTCGTGTGCCATCATGTGTAGTTTTCCCCTAGTACATTTTACCTATGGATCCCTGAGTGCGACATTCATGGTATTCGTGTCCCCAAAATAAATAACCTGAGGGCTGAATAACCACCTAAACAAACTCACTCACACGGACGACTTAAATAAAATTGCCGGCGCTAGGACAGACATGCCGGGGGCGCACTCATATTTACAGTACATCTTAACCTTAACTTACAAATTTTACACTAAACCATGGCCCAGGATCACTGAACTCTGCAAAAAGAAAGCAGTTAGCAGGGAGCCAGGCTGCTCACATGCAGTCTCTGGCTCAAACAATGCAGGTGACAGGGAACGTGGCCGGCTGCTCACACGCAGTCCAAGGCCTTCCCTTTCGAACTGAACGCAGTGAACCACAACGGTGCATGGGCTGCACAAACGTAGTCTCCGTGCCAGCTCAAGTGGCACACGCAATGAACACAACGAATGGATGGATGAATGGTTTGAACTGAACGTAAACACGGTGCACGGGCCGCCACTGCAGGCCCGTGTTGTAGCTGCCAACAGGGCAGTTCTTGCAGCTTGCAAACTGTTGCTTTTACGATGATCCCGGCGCGGATGGAAATGAACAGGGGGGGGGGGCAAAGCAAAATTGAACGGGGCTGGTGAACAGGGGCAGTGGGCATGGCATGGCAAAGGTGATCAGGCAAACACAGCTGGCAGACGAACTGGCCGGCACAGGCCTTGAAGTACCACAGCTGCAGATGATCCGGCCGTCACAGGCCTTGCAGCAACACAACAGCTGCCGATGAAGTGGGCCGGCACAGGCCTTGAAGAAAAACAGCCAGCCGGCAGATGAAGTGGGCCAGCACAGGCCTTACAGCAACACAGCCAGCAGATGAAGCTGGCCAGCCTTTGCCGTTCAGTGGAGGTTGGTGGAGGGAGTGCGGTGGTGCTGGCCACTCAGAAGGCGGGCTCGGACCTACCCTACGGTCTCTCTCCCAACCTATCGCCCTTGCCTGTCACTGTCCATACCCACTCCCTTAATTTGTCCAAACCCCAATTTTAGCCCCAACTTATTTTTTTATTTTTACTTCCCCACTATAAATCGTCCCCTAACCCCCTTTATCGTCTTTGTTCAGCTAATCTACCCTATCACCTAGCCTACTCCCAACCCCTACGTTCCCTTCCCGGAGGGGAATGAGGGAGAGCTAACGTCCTGTGTCGAGGCCCAACGAAGCCTCAGGATAGCCTCCCCAGAGTTCAGCGATCTATAACCAAAGTGGGTCCAGCGGCCCACAACGAGAGCGAGGGGATGGATGGTGAGGAGGGGTACACTTCCTATCTACCCTATCCATTTAACTGTTAAACTACCCCGGGGCTTTCAACAAGCACCTCTCGCTTAAACTATTGGTTCTAACAACCCAGATTCCCGTCGCCTGTGTTGGTGTCCTCACAATTTCGGGCCTCGCCCCCCAATTTTCTCTCCGTGCCCTCACACGGTCTCATGGCTGGGACACGTGGCTCCCCTTGGCAGGCACGACCCTCTGCCGATTCTCCGACGATGGCACCCCCGGGCACTACACTGCCTCCGAGCCTACCAGCTCCCCAAACACCGGGGAGTGCCCCCCATGGCACCTCCCCTGAAACGCACACGTGGCAGGCTGGCTTCCCAGGCCCCTTTCCGAGGGTCACCCGTGCCCACAACACTGCCCACGCGGCTAATGGCGCCCCGGACCCCGCACCAAGCAGGCGCACCCGTGCCCACTATGCTCTCCTGGCCCCCCATGGGCCCTTGGCCTACCACGGCTGTCTAGCCTGGTGCCCGGGGTACCCACTCAGCGATACTCACCTTTCGCAGCCACGCTCCCAAGCCCGTCAACAGGGCTCCTGCACCCCTCCAAATGGGTTTCGAGCCTACACTCCCACCAACAACAAAACGACCTCCATTTTGTAAATTTGACTAACCCCCGAACTCACTTTATACTGACCCCGGGGTCCCTTGGGCGGGAGTCACTCCTCCCCCCAATCACTCATCGCACCATGCATTCCCCATTCGCTCCACTCACACAGACTCGCTGGCCTCACTCACTCACGCAGCACATGCTTCCACTTCACTCACCAACTCTTCAACACACTCACCACTGAACTCTGCCATCCTCCTAACTACATCCCCTAACTAACTCGTGCTCCCACGTCGTCCCTTAAACTATAGCACGTTCCTTTTAACACTACGTCGCTAAACTACATCCCCTCTACACATTCACTGTCTGTCACTGTCTCCAAAATAAATCATTTTATTTCCCAACCTAAATCTCATCTAAATCCCTCTACCTAATCCATTCCACGGGCCCCATGAGGTCTTTCCCCTGCCCCATGGAGCCGGTCTAACTAAGCTAACCCTTCCCCCTAACTAGTTTCCATCCTGTGCCCAGGTCAAGGGGGTCTTCCACCCCTTGCCAGGAAATCCTGTGCACCCGAAAGTGAGGCTTGCTTTTTTTTATTTTTTATTTTTTTACATGCGCATCACCAGCGCGGCAACTCACAGCTCGCGCACTTTGTACCTGCCCATGACGTCATGCAGCTGCACGTGTACCTCGTCCCTCCTTGGACGGTACTATCCGGCAGGGATACCCCTCCTGCCGGATTCCAACCCCACGTGCAGCCATGGCGTCACCGTGCGCATAAAAAAAAAACAAGCCCCACGTCTCGAGGGGTTCCCCACGCGAACACATGTGCTTTGCCCGTTGGAGCTTAACACACACGATCGCGTGGAGAACCCGTCCGGTCCAAATCCGTAATCCTGCCTAAACTTTGTCCGTCCGCGGGATCGGCAAATCCACCGCGTGCGTTTCCGGACCGGGACTTCACTCTCGCAAGCGAGCACGTGGGGGCCTCGTGCGTTGCACAGCACGGACCTCGTGCTCACTGCTGGGTGAACCCGGCACGGTCCCCGAAACAACTACAGCCGCTACTCGGCTTTCTTTCCTCACATGTCGCCGTCGTCGCCATTAGACCCACGCACTCCCACGTGTTACGACGCTCACACTCCATTCCATTACATTCACCCCGGGAGACGCGGCTGCATGTTCACACATGCCCACTGACATCTCCCTTACATACCGCTCTCTCACACACACGGTCTCCCTTGCACTCGGCCGTTCACTCACGCGTGCCATTTCCCTCACACAAACCACACCACTCACACACGCGGGGGCACTCACCCGCGGTTCCTCATCCACACACCGTGCCTCACTCATACACCATGCCTCACTCACACACGCGGGGGCACTCAACCGCGGTGTTTCATCCAAACACCGTCCCTCACTCACACACGCGGGGGCACTCACCCGCGGTGCCTCATCCACACTGGCCGTTTCATCCACACACACGGCCTCTTCCACACACGGTTCCTCATCCACACATGGCGTGCTGGGAAGCACGTACTCCGGCACCATCGCCACCACACCACTCACACACGGGGTCGCTTCCACACACGGGGACGCACTCACACCTTGCACCACACACACAGGGACAACTACACTGGGGAATCGTGTCCCCACAAGGGTCTCCGGGGCCTCTATACCCCCCAAGCTCTCCGTGCACCTGTCCACAGCACTCCTCCCCTCGACCTCGCAAAGCACGACCGAACTCACCTGGTCGTGACTCGCCTCAAGGGGGCATACTCCCTCCCCTCGTTCCTGGAGGAGGCCATCCCGCTGCTCGCACCGGGCCTCCACCCAGTCCACCAGCTCACCCTCATTATCCTCCACTACCTCCGTGTGTGTGTGTGCGTCACTTACCCCGTCTTCATCGTGTAGTCTTCCCTCTATCGTTCCCTTCCCGGCTACCGTCACTTTTTCTGTCACGACCCTCGCCCAACACGCCCCCCGAATTATTTTGTCACCCGCCTCCACCGCGGGCCCGACAGCCGTTGCACCCCCTTCCAGCTCGTTCGCTCCCACACGTGAAGTCGCCATTTTAAGCTCCCTGCTAACGGCCTTCATGCCCGCCTGCAGGCATCGGCCCATGTTCTGCGTCTCACCCCGCAGCTTTTTAGTTTCTTCCTTCATTTGTTTGTTCATTCCGTTCATTTGCTTGTTCATTTGCTGTGTATTCGCATCTATCTTTTCGTTCATTCCTTTTATTTAGTTTTTCACTTCGTTTGTGTTTGTATCGATCTTTTCGTTCATGCTTTTTATTTCATCCATTTTTTGTGTATTCGCATCCAGCCTTGCTGTCATTGCCGCCAGCATGGCGCATAGCTGGGCCATGTCGGGTGCGCTTGGGTGAGCCGTTTCGGCAAGGATCGGGGGGTTTTGGTGGAAAGGGGGAGGGGAGGTGTCATACACCGCGGCCGCCGCCGCACCTATTTCGGGCTCTGGGTTCAGTCGGGCGAGTCCGTGTTCCTGCACAACCAACATTTCCTGCACGGGGATTTCATCCTGGACCATGGATTCTACACATTCTACATCCATTTCTAATACCCCCGGCTCCCGCTCGCCTTGAGACGCCATCTTATTTCTCGCAAAGGGTTAATTTTGCTCGCTCGTAATTTGGAGGGAATCGGGGGTCGCTCCTCTAACCCCTGGACCAATTCCCGTGAATTTAGCCGGAGACAGGAGAGCCCGTTTTCCCGTTCTCCGATACCAGTGCCGCGAGGAGGGCGATGAGTTTGTATCCCACTCCTGACACCAGTGTTGCGGATTCGCGCCCGCCGGCGTGCGAACGGCCACGTAACTCGAATCGCGGCACGTCGCCCACCGGACGGACAATCCAGTCGTGACCCTCTCGGACTAACGCCGGGAACTAGTCACGGGTGGACCTTTCGGTCTCACCACGATCGTGCCAATCGGCCCCCGCGTGGGATAGGGTTGCTCGCCAAATTCGACCTACCTAAGTACCCACACGGAGGGTAGACCGGGCGATCGCACCTCGCCGCAGGTCGACTTCGGACATGGGCCACTTTAAGCGACCCGTTCCGTAATATCGGGATAACCGAGCGGTGTTATTCGTCGGCCTCGACGGTTCGATTAATTATCGGGCGTTTTAGCCCACGACCAACCCTTTAGGTGAAGCAAGATGGAGATTCAATGAAAGAAAAGACGAAGCGAAGCGGGAAAACAGTTCAACATAACTCACATTTATTTCGCGATGAACGGGAAGCACACATATACAATTACACCAAAAGCACATGTAAAAGGAGAAGAAACACAATATTACACAAAAAGCAAATATAAAAGAGAAACACAATGCAGAGCTATCCGACTACCGAGCACACGGCAACACTTATACAATTTTACTTCACAGACGGCGCCGACAACACAGATACCCAAAGCAAAAGAAAAAGAACCACCCTCCAGGATGAGGGGGGTAGGCGGGCCTGGGGCCGAGACCGTGTCGGGCCTACCCGTCTGCTGATGAGACGCAGAGCGGCGGTGGTGCCTCAACTCCGCGGGCCTCGCGGACAGTGTCTGGTAGGGGTGGGAAAGGGGCCCCCTTGTCGCACTATCTCAGCGCGGGGGGAAACAGGAGGGGGTTGTTGATGCTCGGGGGGGAGGAGGATATCACCCTGTCTCGGGTTCCGTGACGAGCGTCTCCACCTCGACCTCGGTCGCGCCGCCGGCCTCTCCCTCCGCCGCTCCCCGACTCCGACGCGAGCACCCCCTCGATCGCCTTCGCCGCCGCCACCTCTCCACAGCTCCGTCCTCTTCTTCCCAGCTCCAACGACAACTCCCAACCGCGAACTCGAACTCTTGACTTCTCCCCTCCGAACTGAACTGTTTGGCGAGCGCGGCCGTTTATATCCCCCGTGGCTTCGCCCCCCCACCTTTGACCCTTTACCTCCGACCCTTCACCTCCAACTGGCTCCCCATTGGACCGAGGAAAAGTGGGCGTGAATGCTTTTTGATCCATGAATTTGCATATAGCGACCGCACTCCAACGCCCTGGAGGCGGGGCCAAATCGCCCCAGCTCGCCGATAGGACGTAACAGAAGTGGGCGTGAGTCGTTTTTGATCCGTTTTCCTCAGAAAGTCTGTGATGTTTCTGAACACGCTGTTCGGTGCGCGCCCTGCACGAGTCCAGTATCGGTGCCCACAAGTGGCGCAAGAATGGTGGTGATGCGATGGTGGCGAGTTGTGACGGTAAAGGTCGTGGCTGTTGTTGTGAAGCGGCGTTGTGGTTGGTGGTTGTTGTGTGATGGCTGTTGAGACGTGGTTGGTGGTGGTAGTAATGGCGGCTGGTCCAAAATAAAGATAGTAAAAGAAAAACGGCTATCCTGAAGAGTCGCAGCCCGACTGAATGACATTTATTCCCTCGAAACAACGGGTTTGGGCCTAACTACACATATACTTACAGAGATATCTCACCTAAGGGACCTGAATGGTGGTTTGTGAATTTCGTCAACCACAACAATATCGACAAAAAACTGATAATAATGGGAAGAACAAATTTCAAAAAAAAAATTTTTATTTATTTTTTTTTCGACTGGATCGACTACCCAATAATAAGGGGAAAACTAATTTCAAAAAAAATTTTTAAAAACATTTTTTTCGACTGGATCGACGACCCAACAGACAAACATATCGACGGAAAAACTGATAATAAGGGGAGAACAAATTAAAAAAAATTTTTTTAATTTTTTTTCTCGACTGGATCGACGACCCAAGAAAAAATTAAATTTTTTTTTTTTTCGATGTATCGACACACCAACAAAAAAAATTGAAAAAAAAATGGTTTTTTCGACTGGATCGATTACCCAACATATCGACGAAAAAACTGATAATAAGGGTAGTACAAGTTTCAAATAAAAATTTAAAAAAACATTTTTTCGACTTGATCGACGACCCAACATATCGACAGAAAAACTGAAAATAAAGGTCGAATAAATTTCAAAAAATTTTTTTTTTTAATTTTTTTTTCGACTGAATCCACAACCCAATAATAAGGGGAGAACAAATTTCAAAAAAACCTTTTTAAAAAACATTTTTTTTCGACTGGATCGACTACCCAACTGACAAACATATCGACGGAAAAACTGGTTATAAGGGAAGAACAAATTTCAAAAAAAAGATAATTTTTTTTAATTTTTTTTTCGACTTGATCGACTACCCAATAATAAGGGTAGAACAAATTTCAAATTTTTTTTTTGGTTTTTTCGACTGCATCGACTATCCAACTGACAAACATATTGATGAAAAAACTGGTAATAAGGGTAGATCAAATTTCAAAAATAAAATTTAAGTAATTTTTTTTTCGATTGGATAGACGACCCAACAGACAAACATCGACGGAAAAACTGATAATAAGATAACAAATTTCAAAAAAAAAAATTTTTAACATTTTTTTTTCGACTGGATCAACGACCCAACTGACAAACATCTCGACGGAAAAACTGGTAATAAGGCTAGAACAAATTTCAAAAAAATTTTTTTTTTTTTTCGACTGGATCGACTTCCCAATAATAAGGGGAGAACAAATTTCAAAAAAATAATTTTTTTTACATTTTTTTTTCGACTGGATCAACGACCCAACTGACAAACATATCGACAGAAAAACTGGTAATAAGGCTAGAACAAATTTCAAAAAAAAATTCTTTTTTTACTTTTTTTTTCGACTGGATCGATGACCCAATAATAAGGGGAAAACAAATTTCAACAAAATCTTTTTAAAAAACATTTTTTTTCAACTGGATCGACGACCCAATAATAAGGGGAGAACAAGTTTCAATAAAACCTTTTAAAAACCATTTTTTTTTCGACTGGATCGACTACCCAATAATAAGGGGAGAACAAATTTCAATAAAACCTTTTAAAAACGGTTTTTTTTTTCGACTGGATCGACTACCCAATAATAAGGGGAGAACAAATTTCAAAAAAACCTTTTTAAAAAACTTTTTTTTTCGACTGGATCGACGACCCAACGGACAAACATATCGATGGAAAAACTGATAACAAGGATAGAATAAATTTCAAAAAAAAAATTTTTAATAATTTTTTTTTCGACTGAATCGACGACCCAACAGACAAACATATCGACAGAAAAACTGATAATAAGGGGAGAACAAATTTCAAAAAAAAAAATTAAAAAATTTTTTTCGACTGGATCGACGACCCAAGAAAAAAAATTTTTTCGATGGATCGACACCCCAACAAAAAAAAAATTCAAAAAAACATTTTTTCGACTTGCTCGACGACCCAACATATGGACAGAAAAACTGATAATAATGGGAAAACAAATTTCAAAAAAACCTTTTTAAAAAACTTTTTTTTTTCGACTGGATCGACTACCCAACGGACAAACATATCGACGGAAAAACTGGTAATAAGGGAAGAACAAATTTCAAAAAAAAAGATAATTTTTTTAAATTTTTTTTCGACTTGATCGACTCCCCAATAATAAGGGTAGAACAAATTTCAGAAATTTTTTTTTTAGTTTTTTCGATTTAATCGACTACCCAACTGACAAACATATCGACGGAAAAACTGATAACAAGGATAGAATAATTTTTAAAAAAAAATTTTAATAATTTTTTTTTCTACTGGATCGACGACCCAACAGACAAACATCGACGGAAAAACTGATAATAAGGGTAGAACAAATTTCAAAAAAAGTTAAAAAAAAATTTCGACTTCATCGATGACCCAACATATCGACGGAAAAACTGATAATGGAAGAACCAATTTTCAAAAAAAAATTTTTTTAAACTTTTTTTTCGACTGGATCGACGACCCAATAATGAGGGGAAAACAAATTTCAAAAAAACTTTTTAAAAAACATTTTTTTTTCGACTGGATCGACGACCCAACAGACAAACATATCGATGGAAAAACTGATAATAAGGGGAGAACAAATTTCAAATAAAAATTTTTTTTAATTTTTTCTCGACTGGATCGACGACCCAAGAAAAAATTTAAAAATTTTTTTTTTTTCGATGGATCGACACCCCAACAAAAAATATTGAAAAAAAAATGGTTTTTTCGACTGGATCGATTACCAAACATATCGACGAAAAAACTGATAATAAGGGTAGTACAAGTTTCAAAAAAAAATTTAAAAAAAATTTTTTCGACTTGATCGACGACGCAACATATCGACAGAAAAACTGAAAATAAAGGTCGAACAAATTTCAAAAAAAAAAAATTTTTTCATATTTTTTTTCGACTGAATCGACTACCCAATAATAAGGGTAGAACAAATTTCAAAAAAAAGTTAAAAAAAAATTTCGACTTGATCGATGACCCAACATATCGACAGAAAAACTGATAATGGTCGAACAAATTTCAAAAAAAATTTTTAAAAAACATTTTTCATTTCGACTTGATCGACGACCCAATATTAAGGGGAGAACGAATTTCAAAAAAACTTTTTAAAAAACATTTTTCATTTCGACTTGATCGACGAACCAACATATCGAAGGAAAAACTGATAATTACGGAAGAACAAATTTCAAAAAAAAAATTGTTTTTAACATTTTTTTTTTTCGACTGGATCGATGACCCAATATTTCGCGGAGAACAAATTTCAAAAAAACTTTTTAAAAAACATTTTTTTTTCGACTGGATCAACGACCCAATAATAAGGGGAAAACGAATTTCAAAAAAACTTTTTCAAAAACATTTTTCACTTCGACTTGATCGACTAACCAACATATCGACGGAAAAACTGATAATTACGGAAGAACAAATTTCAAAAAAAAAATTGTTTTTAACATTTTTTTTTTCGACTGGATCGATGACCCAATATTTCGCAGAGAACAAATTTCAAAAAAACTTTTTAAAAAACATTTTTTTTCGACTGGATCGACGACCCAATAATAAGGGGAAAACAAATTTCAAAAAAACTTTTTAAAAAACATTTTTTTTCGACTTGATCGACGACCCAACATATCGACGGAAAAACTGATTATCACGGAAGAACAAATTTCAAAAAAAAATTTTAAATAATTTTTTTTTTCGGTTGGATAGACGACCCAACTGACAAACATATCGACGGAAAAACTGGTAATAAGGGTAGAACAAATTTCAAAAAAAGATTTTTAAATAATTTTTTTTCGACTGGATTGACTACCCAACAGACAAACATCGATGAAAAAACTGATAATAATGGTAGAACAAATTTCAAAAAAAGTTAAAAAAAAATTTTCGACTTCATCGATGACCCAACATATCGACTGAAAAACTGATAATAACGGCAGAACAAATTTCAAAAAAATTTTTTTTTAATTTTTTTTTCGACTGGATCGACTACCCAATAATAAGGGGAAAACAAATTTCAAAAAAACTTTTTAAAAAACATTTTTTTCGACTGGATCGACGACCCAATAGACAAACATATCGACGGAAAAACTGATAATAAGGGGAGAACAAATTAAAAAAAAAAAATTTTTTTACTTTTCTCGACTGGATCGACGACCCAAGAAAAAATTAAAAAAAAACATTTTTTTCGATGGATCGACACCCCAACAAAAAAAATTGAAAAAAAAATGGTTTTTTCGACTGGATCGATTACCCAACATATCGACTAAAAAACTGATAATAAGGGTAGTACAAGTTTCAAAAAAAAATTTACAAAAATATTTTTTCGACTTGATCGACGACGCAACAGTAGGGTAAGAATACTGATTCTGGCTCACTTTTCCCCATGTAAATGAATGGGGGATTTTCAGCGATTCATATTTTTTTCCTTAAAAATAAACCCCCTTTTTATCCCAAGGTATATTTATTTGTCTCCCCTTTTAACCTGGAGGTTGAACCTCATTGAATTGAACACCTGGGGGTTGAACAGCTCACTCATTGAACCTATAAAGATTTGTTCATTCTCAAATTCCTTCAATAGTTTAATTTTCTTTGCACAATAATCCCCATCTAAAATATTGACAAACAAAACATTTGAATCTTTATATTTTTTAAGATACCCCATTTGTGCCATTACGAAATGATAAACTTCTCTTAATGCTCTCATCTGACCACCTCCTGAGCCACATCATTTTGAGATTACAGTAAATTGTTTTTTCATTGTTCAATTGATAACCATCAAAGTTTTCAGTCCATTCAAGGATATTCATTTTTTTCTTTACATCCTCTAACTTACTAGTTTTTAAATTAATTCGCTTATTTGTTTTATTTACCTTTGTTTTAGTTATTTTTTCAATAAGACTTATTTGATATTTTTCACATTCATTATGTTTTCCATTTATATACCAAGACTGAGATTTTCTCCACTCTTTAGTTTGATTAATACTTGGTTTAACCATTTATATATTGTGAAAAAACGCGGCGGTAGCCCTTAAAAAACCCTAACCCATCTTCCCATCGTTAAAACATAATCTATTTTATACACTCTATCATACAATATCCATATGGAACACAATCTATTCCATTATCTAAAATGAATCTCTTATCATCAAAGGCTCCTAATGCCTTTTTATTTACTTCTTCACTATATATGTTATGTTTATAACTTCTTATTGTATTCATTTTCCTATATTCTTCTTTCTTATTCATCAAACAATTATAATAATTTCTAAAAGTTATTGATTTCTTTATTACATATTTCTTTATTCCCTTTAACCTCTTATCAATCTGTTCACCATACTTATAAGCATATGCCTTTGCTCTCAATCCAATAAACTCACTCATTACTTTTCCACCCAACTCATCCTTAAACTTACCAATAACCTTTTCATTCTTTTTGGAAAATAACTCACTCTTCTTGCTGAAATTACTTGTATCATATACTCCAATATTTTTCTTCATATCTTCATAAACATCATCAGTTTTTATATCTAGGATAAAACTATCAGTATCCATATACAACAATGAAACATTTTCACCATACTCTTTCTTTAAGTCATTATACAAATAATCATACATCAATATCTTTGATAAATCAAGAACTGCTGTTCCAATATAAATTGGTTTATCCATTACAATACTTTCCTTTTTCATATGAATTGCAGAAAAGTTCTCTGAAAAAACCTCTTCTCTCTCAAAACTTGGTTTACTTATCAATCTCGAAGCTTCTTTCCAAGATGTTGCGAATCTAATGTTTTGCCTGTTTCTAACATTTTCCATAGTCTTTCCAAATACAGCATTATTCATTAATTTATAAAAGTCCCCTTCAAATTTTACTTTTGTATTTGCTCTCATATCTGTATTGAATTGAATATACTTTTTCACCCAAGGACTTTGTTTAAATTTTAAAACTCTATGAATTTTAGATACTCTCAATCCTTCTCTCAAAAACTGTTTTAAGCTTCTCTGATGCAAAACATATCCCTCTTTATCATAGAATGTTGTTAATAACTTTTCTGTTGATTTACCTTTAATATTAAAACTTTTATGATAATCACTTAACCATTCTTTCTTTGGAGTTTCTTTCTCACATGCAAAAGGAAGATCTTTATGCTTATTATGAAGATCACTCGGGTACCTCAAATCAACTTCAAAATAATAATCTTCTTCTTCGTCATTCAATTCCTCTTGAGAAGAAATAACAATATTCATCAAAGCCTTTTCATAATCCTTTTCTTCCACCCACTCTAATTTACCATAAGGCAGAGATTGAGACATTGCCCATCCATACAAATTATTAGCATCAAAATACATCAAATAATTACTATCTTTTTCACTATCATAATTTGGAAGATATTTATTATTTGCTTTAGCATATCTTTTTGAACATACTTGTGATATTCCACCTCTCTTGGACTTCTCAATCATCAAAAGCATATCCACATCACTGATTAAATCTATATCTTGTTTTGTCCTTTTCAACATTGCACTCCAAGCTAAACCAGGAGCTGTGAAATAGTGGGCAGGATCTAATCCATAACAATTTTTATTATGACAGAGTGATCTAAAAGCTTCAAACACATCAGCTAACAATAAAACATCTGTTTTTAGATATAAATCGTGATATTCTCCAAGGTTCTTTATCTTAAATATTTTCCATATTTCTTGTGCGTGTTTATATTCCTTATCACTTATCTCTTCTTCATAAAGGTTATTATAGAAACTTTCTTTTGAAGGAAGTTGTGTTTCTTTAAATCTCATAAATGAATCCATATAATCATAAGGATAAATTCCCTTACTTGTAAGAATTTTCTCTTTACTTTGAATTTCATTCCTTGTTTGAATTTCCTCTCTCGTAAGAATTCCTTCTTTAATCAGAATTTCATCTTTAATCTGAATTTCCTCTTTAGTTCGAATTTTCTTTATAATTAGAATTTCATCTTCAGTTAGAATTTCTTCATTAATTAGAGTTTCCTCTTTACTTTGAATTCTCTCTTTAATCTGAATTTCCTCTTGAGTGAGAATTTCCTCTTTTGGAAAGAATGAATTAAGATTTGGAAAAGAGTCCGTGGAGCTTAGCTTTGATGCTTGGTAGGCTCGTGGTGTTCCCATATACTTGTAAGAATCTAGAAACCTAATACGAGTTAAAGGTTTTGTGAATATCATTTTTGAAAATGAAATATACTTTTGACTTGTGTTTGTTATGGCAGAAATATTCCCTGGTGTTTTTGAAAGTTCATTTATAAATAGATGTGTATCATAGTTGGCGCTGTTGTGAAGAAAGACTGGAATAAAAGAAGGTAATTTATAATTAAGATTACAACAGGAATGAGCGGGACCTCTATATTTACCAGTAAGATGACAATGGTCTCTAACTTTAGACTCCTTAATTTCCCCCTCACAAATGTGACAGATATTGTTCATTCTAAATTCTAATTTTTCTTCTTTGGTTAATTTCATCGGTTCATTTGTTTCTTTCATTAATTTAGTGAGTCTTATACAATCCTTTTCTAATCGTTTTACAAACTCTTGTGAAGCATTTTTTCCACGATAATGTTCAAGTTTGTTATACTTTTCTCCAACAGATGATTTGATATAATAACAGAAACCACAAGGAATATGTTTTTGATATTTATTTGTATATGGTTCTTTTGGATTAGGAGAAGCAGTATTTATCTTTTTAAGGATACATTCAAAATCAGCGTATATCACAAATGGGTGCATGATAGATTTATTATAATCTTCAAAATAAATCTTTTCACCAGGTTTAGGCATTGTAATTACAGCTGATTTATGATTACTACAATATTTTGAATGTTGTTCTAATCGTTCTTTTGTATGAAATGAATTAAGACATCGCTTACAAGGATATATTTTGTTTGCTGTTCTGAATACCTGAGAAGAGATTAATCTTGATAAATTATTGATGTATGTGTAATGTGAATTCTTTCCAACACTAAAATATAAAAGGTCAATGTGTGTTTCTTCATTTTTATAGTTGTTTGAAATTTTTAATATTTGAACTTTGTTTGTATCCGTTAATCCATATACATTAATAGAAAGATTATTCTTTTTCTCAAATTTAGGAATATCTGTTAGTGGCATTGGGAATTTAAAATCTTTAATGTCTAAGGTATTCTCATATTTCATATATTGTTTTACTCTTTCTGAATTACATTTTGGTGGATGTAAGTGAGCAAGAACAGACCAGAGAAAACATTTATTATCATTGTTCTTAATATTAACAACTGCCTTCTTTAGTTTTATTTCTTTTGGTAATTCAATATAAGAAGAAGCTTTAAGAGGGTTTGATTTTAGAATATGTACATCTAAAAAGATGATTTTTTTAATGTTGAATCCACTTCCTACCACTGTATTATCAACATCCTCCTCTTGTCTTGATAGTTCTTCATAAACCCCACTATTCAAAAAATCTTGAAATGATGTTATAAAATGAAGATCTGTTCTCATATAAGGAGTTTGTTCTTCATCTTGTCTTTTCATATTCATTTTCACTCCCATATAAAACTTTAAAGTTTTCATTTCTTTTAATGTCTTTTTAATAAATTTTTCAACATCGGGTTTCACTATTTCAATTGATTCAGCTATTGATGATGGACCGGGTTCTCCAAATTGAAAAATCCTTATTTTTATATGCCCTTTAAATGCCCCATCAGTGTTTTCAATATAATAGTCTCCCTTTACTTTAAACTCATTTTTCTTGTGTTTTTGTGATTGAAGATGTTTATTATAACTACTCTTCAAAACATCCTTTGAACAGATATCACAATGTTTTCTTTCCAACTCAAGAGGAGATATTTTATGAAACAGATTAAATGTGTGTTTGTTGGTTCGGAGGTGTTTTCTATAATGTTTATATTCGTGATTACAAACATCGCAGTACGTTGTATTCACCATATTTATAGAATAAAACTTTGCTTAAACTAAAATTTTCTTGATGAAAATTTCGTTTGTTTTACAGGTCTAAGGTATGTGTGCTTAAAACCTGTGCTTGTGCTTTAAAACTGTGCTTAAAACCATTTTATCCTCCAACTTTTTCACTTAATAAATACAATGTTTCAAGACACAAAAGACAAGTTTCAATCAATCTCTTCATCTGTTAAAGATACTGAGAAATATGTCAAGGATGTAAAATTGAACAAAGATAAATATAACAACTATTGGATAAAAACTATTATGGTAAATAATATGAGTTCTTCAATTTCCTTCAGTGGAAGGGCTTTTAGTATACCTGGTAGAACATCAATTAAAGTATCTCTAACAAAAGTTTCTCCTCTCCTTCTAGTAATATATTCAAAACTAGAAAAAGCAATGAAACAAGAAAAAGTATCAAAGAACAAAAACCTTATGGATGAAGCTTTAGAAAGAAAAGATAAGACCATCTGTAATATGCAAGGAGAAATTTGTATTTTTTTCAACAACCCTAAAGATGTAAATCCTGATGAAATAAAGGATGTTAATATATCAGGTGAAATGACATTTCGTTCAATAGTAGTTAACGATAATTTTAAAATTACCTTTAATTTAAAAAATGTTGTCGTTGAATCTGATAATGAAAAAAAGTATATCGATATCGATGGTAATATACAACTGAAAGTATAGATGAATTTCAGTTTAATTAAAGTTTTACTTTATAAATATGCTAGACTTTCCTGATTCTCCATATGACAAATTTGAGAATTGTCCTGCGTGTGAAAGACGGGGATTAAACACAGAGTCAAAAGCCTATAAACAATGTATATTCTGTGATTATCTTCTAATTAATGATAATAAAAAATATAAAAAGGAAAATAATTCTTTTAGATTTACACCAAAAATGAATTACTTTACAAGATTGATTAGAGAAATGAATGTAAAGTATGAGGATGATAACACACCTTTCCTTACAAGGGAAGAAACTGAACGTATAAGAGAAATGTTCAAAGGATTGTTGTTGTATATTATTCATGGATGTAATTTTCAGGGAAATATCAACACAAGATATTGTATAAATAAAATAATGGATTATCTTGAAATTAAACCTGAACTTAGGATAAAATATAGAGTTTCTAAAAAAGCTAATAATAAATTAAATAACCTGTTTTTCAAATATATAAATGAATGATTTTTTACCTATTTGGGAAAATAAGATAAAATTTAACAACCATAAAAATCTCCCAAATTCATTAAGATGTCTCATAGTTGGTTCAAGTGGATGTGGAAAAACCTGCTTACTTTTAAAAATGCTCCTCACTCCCAACTTTTTAGATTATGATAATTTAATAATTTTCACAAAGTCGAGTTTTCAACCAGAGTATCAACTACTCTCACAAGGTTTTAATGCTGGTCTTCATAAGAAGATATAATAGGTTTATTTAAACGTCAAAAAAACCTAAATGATTATAACATTGAAGATATAATTCAACTATTTTGTGATACACAGAGATGTAAAAAGAAATCAAATCTTATAACTTGTATTCTTAGTGATAATACGGATGATATACCGTCTCCCCAAGATTTGGATAAATCAAAAAGAACCTCGTTATCTTTGATGATTGTGTTAATGAGAGAAACCAAACGGTAATGGACAGCTACTACACAAGAGGGAGACATTCTTCTTGTAATTGTATTTATCTTAGTCAATCGTACTTTCAACTTCCTCGTCGTTCCATCAGAAACAATGCTAATACTTTTATTTTATTCAAGTTAAATTCAATAGATATCAATAATTTTTGGAGAGATAATTGTTCTACATTATGTAGTAAAAAGAAATTTGAGGATTATATGAAGCACACGACTGAAAAATATAAATATATTGTTGTGAAACAAGATGAGATATTAAGGGATATATTTTTTGTTTTATAAACAACTACATATATAAATGACAACTATTATTATAAATCTTGTGGGTAAATCTGCTTCTGGAAAAAACTTTCATAAATCAAGGTTCTTGTGTAGTACAAATGAGAATATTGTAAATTTACTTAAAAAACACCCCGTGATACGCATTGTATCAACAACAACTAGAGCAATAAGACCTGGAGAAGTAAAAGGTGAAGATTATCACTATATTTCAGTGGAGGAACATATGCGATTGAGGAATGAAGGACAAATATTTGAGGAGGTTTCTCTTGGTACAACAAAATATTCACATTGTAAGAGTGAGTTAAAGAAACTAAAATCTGGTGGTGTTGGGATATTAGAAACTAATCCAGAAGGAACGAGACAAATTATTAAATATCTGAGCGGAGTGAAGATTTTATCATTCGGTTTTGATGTTGATGAAGAAACTCAACACAAACGTATGAAAAGCAGAGATGCAAGGATTAGTGAAGAAGAAATTACAACTCGCATTAATGTTAATAAAGAATTTGATGAAATATTTAAAGAAAAGGATTTATTTGAACACATCTACTTGAATGATGAAGAAAAGGAAAATTTCCCTGTTGATCTTTACAATTCATTAAATGATATTTTACAATAAATAAATGGATACAAAAGAAAGAGCAAGAAGATTTAAGGAACATCAAGAGTTGGTTTCAAAAGTTGTAAAACAACAGGAAGACATAAAGAAGAAACGCAGACAGAAACTAACGGGCGAAGAAGCATTTGAAAAAAACAAGAGAAATTTTTTAAACCACTTTTAAAAACTTCCCAAGAAAAAATGAAAGATGTTTCCACAGTTCCCACAGTAGAATATACTCCTAGAAAGCTTCAAATGTTAAAAGATTTCAGTCAAATGACGGAGGAAGAATTAGAGCATTTAGGAGAATTAGAATATGATGATGAAGGTTTATTTCAACAACTGGAAGAGATTAATCAACCCCTGATTATATTGTGAATGCTGTTCAAAACAATGAATATTCAGCGGATTCAAAAACCAAAGCAGGACTCATTCCAACAGAACAACCAGCAATATTTCATCTTGTTCAAGAAAAGGTATTGATATTTAATGATGAATTAAGGTTCTTAAGTTCTGCTCAACCCCCTGTTAAACTAACTCCGAGATTAATGTTTCTTCTCACAAAAGATGGAAGACAAGGTTCAACTGTGAGGGATGAATCAAAGTATATTGATAAACCATTGGATATGAAAAATAATGATGATAGAGTATATATTGATTTGCTGAACACTCTAAATTATAAGGTTATTCTTTCTGGTAAAAGTAGGAAGAATGAGAAGGAGAAACACATTATTCAGGCTTTAAGTATCCTTGGTTCAGGTATTAGTTTTCTTCCAAATGACCCATCGCAATTAGTTAATAGACTGTTATTGTTGTTCGGCAGTAAGAAGGCTGGAAATCACAATTGTTTTAATGAAGCATCAGCCATTTTAGACCAGTTGATGAACATGAAAATAATTAATAAATCTCAATATAAAGACATTTTATCTCATATTAAATAAGATGAGAAGCACAATCCTGAGTTTTAATTTCACAACAAGCGACCACACATCTTCATTCCCATACCCACTACAACTTGACACAACAAAAGAATATGAGGCATCTTTATTGTCCATGGAGACTTATAATACCTTATTTAATATAACCGAGAAAAATGACAAGTTTAGTTATAATCCGGGAAGTGGATACAAAACAATAACAGTCTCACCCGGAGCATACGAGATTTCTCAAATATCTTCCGAAATTGCTCGTCTTATGAAAGAACAGGGTGATGAACCAAAAAATATTGTTATAAACATTCAAAAACATACTTCAAAATCAACGATTAAAGTTAAAAATAACTACAAGGTTGATTTCACAATTGATAATTCATTTAGAGAGTTATTGGGTTTCTCCTCAAAAAAGATGGAAACTAATGGGACGTTTTACAGTGATAATGTCATTCAAATATCCTCAGGAATAAATTCGGTGTTAATTCACTGTGATTTGATTGATGGTGCTTATAATGATGGATTAAAAACAAATACAATATTTTCATTCAGCGCATACTCAACCCCAATTGGTTATAAATTCAATATGGAACCTAAAAATTTGGTTTATCTACCTGTGTCAGGAAAAACCATACACAGAGTAAATTTTAGGATAACCGACCAAGATAATCGTGTGATCTCTTTTAATGGAGAAGTTATATCCATCAGAATTCACCTACGTGAAGTTTTTCAATAAATAAATACGATGGTTATTGTGAGGAAGCACGAGTTGGGAAAATATAAAATAATTACAGGGGATGGGATGTTCCTTTCCCCGTACTACAAGGGTGAAGGTATGTATCTTGGTAGAGGATACTATAAACCTAAGAGACAAAGGGGTGTCGGACATCAATTTAGAGGAGATGGGATAATTGATACTCTCATGGGTATTGGTTCAACTATTCTTAAACATAAAGACCTAATTGGTTCAACTGCTTCTGCTGTGGGAAATGTAGCAGGTGCTGTAAAGAGTATAAAAGATGCTCAGAAAGAATCTCATAAATTACAAGCAATAAAATAAATTAAGAAAGGTAAAACTCAGTTGTCCCACAAGAACGACAGAAAATAATTCAAATACTTGGATCAGGGTTTCAAAAGTTTTAACATCTTTTTTCCTAAATAAATACAAGTATGGAAGCAATTGATAGTATCTATGATTTGGATGATACTATTATTATCTCAAACTCCACTAAAAAAGAAGATTACTTCAAGGTAAATGCAATAACTGGAACAGACTGGAATACAAATGGTACAAAAAGTTTTGAAATAAATAATCAACAAACCTATTTGAATCTCTCCGAAAGTTTCTTGTTGTGTAAATTTAAATTCACTAAGGCTGGGAATAACACAAATGCTACACTTGTAAATGATTTCTTCTGGAAAATGTTTGATAGTGTGCGATTGTATATTGGAACACAAGAAGTTGAAGCGGTTGATTATGTCTCTGCTGTATCTGAAATGATGAAATTTACACTCTATACATTCAGTGATAGAATGGGAAAGGGGTCTGTCGAAGGTTTTATTCCTGATATGTCAACGGGAACAAACACAGACCCTGGATATATTCAAAGGAAAGGAATGTATAATGATGATACAAAAGCAGAAAATAGTTTTACTGTGGCAGTTCCTCTTAAAGGTATATTTGGATTTTGTGATTATGATAAAGTTCTGTATGGTCTTAAAATTAGATTTCAACTACAAAGGAATGATAATGAAAATAGATTGCTTTTTGGTGTTGGTAGTGCTTTTGGTGAACAGAATAAATTTGTAATTGAGGAGATGAGTTGGTATATCAGTGAATATACTCCTAATCTTAAAACAGAAGAGATGTTGAATCGAAGACTTAACTCAAAGAAACCACTCAGTGTATCATACCTCAAAAGAAGATGTCAACACGTTAAACTCAATCAAACTACTTACACGTGGAATTTGGGTGTTCTGGAAGGAAAGCCACGATATCTGTGGATGATTTTTAAAAAGCCAGATGGTGATACTGCGACTGATAAGAATAATGCATTGAGTGATAATGCTAAGGTGAAACAACTTCGTGTTTCTCTAGATGGAACATTTTATCCACGAGATAGATTGGAAATTAATTGGGAAAAAAATGATTTTGCTGAAGCATACAAGTCTTACCAAAAGGTGTGTGAAAGTAATGGAAATAAAGAACCTATTTTAGATATGACAGCATTTAAAAGTTTGTATACAATCTATACGTTTGACCTGAGCGCTCAAAAAGAAACTATAAAGTCTAATCGAGTGGATACTTCCCTATACATTGAAAGAGGAGAGAGTGAAGAAGTTGATACATATTGTTTGCTTTTGGAAGAAACAGAATTGCAGATTAATACAGATAATGGTGTGATGATTAGTCTCACATAATTTTTTGTTAAATAAATGAGTGGCAAAGTACCAACTGGGGTATATGTTAATCAAATCAATCTTCATAAACTATCATCTTGTGTTCAAAATCAAAAGCCTTGTACGATTAACGTTAATACAATTCAGAGAAAAGGAGCAGTAAGAATTGATGTTTTGCTCACAAGAGAACAGGTTAAAATCTTGAATGACACTGGCTCACTTAAAATTAAAATGACAAAACCAATGTTGAAAAAATATTCAATAAGAGAGACGAGTGGAGGATTTCTCCCATTTCTAATTCCTTTATTTGCTGGTTTAAGTGCGGTTGGAGCATTGACGGGTGGTATTTCAACAGCGGTCAAAACTGCCAACGAAAGGAAGGCTCAACTCCAGGCTCAAAAAGAATTGGAAAGACATAACAAAGAGTTGGAGAAACAAATTAGTGGAAGTGGTGTAATTGTAGATTTTGCTGAAAAACTTGAAGGTCTGCCTGATAAAGCGAGATTGTTAGTTGGAGATATGCTTTCTTCTATAACACAAGCAGGTGTAAAATTAACGAAAAGAGGTAATGGATTATATCTTTCTAATAAATAAATGAGCATTGATGAGTGGTTGAAAGAATTTGGAAAGAATACAACATCAAATTTACAACTTGCCAAATATTGTAAGAAATTAAAAATTCATAATGTGGTTATTTGTATGAGAGATGAAATTAACAAATGTGTCGAAACATACAAAGAATATTATTATGAACTTAGAAGATAATGATGGGAACGGTTCTCATTGGGTTTGTATTTTTAATAGTCAAGACAAATATTATTTTGATAGTTTTGGTCTTCCACCACCTGTTGAAGTCATAAAATTCTTACAGAATGGTGTTTATCAAACATTTCAAGTCCAAGAATTAAATTCCAAGTGTTGTGGTCAATTATGTCTATATGTGTTATTTCAACTCAACAAAAATAAAAAATTTTATGATATTATTTTTAATCTAATATAAATGACTTATGTTGGTAAAGATGGTTCTATCTTTGGTGTATCTCAAGAACTGGATATTGATTTATCAAATTATTACACAAAGGCACAGGCTGAACGACATAAATATAATATAAACAAAAATATTAACATGAAAAATGCTTATAAATTAAAAAATTATCCAAGCCCGACTGACGCGAATGACTTGGTGAGATTAAGCGATTTATCACAATATATATCCTTAAATAAAACGGCTGTGTATTCTAAAGATACAGAAGTGTTGATATTATCTCCAGGTCATACAGAATTCACAGTTCGAATTAAAATAAATTTTTATAAAGAAGGGCGTATCGTTTGTATGAGAATAGAACAATGGGGGTATGATATGAATGATTTAGGGTATAATTGGTCATTTAAAATTAACCTCGAAGACCTGGAACAATTAAATCAGTCTCGTAAGGAAGAATATTATCCACTTGGTATCGAGAATGAGTTTTGTGGAGCCACGATTAGTAAACAACAAATAAAAGAATTTAATAAGGGTAAATATAATAATGGTTTTGCCCTTGTTTATCTCATGAAAACAGAAAAAACAGGATTATATATAATAAGTAAGGAAATACAAAATGATTTAACTATGGGAAGATGGGGAGGTGTTTCGTGCCATAATATTATTCTAACAGATATTTCTAATACATAAATGACAGCAAGAAGGCTTCAAGAAAATTATCATTTCTGTGTCCAAGCATACCTTCAAGAAAAGGGTATTCGGTATTTTAATAAATGTGTTCTACAACATAAGAATGAGGTATTTTCAATAAAAGATTGGCATTATGCTGATGTTGATAAACCGACAACTTTAGATTTAATTAGAATGTTAAATAATGAAAAAATTATAAGGTTAAGAAAAGGTAAGGCTCTTTTAGAAATTCAAAAGAAATTTTATTGGTTTCCTGTTGTAAAAAAAAATATTTTGGATACAGGAATAACAAGAAATCCTGATGAATATATGTATAATATTCTATGGGGTGTAAACGATTCAAGTATAGTAAGGGATGAGGAAGGAGTTGAAGAAGAGAGGGAAGAGGAGGAAAAGGAGAAGGAGGAGAGAGAGAAGGAGGAAAGAGAGAATAGAGAGAGGGAGGAAAGAGAGAAGAGAGAGAGGGAGAAGAAAGAGAAGGAGGAAAAGGAGAAGAGAGAGAAGGAGGAAAGAGAGAAGAAAGAGAAGGAGGAAAAAGAGAAGAGAGAGAGGGAGGAGAGGGAGAAGAAAGAGAAGGAGGAAAAAGAGAAGAGAGAGAGGGAGGAGAGGGAGAAGAAAGAGAAGGAGGAAAAAGAGAAGAGAGAGAGGGAGGAGAGGGAGGAAAGAGAGAGAATAAATAAATATTATAGTATGGAAACCAGTGAGATTCAAAAAAGAATAGAGGTATTACAGAAAATAACTCAACCCACCAAGGAGGAATACAAAGAATTAACAAGTCTATTTGCAATACTTTCAACAAAACTATTAGCATCGTCAAGCTATTCATTTTAATTCAAGTTTTTTCTTAAATAAATGGAGGAGAGAGTGAAGGCATTTGTAAGGATTCTTTATGTTTTAAAAATTAAGATTCAAATGTGCATGTTGGAAACTAAAAAGGTTTTTGCACTCTGCAGAAATTTTTCTCATAAATAAATGAGTTATTGTCTCAAATGTAAAAAGAAAACTAATACTAAAAATATTTCATATATTAAAAGTAAAAATAACAGGGTTATACAAAAAGGTATATGTTCGGTGTGTGGTTCAAAAAAAAAATCAATTTATCTCCAAACACAAACTCGGAGGAGATATACAAAAGTTTTTATCAGGAAGTAAATTTACAACTACTGGAATACCAGGGGAATTACATCTTCCAGGGTATTCTTTCTGTGGTCCAGGCACAAACTTGGATAAAAGATTAGATGAGGCAGACAATCCTAAATCCTGGAGTAAACCAATCAATAGAGTTGATGAAGTGTGCATGAGACATGATATTGATTATGGGAATACCACAACGTTGGAAGAAAAGCATGAAGCCGATAGAGAAATGTTGTATAATTTGTCTCTGATACAAAATCCAACCTTGAGAGAAAAAGTTGATAGGTTCATCGTGAAGAAGATGATTAGTGCTAAATTGAAACTTGGACTTGGAAATTCAAAAAACTTATAGGCTCTAATGATGCCATTAAGACTGAAGAGCAATTAGCTGATGAATTACATAAACCAATATTCACAAAGTTTCAGAGAAGGAAAGTTTATTCCAAGGAAGTTGATTATATCTGGTCTGCTGATTTGATTGAACTCAATAATGATAAGGGGTACAAGTATGCTTTAACCGTTATTGATTTGAGGAGTAGATATGCGTGGGTTGTCCCTTTAAAAAACAAAACAGGTAATACTCTTATGTTAGCTTTTCAACAGATATTTAATAAAAGTAAGAGAAAACCTAAGAAATTGTGGACTGATGAGGGTAGAGAGTTTTATAACAAGACATTTATGAATTTTCTAAAAAATAACAGTATTACATTATACAGTACCTTTAATGAAGGGAAGGCAGTTGTTGTTGAACGTTTTAATCGTACCTTAAAAGAGAGACTATATAAAAAATTCACACAACTCGGTTCACAACAATGGTCATCTTTTATTCAGGATATTGTGGATAAGTATAATGACACGATTCACACGTCAACGAATATGAAGCCATCAGAAACATTTACAAAATTAAAATATGAAAAAGAGATTAATGTCAGAAAACCTAAGTTCAAAGTTGGTGATATCGTAAGAATATATAGGTGGAAATCTCATTTTGAAAAGGGTTTTACTGAACGATGGACGAAAGAACTTTTTAAAATTGTTGATGTAATAGATACAGTTCCTTGGACTTATAAAATATATGATTTGGAAGGGGAAGAGATTTTAGGTTCATTTTATTCACAGGAATTACAAAAGACAAAACTAAGCAGATAATACACCTTTGTGGACACTCGAGGGCCAAGTCCGAGGTGTATAACAGTATATAATGTGTGTCAAGGGGTGGACGTTCTTACATCTGTGAACCCCAAACACAGAATCCTCAACTGAATAGTCAAGGCTTAACTTTTGTTTGTGTGTGTGTGTGTGTGTGTGTGTGTGCAATGGGAGCAATAGGTTGGCGCTTCACTCCCTCCTACTATACACCGTTGTGGACACTCGAGGGCCAAGTCCGAGGTGTATAACAGTATATAATGTGTGTCAAGGGGTGGACGTTCTTACATCTGTGAACCCCAAACACAGAATCCTCAACTGAATAGTCAAGGCTTAACTTTTGTTTGTTGATGTGTATGTGTGTGTGTCCCAACCCTCACATTCAAAATCTCAACCCCAACCCTCACATTCAAAATCTCAACCCCAACTCAATCCTCGCCCAACACAATGTCTTTTTCAAAATGAGATTTCCACCTATATATATATATATTTTTACGTTTTTTTCTTCTTCCAATTCTGTCTTTTAAGGCTTTCAGGTTTGATGACGTAAAAAGGGGGAGTAAGCCTGCACTTTCTTCCCAGAACTTTCTTGATCTTGCTCCCATCAAGCACCATCCGACAAAGAACTACATCGATAGGTTTAGATCCCAAAGAGTGATAGCAACTCCAAAAGTCTCCAAAATATAAATAAATAAAATAATAATAATAATAAATAAATAAATAAATAAATAAAAGCCCCCAAAAAAGTTTCAAGTGTCCAACATAAACCCAACTTTCCAAGTCTTCAAGGTATAACCACATTCCTGTTGAGTTTCCAAGATATGTATCACATTGTGAGTTATCAATCCAGAACCCACATTTCAAGTATTCAAAGTAAAACCAACTTACAAAGTCTCTTAAGGATAACTCATTTACTGATTTTTTCAAAATTTGTGAGTCTCCAAGGTAGGACCCATATTTAGAACCATCTTGGCAGAACCCTTTTCCTGAGTCTCCAAGGTAGTTATTTAAACCATCAAGGCAGAACTCATTTACTGATTTTTTCAAAATTTGTGAGTCTCCAAGGTAGGCCCCATATTTAGAACCATCTTGGCAGAACCCTTTTCCTGAGTCTCCAAGGTAGTTATTTAAACCATCAAGGCAGAACTCATTTACTGATTTTTTCAAAATTTGTGAGTCTCCAAGGTAGGCCCCATATTTAGAACCATCTTGGCAGAACCCTTTTCCTGAGTCTCCAAGGTAGTTATTTAAACCATCAAGGCAGAGCTCATTTCTTGATTTTTTCAAAATTTGTGAGTCTCCAAGGTAAAACTTGTATTCTGGCTCATCAAGGTATAACTTGTTCAGTGGGTATTGTCTTGATAACTCACAATGAGTACTATTGCTGTAAAACTCTTTTTCAGTATTTTGCTGGTCTCCAAGGTATAACTCTTTGGTTGGGTCATCAAGGACGAACTCGTTCTGTGGGTCTTGGTCGCTCATAAGGTCTTCAACCAAGCCAACAATTTCGCCCCAAGTTGTAGCAAAAGCAGTATTTTCATTTCGTATTTCAGACACAATTTCCTGTGAGAGAAAATAATAATGTATTAATTAAGTTATTTAATTATTAAATGAGTATGCTTCAATCAAAGTTTGAAAATAGGAAAATAAAAAATCTTACCTCAATAGATAAGAGGTTTGAATCCAGTTCATCAACTTGAAGGTTTAGTTCCATACAAGACAGAGAGTTCCAAGGAACACCAAAGTCATCCCACTCAAGGTCTTGGTCGCTCATAAGGTCTTCAACCAAGCCAACAATTTCCCCCCAAGTTGTAGCAAAAGCAGTATTTTCATTTTGTATTTCAGATACAATTTCCTGTGAGAGAAAATAATAATGTATTAATTAAGTTATTTAATTATTAAATGAGTATGCTTCAATCAAAGTTTGAAAATAGGAAAATAAAAAATCTTACCTCAATAGATAAGAGGTTTGAATCCAGTTCATCAACTTGAAGGTTTAGTTCCATAGAAGACAGAGAGTTCGAGACAAGCACACAGAACACCATTGCCAGCAAAAACAAATGTTTAAAATGGAGCCTGGGTTTGAAGCTTTTATAGAGAAAGACTGGTGGGTGTGGTTTCCTTTGGAAATTCCCTGGGCAAGCCTAGGCAAGCCTTCATTAGGAAATTTTTCAAAACCATAACATCCTGTAATTTTCTAGTGATTTCTTTGTGAGTCAGAGATGAACTGGAAATGATGTAAGAGTGGGCGGGGCTTAGCAAAAGTAGGCGGAGCTTAGGAAAAGTGGGCGTGGCTTAGAAAAAATACCTTATGAAAAGTGGGCGGAGCTTAGCAAAAGTGGGCGGGGCTTAGCAAAAGTGGGCGGGGCTTAGGAAAAGTGGGCGTGGCTTAGAAAAAATACCTTATGAAAAGTGGGCGGAGCTTAGCAAAAGTGGGCGGGGCTTAGCAAAAGTGGGTGGGGCTTAAAGAAAAGTGGGCGGGGCTTATTGAATACCTTGTGGAAAGTGGGCGGGGCTTAACAAAAGTGGGCGGGGCTTAAAGAAAGTGGGCGGGGCTTAACAAAAAATAACCTGTGGCTCAGGAGGTGGTCAAACAAGAGCATTAAGAGAAGTTTATCATTTCGTAATGGCACAAATGGGGTATCTTCAAAAATATAAAGATTCAAATGTTTTGTTTGTCAATATTTTAGATGGGGATTATTGTGCAAAGAAAATTAAACTATTGAAGGAATTTGAGAATGAACAAATCTTTATAGGTTCAATGAGTGAGCTGTTCAACCCCCAGGTGTTCAATTCAATGAGGTTCAACCTCCAAGTTAAAAGGGGAGACAAATAAATATACCTTGGGATAAAAAGGGGGTTTATTTTTAAGGAAAAAAATATGAATCGCTGAAAATCCCCCATTCATTTACATGGGGAAAAGTGAGCCAGAATCAGTATTCTTACCCTACTCGCAACATATCGACAGAAAAACTGAAAATAATGGTCGAACAAATTTCAAAACAAAATTTTTTTTTAATTTTTTTTTTCGACTCGATCGACGACCCAATATTAAGGGGAGAACGAATTTCAAAAAAACTTTTTAAAAAACATTTTTCATTTCGACTTGATCGACGAACCAACATATCGACGGAAAAACTGATAATTACTGAAGAACAAATTTCAAAAAAAAATTTAAAATAATTTTTTTTTCGATTGGATAGACGACCCAACTGACAAACATATCGACGGAAAAACTGGTAATAAGGGTAGAACAAATTTCAAAAAAAAAAAATTTAAATAATTTTTTTTTTTCGATTGGATAGACGACCCAACAAACAAACATCGACGGAAAAAGTGATAATAAGAGAACAGATTTCAAAAAAAAGTTTCAAAATATTTTTTTTTCGACTTCATCGATGACCCAACATATCGACAGAAAAACTGATAACGGAAGAACAAATTTCAAAAAAAAAATTTTTTTTCACTTTTTTTTCGACTGGATCGACGACCCAATATTAAGGAGAGAACAAATTTCAAAAAACCTTTTTAAAAAACATTTTTTTTCGACTGGATCGACGACCCAACAGACAAACATATCGACGGAAAAACTGATAATAAGGGGAGAACAAATTTCAAAAAAAAAAATTAAAAAAAATTTTTTGACTGGATCGACGACCCAAGAAAAAATTAAAAAAAAATTTTCGATGGATCGACACCCCAACAAAATAAAATTGAAAAAAATGGTTTTTTTCGACTGGATCGATTACCCAACATATCGATGGAAAAACTGATAATAAGGGCAGTACAAATTTCAAAAAAAAATTAAAAAAAACAAATTTTAGACTTGATCGACGACCCAACATATCGACAGAAAAACTGATAATAATGGGAGAACAAATTTCAAAAAAAAAAATTAACAAAAATTTTTCGACTGGATCGACGACCCAAGAAAAAATTTTAAAAATATTTTTTTTTTCGATGGATCGACACCCCAACAAAAAATTTTTTAAAAAAAATGGTTTTTTTTCGACTGGGTCGATTACCCAACATATCGAAGGAAAAACTGATAATAAGGGCAGTACAAATTTCAAAAAAAATGGTTTTTTTTCGACTTGATCGACGACCCAAGATATCGACAGAAAAACGGAAAATAAAGGTAGAACAAATTTCAAAAAAAAAATTTTTTAATATTTTTTTTCGACTGGATCGACTACCCAATAATAAGGGGAGAACAAATTTCAATAAAACTTTTTAAAAACCGTTTTTTTTCGACTGGATCGACAACCCAATAATAAGGGGAGAACAAATTTCAAAAAAACCTTTTTAAAAAACTTTTTTTTTTCGACTGGATCGACTACCCAACGGGCAAACATATCGACGGAAAAACTAGTAATAAGGGAAGAACAAATTTCAAAAAAAAAGATAATATTTTTAAAAAAAATTTTCGACTTGATCGACTACCCAATAATAAGGGTAGAACAGATTTCAAAAATTTTTTTTTGTTTTTTCGATTGGATCGACTACCCAACAGACAAACATCGATGGAAAAACTGATAATAAGGGTAGAACAAATTTCAAAAAAAGTTAAAAAAAAAATTTTTTGACTTGATCGACGACCCAACATATCGACGGAAAAACTGATAATAACAGTAGAACAAATTACAAAAAAAAAATTAAAAAAAATTTTTCGACTGGATCGACGACCCAACAGACAAACATATCGACGGAAAAACTGATAATAAGGGAAGAACAAATTTCAAAAAAAAAAATTAAAAAAATTTTTTCGACTGGATCGACGACCCAAGAAAAAATAAAAAATAAAAAAATTTCGATGGATCGACACGCCAACAAAAAAAAAATTGAAAAAAAAATGTTTTTTTTCGACTGGATCGATTACCCAACATATCGACGGAAAAAATGATAATAAGGGCAGTACAAATTTCAAAAAAAAATTTTTAAAAACATTTTTTCGACTTGATCGACGACCCAACATATCGACAGAAAAACTGATAAAAAGGGGAGAACAAATTTCAAAAAAAAAATTTAAAAAACATTTTCGACTGGATCGACAACCCAAGAAAAAATAAAAAAAAAACATTTTTTTCGATGGATCGACACCCCAACAAAAAAAAATTGAAAAAAAATGTTTTTTTTCGACTGGATCGATTACCCAACATATAGACGGAAAAAATGATAATAAGGGCAGTACAAATTTCAAAAAAAATTTTAAAAAAACATTTTTTCGACTTGATCGACGACCCAACATATCGACAGAAAAACTGATAATAATGGGACAACAAATTTCAAAAAAAAATTAAAAAAAAAACATTTTTTCGACTGGATCGACGACCCAAGAAAAAATTTTAAAAATATATATTTTTTTTTTCGATGGATCGACACCCCAACAAAAGAAAATTGAAAAAAAATGGTTTTTTTCGACTGGGTCAATTACCCAACATATCGAAGGAAAAACTGATAAGGGCAGTACAAATTTCAAAAAAAAATTTACAAAAATATTTTTTCGACTTGATCGACGACCCAAGATATCGACAGAAAAACGGAAAATAAAGGTAGAACAAATTTCAAAAAAAAATTTTTTTAATATTTTTTTCGACTGGATCGACTACCCAATAATAAGGGGAGAACAAATTTCAATAAAACTTTTTAAAAACCGTTTTTTTTCGAATGGATCGACTACCCAATGGACAAACATATCAACGGAAAAACTGGTAATAAGGCAAGAACAAATTTCAAAAAAAAAGATAATATTTTTTAATTTTTTTTTCGACTTGATCGACAACCCATTAATAAGGGTAGAACAAATTTCAAAAAAATTTTTTTTGTTTTTTCGATTGGATCGACTACCCAACTGACAAACATATCGACGGAAAAACTGATAACAAGGATAGAATAGTAGGGTAAGAATACTGGTTCTGGCTCACTTTTCCCCATGTAAATTAATGGGGGATTTTCAGCCATGAAATTTTTCTTTTTTTTCCCCTAAAAAAATAAATCCCCTTTTTAGCCCAAGGTATATTTATTTGTCTCCCCTTTTAACCTGGAGCCTGGTGTTGGCTTAGTGGTTAGGGTGGTGGCTTGGGATCCCAGGGTCCTGAGTTCAAGCCCCGTTGGCTGCTGAATTAACACCAGGGGGTTGACTCAGCCTGTCATCCTTCCGAGGTCGGCGAAATGAGTGCCAGTGTACTGGTCCCGGTGTATGCCCCGGTTAGAATAGGTGTACCATATCCCTGTGTGTCGTAAGAGGCGACCAGGGTTGGCGTCAGGAAGGGCATCCGGCCATAAAACATTGCCTCAAGAAAAAGCCAAACCCCTGCACAGCAGGGAAAAATGCCTGTAAAAACGGTCATTTTTTTATTTCCCCTTTTAACCTAGGGGCTCTCTATTCAAATAGCCCATACAACAAGATAAAGATTTGTTAAAGGTGATTCTAAAGAAATATCTGAAACGTCGAAGCCTCGGGGCACTCTTTATCAAATAACCCATACAACAAGATAAAGATTTGTTAAAGGTGATTCTAAAGAAATATCTGAAACATCTAAGCCCCGGGACACTCTTTATCAAATAACCCATACAACAAGACAAAGATTTGTTAAAGGTGATTCGAAAGAAATATCTGAAACGTCTAAGCCTCGGGGCACTCTTTATCAAATAACCAATGCATATTGTTTAGCTCACTCATTGAACCTATAAACATTTGTTCATTCTCAAATTCCTTCAATAGTTTAATTTTCTTTGCACAATAATCCCCATCTAAAATATTGAAAAACAAAACATTTGAATCTTTATATTTTTTAAGATACCCCTTTTGTGCCATTACGAAATGATAAACTTCTCTTAATGATCTCATCTGACCACCTCCTGAGTTGCATATCATTTTGATATTGTAGTAAATTATTTTTCCATTGTTCAATTGATAACCATCAAATTTTTCAGTCCATTCAAACATATTTATTATTTTCTTTACATCCTCTAACTTATTGGTTTTTAAATTGATTCGCATATTTGTTTTATTTACCTTTGTTTTAGATATTTTTTCAATAAGACTTATTTGATATTTTTCACATTCATTATGTTTTCCATTTATATACCAAGACTGAGATTTTCTCCACTCTTTAGTTTGACTAATACTTGGTTCGACCATTTATATATTGTGAAAAACGCGGCGGTAGCCCTTAAAAACCCTAACCCATCTTCCCATCGTTAAAACTTGTGTCCATATGGAACACAATCTATTTATTTCTATTCTATTCACTCTATCATACAATACCCATATGGAACACAATCTATTTTATACACTCTATCATACAATATCCATATGGAACACAATCTATTCCATTATCTAAAATAAATCTCTTATCATCAAAGGCCCCTAATGCCTTTTTATTTACTTCTTCACTATATATCTTATGTTTATAACTTCTTATTGTATTCATTTTCCTATATTCTTCTTTCTTATTCATCAAACATTTATAATAATTTCTAAAAGTTATTTATTTCTTTATTACATATTTCTTTATACCCTTTAACCTTTTATCAATCTGATCACCATACTTATAAGCATATGCCTTTGCTCTCAATCCAATAAACTCACTCATTACTTTTCCACCCAACTCATCCTTAAACTTCCCAATAACCTTTTCATTCTTTTTTGAAAATAACTCACTCTTCTTACTAAAATTACTTGTATCATATACTCCAATGTTTTTCTTCATATCTTTATAAACATCATCAATTTTTATATCTAGAATAAAACTATCAGTGTCCATATACAACAATGAAACATTTTCACCATACTCTTTCTTTAAATCATTATACAAATAATCATACATCAATATCTTTGATAAATCAAGAACTGCTGTTCCAATATAAATTGGTTTATCCATGACAATACTTTCCTTTTTCATATGAATAGCAGAAAAGTTCTCTGAAAAAACCTCTTCTCTCTCAAAACTTGGTTTATTTATCAATCTCGAAGCTTCCTTCCAAGATGTTGCAAATCTAATGTTTTGCCTGTTTCTAACATTCTCCATTGTCTTTCCAAAGACAGCATTATTCATCAATTTATAGAATTCCCCTTCAAATTTTACTTTTGTATTTGTTCTCATATCTGTATTGAATTTAATATACTTTTTCATCCAAGGACTTTGTTTAAATTTTAAAACTCTATGAATTTTAGCTACTCTCAACCCAGCAGATAAATATTGTCTCAAGTTCCTTTGATGCAAAACATATCCCTCTTTATCATAGAATGTTGTTAATAACTTTTCTGTTGATTTGCCTTTAATATTAAAACTTTTATGATAATCACTGAACCATTCTTTCTTTGGGGTTTCTTTCTCACATGCAAAAGGAAGGTCTTTATGCTTATTATGAAGATCACTCGGGTACTTCAAATCAACTTCAAAATAATAACCTTCTTCTTTGTCATTCAATTTCTCTTGAGAAGAAATAACAATATTCATCAAAGCCTTTTCATAATCCTTTTCTTCCACCCACTCTAATTTACCATAAGGCAGAGATTGAGACATTGCCCATCCATACAAATTATTAGCATCAAAATACATCAAATAATTACTATCTTTTTCACGATCATAATTTGGAAGATATTTATTATTCGCTTTAGCATATCTTTTTGAACATACTTGTGATATTCCACCTCTCTTAGACTTCTCAATCATCAAAAGCATATCTACATCACTGACTAAATCTATATCTTGTTTTGTCATTTTCAACATTGCACTCCAAGCTAAACCAGGAGCTGTGAAATAGTGGGCAGGATCTAATCCATAACAATTTTTATTATGACAGAGTGATCTAAAAGCTTCAAACACATCAGCTAACAATAAAACATCTGTTTTTAGATACAAATCATGATATTCTCCAAGGTTCTTTATCTTAAATATTTTCCAAATTTCTTGTGCGTGTTTATATTCCTTATCACTTATCTCTTCTTCATAAAGGTTATTATAGAAACTTTCTTTTGAAGGAAGTTGTGTTTCTTTAAATCTCATAAATGAATCCATATAACCATAAGGATAAATTCCCTTACTTGTAAGAATTTTCTCTTTACTTTGAATTTCATTCCTTGTTTCAATTTCCTCTCTAGTTAGAATTCCCTCTTTAATCAGAATTTCATCTATAATCAGAATTTCCTCTTTAGTTAGAATTTCATTCTTTGTTCGAATTTTCTGTATAATTAGAATTTCATCTTCAGTAAGAATTTCTTCATTAATTTCCTCATTAATTAGAATTTCCTCTTTACTTTGAATTCTCTCTTTAATCTGAATTTCCTCTTTAGTTAGAATTTCCTCTTTTGGAAAGAATGAATTAAGATTTGGAAAAGAGCCCGTGGAGCTTAGATTTGATGCGAGGTTGGCTAGTGGCGTTCCCATAAACTTGTAAGAATCAAGAAACCTTATACGAGTTATAGGTTTTGTGAATATCATTTTTGTAAATGTAATATACTTTTGACTTGTGTTTGTTATGGCAGAAATATTCCCTGGTGTTTTTGAAAGTTCATTTATAAATAGATGTGTATCATAGTTGGCGCTGTTGTGAAGAAAGACTGGAATAAAAGAAGGTAATTTATAATTAAGATTACAACAGGAATGAGCGGGACCTCTATATTTACCAGTAAGATGACAATGATCCCTAACTTTAGACTCCTCAACTTCCTCCTCACAAATATGACAGATATTGTTCTTTCTAAATTCTAATTTTTCTTCTATGGTTAATTTCATCGGTTCATTTGTTTCTTTCATTAATTTAGTTAGTCTTATACAATCCTTTTCTAATCGTTTTACAAACTCTTGTGAAGCATTTTTTCCACTATACTGTTCAAGTTTATTATACTTTTCTCCAACAGATGATTTGATATAATAACAGAAACCACAAGGAATATGTTTTTGATATTTATTTGTATATGGTTCTTTTGGATTAGGAGAAGCAGTATTTATCTTTTTAAGGATACATTCAAAATCAGCGTATATCACAAATGGGTGCATGATAGATTTATTATAATCTTCAAAATAAATCTTTTCACCAGGTTTAGGCATTGTAATTACAGCTGATTTATGATTACTACAATATTTTGAATGTTGTTCTAATCGTTCTTTTGTATGAAATGAATTAAGACATCGCTTACAAGGATATATTTTGTTTGCTGTTCTGAATACCTGAGAAGAGATTAATCTTGATAAATTATTGATGTATGTGTAATGTGAATTCTTTCCAACACTAAAATATAAAAGATCAATGTGTGTTTCTTCATTTTTATAGTTGTTTGAAATTTTTAATATTTGAACTTTGTTTGTATCCGTTAATCCATATACATTAATAGAAAGATTATTATTTTTCTCAAATTTAGGAATATCTGTTAGTGGCATTGGGAATTTAAAATCTTTTATGTCCAAGGTATTCTCATATTTCATATATTGTTTTACTCTTTCTGAATTACATTTTGGTGGATGTAAGTGAGCAAGAACAGACCAGAGAAAACATTTATTATCATTATTCTTAATATTAACAACTGCCTTCTTTCGTTTTATTTCTTTTGGTAATTCAATATAAGAAGAAGCTTTAAGAGGGTTTGATTTTAGAATGTGTATATCTAAAAAGATGATTTTTTTTAATATTGAATCCACTTCCTACCACTGTATTATCAACATCCTCCTCTTGTCTTGATAGTTCTTCATAAACCCCACTATTCAAAAAATCTTGAAATGATGTTATAAAATGAAGATCTGTCCTCATATAATATAAGGATTTTGTTCTTCATCTTGTCTTTTCATATTCATTTTCACTCCCATATAAAACTTTAAAGTTTTCATTTCTTTTAATGTCTTTTTAATAAATTTTTCAACATCAGGTTTCACTATTTCAATTGATTCAACTATTGATGATGGACCGGGTTCTCCAAATTGAAAAATCCTTATTTTTATATGCCCTTTAAATGCCCCAACAGTGTTTTCAATATAATAGTCTCCCTTTACTTTAAACTCATTTTTCTTGTGTTTTTGTGATTGAAGATGCCTATTATAACTACTCTTCAAAACATCCTTTGAGCAGGTATCACAATGTTTTCTTTCCAACTCAAGAGGGGATATTTTGTGAAATAGATTAAATGTGTGTTTGTTGGTTCGGAGGTGTTTTCTATAATGTTTATATTCGTGATTACAAACATCGCAGTATGTTGTATTCACCATATTTATATAATAAAACTTTGCTTAAACTAAAATTTTCTTGATGAAAATTTCGTTTATTTTACAGGTGAATCTCTGCTTAAACTAAAATTTTCTTGATGAAAATTTCGTTTATTTTACAGGTGAATCTGTGCTTAAACTAAAATTTTCTTGGTGAAAATTTCGTTTATTTTACAGGTGAATCTGTGCTTAAACTAAAATTTTCTTGATGAAAATTTCGTTTATTTTACAGGTGAATCTGTGCTTAAACTAAAATTTTCTTGATGAAAATTTCGTTTATTTTACAGGTGAATCTGTGCTTAAAACCATTTTATCCTCCAACTTTTTCACTTAATAAATACAATGTTTCAAGACACAAAAGACAAGTTTCAATCAATCTCTTCATTTGTTAAAGATGCTGAGAAATATGTCAAGGATGTAAAATTGAACAAAGATAAATATAACAACTATTCGATAAAAACAATTATGGTGGATATGATGAGTTCTTCAATTTACTTCAGTGGAAGGGCTTTTAGTATACCTGGAAGAACATCAATTAAGGTATCTCTAACAAAAGTTTCTCCTCTCCTTCTGGCAATATATTCAAAACTAGAAAAAGCAATGAAACAAGAAAAGGTATCAAAAAATAAAAACCTTATGGATGAAGCTTTAGAAAGAAAAGATAAGACCATCTGTAATATGCAAGGAGAAATTTGGATTTTTTTCAACAACCCTAAAGATATAAATCCTGATGAAATAAAGGATGTTAATATATCAGGTGAAATGACATTTCATTCAATTGTAGTTAAGGATCATTTTAAAATTACCTTTAATATAAAAAATGTAGCAGTTGAATATGTTAATGAAAAAATGTATATCGATATCGATGGTAATGTTTTTTCTACTAATTAAATGAGCCAATATTCAACTGAAGATTTTGAAGCTTACGAGAGTGATTATGATACCGAGAGTTTGCATTCAAACGATAGTTATGACACCGAGAGTTTGTGTTCAAATGATAGTTATGAAAGTGTAGATGATTCTGAAAGTATCGAAGATGATATCGAAGATGAATTTCAGTTTAAGTGAAGTTTTACTTTATAAATATGAATAGTTTACTCGATTTTGAGCCTCTTGAATTCCATGATTCTCCATATGACAAATTTGAGAATTGTCCTGCGTGTGAAAGACGGGGATTAAACACAGAGTCAAAAGCCTATAAACAATGTATATTCTGTGATTATCTTCTAATTAATGAAAATCAAAAATATAAAAAGGAAAATAATTCTTTTAGATTTACACCAAAAATGAATTACTTTACAAGATTGATTAGAGAAATGAATGTAAAGTACGAGGGTGAGAACACACCTTTCCTTACAAGGGAAGAAACTGAACGTATTAGAGAAATGTTCAAAGGATTGTTGTTATATATTATTCATGGATGTGATTTTCAGGGAAATATCAACACAAGATATTGCATAAATAAAATAATGGATTATCTTGAAATTAAACCTGAACTTAGGATAAAATATAGAATTTCGAAAAAAGCCAATAATAAATTAAATAACCTGTTTTCCAAATATATAAATGAATGATTTTTTACCCATTTGGGAAAATAAGATAAAATTTGACAACCATAAAAATCTCCCAAATTCATTAAGATGCCTCATAGTTGGTTCAAGTGGATGTGGAAAAACCTGCTTACTTTTAAAGATGCTCCTCACTCCCAACTTTTTAGATTATGATAATTTAATAATTTTCACAAAGTCGAGTTTTCAACCAGAGTATCAACTACTCTCACAAAGTTTTAATGCTGGTCTTCAAAAAGAAGATATAATCGGTTTATTTAAACTTCAAAAAAACCAAAATGATTTTAACATTGAAGATATAATACAACTATTTTGTGATACACAGAGATGTAAAAAGAAATCAAAACCGATAACTTGTATTCTGAGTGATAATACGGATGATATACCGTCTCCCCAAGATTTGGATAAATCCAAAAAGAACCTCGTTATCTTTGATGATTGTGTTAATGAGAGAAACCAAACGGTAATGGACAGCTACTACACAAGAGGGAGACATTCTTCTTGTAATTGTATTTATCTTAGTCAATCGTACTTTCAACTTCCTCGTCGTTCCATCAGAAACAATGCTAATACTTTTATTTTATTCAAGTTAAATTCAATAGATATAAACAATTTTTGGAGAGACAATTGTTCTACATTATGTAGTAAAAAGGAATTTGGGGATTACATTAAACACACGACTGAAAAATATAAATATATTGTTGTGAAACAAGATGAGATATTAAATGATATTTTTCAATAAATAAATGGATGCGAAAGAAAGAGCAAGAAGATTTAGGGAACATCAAGAGTTAGTTTCAAAAGTTGTAAAACAGCAGGAAGACATAAAGAAGAAACGCAGACAGAAACTAACGGGCGAAGAAGCATTTGAAAGAAAACAAGAGAAATTTTTTTAACTACTTTTAAAAACTTCCCAAGAAAAAATGAAAGATGTTTCCACAGTTCCCACAGTAGAATATACTCCTAAAAAACTTCAAATGTTAAAAGATTTCAGTCAAATGACGGAGGAAGAATTAAAGCATATTGGAGAATTAGAATATCATGATGAAGAATTATTTCAACAACTGGAAGAGATTAATCAACCCCCTGATTATATTGTGAATGCTGTTCAAAACAATGAATATTCAGCGGATTCAAAAACCAAAGCAGGGCTCATTCCAACAGAACAATCAGCAATATTTCATCTTGTTCAAGAAAAGGTATTGATATTTAATGATGAATTAAGGTTCTTTGGTTCTGCTCAACCCCCTGTTAAACTAACTCCGAGATTAATGTTTCTTCTCACAAAAGATGGAAGACAAGGTTCAACTGTGAGGGATGAATCAAAGTATATTGATAAACCATTGGATATGGAAAATAATGATGATAGAGTATATATTGATCTGCTGAACACTCTAAATTATAAGGTTATTCTTTTTGGTAAAAGTAGGAAGAATGAGAAGGAGAAACACATTATTCAGGCTTAAAGTATCCTTGGTTCAGGTGTTAGTTTTCTTCCAAATGACCCATCGCAATTAGTTAATAGACTGTTATTGTTGTTAGGCAGTAAGAAGGCTGGAAATAACAATTGTTTTAATGAAGCATCAGCCATTTTAGACCAGTTGATGAACATGAAAATAAGTAATAAATATCAATATAAAGACATTTTATCTCATATTAAATAAGATGAGAAGCACAATCCTTAGTTTCAATTTCACAACAAGCGACCACACATCTTCATTCCCATACCCACTACAACTTGACACAACAAAAGAATATGAGGCATCTTTATTGTCCATGGAAACTTATAATACCTTATTTAATATAACCGAGAAAAATGACAAGTTTAGTTATAATCCGGGAAGTGGATACAAAACGATAACAGTCTCACCCGGAGCATATGAGATTTCTCAAATATCTTCCGAAATTGCTCGTCTTATAAAAGAACAGGGTGATGAACCAAAAAATATTGTTATAAACATTCAAAAACATACTTCAAAATCAACGATTAAAGTTAAAAATAACTACAAGGTTGATTTCACAATTGATAATTCATTTAGAGAGTTATTGGGTTTCTCCTCAAAAAAGATTGAAACTAATGGGACGTTTTACAGTGATAATGTCATTCAAATATCCTCAGGAATAAATTCGGTGTTAATTCACTGTGATTTGATTGATGGTGCTTATAATGATGGAAAAAAAACAAATACAATATTTTCATTCAGCGCATACTCAACTCCAATTGGTTATAAGTTCAATATGGAACCCAAAAATTTGGTTTATCTACCTGTGTCAGGAAAAACCATACACAGAGTAAATTTTAGGATAACCGACCAAGATAATCGTGTGATTTCTTTTAATGGAGAAGTTATATCCATCAGAATTCACCTACGTGAAGTTTTCCAATAAATAAATACGATGGTTATTGTGAGGAAACACGAGTTGGGAAAATATAAAATAATTACAGGGGATGGGATGTTCCTTTCCCCATACTACAAGGGTGAAGGTATGTATCTTGGTTGAGGATACTATAAACCTAAGAGACAAAGGGGTGTTGGACATCAATTTAGAGGAGATGGGATAATTGATACTCTCATGGGTATTGGTTCAACTATTCTTAAACATAAAGATCTAATTGGTTCAACTGCTTCTGCTGTGGGAAATGTAGTAGGTGCTGTAAAGAGTATAAAAGATGCTCAGAAGGAATCTCATAAATTACAAGCAATAAAAGAAATTAAGAAAGGCAAAACTCAGTTGGCCCCCAAGAACGACAGAAAATAATTCAAATACTTGGATCAGGGTTTCAAAAGTTTTAACATCTTTTTTTTCCTAAATAAATACAAGTATGGAAACAATTGATAGTATCTATGATTTGGATGATACTATTATTATCTCAAACTCCACTAAAAAAGAAGATTACTTCAAGGTAAATGCAATAACTGGAACAGACTGGAATACGAATGGTACAAAAAGTTTTGAAATAAATAATCAACAAACCTATTTGAATCTCTCCGAAAGTTTCTTGTTGTGTAAATTTAAATTCACTAAAGCTGGGAATAACACAAACGCTACACTTGTAAATGATTTCTTCTGGAAAATGTTTGATAGTGTGCGTTTGTATATTGGAACACAAGAAGTTGAAGCGGTTGATTATGTCTCTGCTGTATCTGAAATGATAAAATTTACACTCTATACATTCAGTGATAGAATGGGAAAGGGGTCTGCCAAAGGTTTTATTCCTGATATGTCAACGGGAACAAACACAGACCCTGGATATACTCAAAGGAAAGGAATGTATAATGATGATACAAAAACAGAAAATAGTTTTACTGTGGCAGTTCCTCTTAAAGGTATATTTGGATTTTGTGATCATGATAAAGTTCTGTATGGTCTTAAAATTAGATTTCAACTACAGAGGAATGATAATGAAAATCGATTGCTTTTTGGTGTTGGTAGTGCTTTTGGTGAACAGAATAAATTTGTAATTGAGGAGATGAGTTGGTATATAAGTGAATATACTCCTAATCTTAAAACAGAAGAGATGTTGAATCGAAGACTTAACTCAAAGAAACCACTCAGTGTATCATACCTCAAAAGAAGATGTCAACACGTTAAACTCAATCAAACTACTTACACGTGGAATTTGGGTATTCTGGAAGGAAAGCCACGATATCTGTGGATCATTTTTAAAAAGCCAGATGGTGATACTGCGACTGATAAGAATAATGCATTGAGTGATAATGCTAAGGTGAAACAACTTCGCGTTTCTCGAGATGGAACATTTTACCCACGAGATAGATTGGAAATTAATTGGGAAAAAAATGATTTTGCTGAAGCATACAAGTCTTACCAAAAGGTGTGTGAAAGTAATGGAAATAAAGAACCTATTTTGGATATGACAGCATTTAAAAGTTTGTATACAATCTATGCGTTTGACCTGAGCGCTCAAAAGGAAACTATAAAGTCTAATCGAGTGGATACTTCCCTATACATTGAAAGAGGAGAGAGTGAAGAAGTTGATACATATTGTTTGCTTTTGGAAGAAACAGAATTGCAGATTAATACAGATAATGGTGTGATGATTAGTCTCACCTAATTTTTTGTTAAATAAATGAGTGGCAAAGTACCAACTGGGGTATATGTTAATCAAATCAATCTTCATAAACTATCATCTTGTGTTCAAAATCAAAAGCCTTGTACGATTAACGTTAATACAATTCAGAGAAAAGGAGCAGTAAGAATTGATATTTTTCTCACAAGAGAACAGGTTAAAATCTTGAATGACACTGGCTCACTTAAAATTAAAATGACAAAACCAATGTTGAAAAAATATTCAATAAGAGAGACGAGTGGAGGATTTCTCCCATTTCTAATTCCTTTATTTGCTGGTTTAAGTGCGGTTGGAGCATTGACGGGTGGTATTTCAACAGCGGTGAAAACTGCCAATGAAAGGAAGGCTCAGCTACAGGCTCAAAAAGAATTGGAAAGACATAACAAAGAGTTGGAGAAACAAATTAGTGGAAGTGGTGTAATTGTAGATTTTGCTGAAAAACTTGAAGGTCTGCCTGATAAAGCGAGATTGTTAGTTGGAGATATGCTTTCTTCTATAGCACAAGCAGGTGTAAAATTAACGAAAAGAGGTAATGGATTATATCTTTCTTATAAATAAATGAGCATTGATGAGTGGTTGAAAGAATTTGGAAAGAATACAACATCAAATTTACAACTTGTCAAATATTGTAAGAAATTAAAAATTCATAATGTGGTTATTTGTATGAGAGATGAATTAACAAATGTGCCAAAACATACAAAGAATATTATTATGAACTTAGAAGATAATAATGGGAACGGTTCTCATTGGGTTTGTATTTTTAATAGTCAAGACAAATATTATTTTGATAGTTTTGGTCTTCCACCACCTGTTGAAGTCATAAAATTCTTACAGAATGGTGTTTATCAAACATTTCAAGTCCAAGAATTAAATTCCAAGTGTTGTGGCCAATTATGCCTATATGTGTTATTTGAACTCAACAAGGTAAAGATGGTTCTATCTTTGGTGTATCTCAAGAACTGGATATTGATTTATCAAATTATTACACAAAGGCACAGGCTGAACGACATAAATATAATATAACCAAAAATATTAACATGAAAAATGCTTATAAATTAAAAAATTATCCAACCCCAACTGAAGCGAATGACTTGGTGAGATTAAGTGATTTATCACAATATATATACTTAAATAAAACGGCTGTGTATTCCAAAGATACAGAAGTGTTGATATTATCTCCAGGTCATACAGAATTCACAGTTCGAATTAAAATAAATATTTATAAAGAAGGGCATATCATTTGTATGAGAATAGAACAATGGGGGTATGATATGAATGATTTAGGGTATAATTGGTCATTTAAAATTAACCTCGAAGACCTGGTATCGAGTATCCACTTGGTATCGAGAATGAGTTTTGTGGGGCTACGATTAGTAAACAACAAATAAAAGAATTTAATAAGGGTAAATCTAATAATGGTTTTGCCCTTGTTTATCTCATGAAAACAGAAAAAACAGGATTATATATAATAAGTAAGAAATACAAAATGATTTAACTATGGGAAGATGGGGAGGTGTTTCATGCCATAATATTATTCTAACATATATTTCTAATACATAAATGACAGCAAGAAGGCTTCAAGAAAATTATCATTTCTGTGTTCAAGCATACCTTCAAGAAAAGGGTATTCGGTATTTTAATAAATATGTTCTACAACATAAGAATGAGGTATTTTCAATAAAAGATTGGCATTATGCTGATGTTGATAAACCGACAACTTTAGATTTAATTAGAATGTTAAATAATGAAAAAATTATAAAGTTAAGAAAAGGTAAGGCTCTTTTAGAAATTCAAAAGAAATTTTATTGGTTTCCTGTTGTAAAAAAAATTATTTTGGATCCAGGAATAACAAGAAATCCTGATGAATATATGTATAATATTCTATGGGGTGTAAGCGATTCAAGGATAGTAAGGGATGAGGAAGGAGTTGAAGAAGAGAGGGAAGAGGAGGAAAAGGAGAAGAGAGAGAAGGAGGAGAGGGAGAAGAAAGAGAAGGAGGAAAGATAGAAGAGAGAGGGATGAAAGGGAGAAGAGAGAGAGGGAGGAAAGAGAGAAGAGAGAGAGGGAGGAGAGGGAGGAAAGAGAGTGGATGAATAAATATCAAAATATGGAAACCAGTGAGATTCAAAAAAGAATAGGGGTATTACAGAAAATAACTCAACCCACCGAGGAGGAAAACAAAGAATTGATGTCTATTTGCAATACTTTCGACAAGACTATTGACATCGAGAAGACATGTATTTTAATTCAAGTTTTTCATTTTTTTTTTCTTAAATAAATGGGGGAGAGAGTGAAAACATTTCTAAGGATTCTTTATGTTTTAAAAATTAAGATTCAAATGTGCATGTTGGAAACTAAAAAGGTTTTTGCACTCTGCAGGAATTTTTCTCATAAATAAATGAGTTATTGTCTCAAATGTAAAAAGAAAACTAATACTAAAAATATTTCATATATTAAAAGTAAAAATAACAGGGTTATACAAAAAGGTATATGTTCGGTGTGTGGTTCAAAAAAAAATCAATTTATCTCCCAACACAAACTAGGAGGAGATATACAAAAGTTTTTATCAGGAAGTAAATTTACAACTACTGGAATACCAGGGGAATTACATCTTCCAGGGTATTCTTTCTGTGGTCCAGGCACAAACTTGGATAAAAGATTAGATGAGGCAGACAATCCTAAATCCTGGAGTCGGCCTATCAATAGAGTTGATGAAGTGTGCATGAGACACGATATTGATTATGGGAATACCACAACGTTGGAAGAAAAGCATGAAGCCGATAGAGAAATGTTGTATAATTTGTCTCTGATACAAAATCCAACCTTGAGAGAAAAAGTTGATCGGTTCATTGTGAAGAAGATGATCAGTGCTATATTGAAACTTGGACTTGGAAATTCAAAAAACTTATAGGCTCTAATGATGCCATTAAGACTGAAGAGCAATTAGCTGATGAATTACATAAACCAATATTCACAAAGTTTCAGAGAAGGAAAGTTTATTCCAAGGAAGTTAATTATATCTGGTCTGCTGATTTGATTGAACTCAATAATGATAAGGGGTACAAGTATGCTTTAACCGCTATTGATTTGAGGAGTAGATATGCGTGGGTTGTACCATTAAAAAACAAAACAGGTAATACTCTTATGTTGGCCTTCCAACAGATATTTAATAAAAGTAAGAGAAAACCTAAAAAATTGTGGACTGATGAGGGTAGGGAGTTTTATCACAAGACATTTATGAATTTTCTAAAAAATAACAGTATTACATTATACAGTACCTTTAATGAAGGGAAGGCAGTTGTTGTTGAACGTTTTAATCGTACCTTAAAAGAGAGACTATATAAAAAATTCACAAAACTCGGTTCACAACAATGGTCATCTTTTATTCAGGATATTGTGGATAAGTATAATGACACGATTCACACGGCAACAAATATGAAACTATCAGAAACATTTACAAAATTAAAATATGAAAAAGAGATTAATGTCAGAAAACCTAAGTTCAAAGTTGGTGATATCGTAAGAATATATAGGTGGAAATCTCATTTTGAAAAGGGTTTTACTAAACGATGGACGAAAGAACTTTTTAAAATTGTTGATGTAATAGATACGGTTCCTTGGACTTATAAGATATATGATTTGGAAGGGGAAGAGATTTTAGGTTCATTTTATTCACAGGAATTACAAAAGACAAAACTAAGCAGATAATACCCATGGGAGCAATGGGTTGTCCCTTCACTCCCTCCTACTATACACCTTTGTGGACACTAGAGGGCCAAGTCCGAGGTGTATAACAGTATATAATGTGTGTCAAGGGGTGGACGTTCTTAGATCTGTGAACCCCAAACGCAGAATCCTCAACTGAATAGTCAAGGCTTAACTTTTGTTTGTTGGTGTGTGTGTGTGTGTGTGTGTGTGTGTGTGTGTGTGTGTGTGTGTGTGTGTGTGTGTGTGTGTGTGTGTGTGCAATGGGAGCAATAGGTTGGCGCTTCACTCCCTCCTACTATACACCGTTGTGGACACTCGAGGGCCAAGTTCGAGGTGTATAACAGTATATAATGTGTGTGCAATGGGAGCAATGGGTTGGCGCTTCACTCCCTCCTACTATACACCGTTGTGGACACTCGAGGGCCAAGTCCGAGGTGTATAACAGTATATAATGTGTGTGCAATGGGAGCAATGGGTTGGCGCTTCACTCCCTCCTACTATACACTATTGTGGACACTCGAGGGCCAAGTCCGAGGTGTATAACAGTATATAATGTGTGTCAAGGGGTGGACGTTCTTAGATCTGTGAACCCCAAACACAGAATCCTCAACTGAAGTCAAGGCTTAACTTTGTTTGTTGGTATGTGTGTGTGTGTGTGTGTGTGTGTGTGTGTGTGTGTGTGTGTGTGTGTGTGTGTGTGTGTGTGTGTGTGTGTGTGTGTGTCCCAACCCTCACATTCAAAATCTCAACCCCAACCCTCACATTCAAAATCTCAACCCCAACTCAATCCTCGCCCAACACAATGTCTTTTTCAAAATGAGATTTCCACCTATATATATATATATTTTTTACGTTTTTTTTCTTCTTCCAATTCTGTCTTTTAAGGCTTTCAGGTTTGATGACGTAGAAAGGGGGAGTAAGCCTGCACTTTCTTCCCAGAACGAACAATGTATATTTTTTGTTTTTTTCTCTTCTTCCAATTCTGTCTTTTAAGGCTTTCAGGTTTGATGACGTAAAAAGGGGGAGTAAGCCTGCACTTTCTTCCCAGAACTTTCTTGATCTTGCTCCCATCAAGCACCATCCGACAAAGAACTACATCGATAGGTTTAGATCCCAAAGAGTGATAGAAACTCCAAAAGTCTCCAAAATATAAATAAATAAAATAATAATAATAATAAATAAATAAATAAATAAATAAAAGCCCCCAAAAAAGTTTCAAGTGTCCAACATAAACCCAACTTTCCAAGTCTTCAAGGTATAACCACATTCCCGTTGAGTTTCCAAGATATGTATCACATTGTGAGTTATCAATCCAGAACCCACATTTCAAGTATTCAAAGTAAAACCAACTTACAAAGTCTCTTAAGGATAACTCATTTACTGATTTTTTTCAAAATTTGTGAGTCTCCAAGGTAGGACCCATATTTAGAACCATCTTGGCAGAACCCTTTTCCTGAGTCTCCAAGGTAGTTATTTAAACCATCAAGGCAGAACTCATTTACTGATTTTTTCAAAATTTGTGAGTCTCCAAGGTAGGCCCCATATTTAGAACCATCTTGGCAGAACCCTTTTCCTGAGTCTCCAAGGTAGTTATTTAAACCATCAAGGCAGAACTCATTTACTGATTTTTTCAAAATTTGTGAGTCTCCAAGGTAGGCCCCATATTTAGAACCATCTTGGCAGAACCCTTTTCCTGAGTCTCCAAGGTAGTTATTTAAACCATCAAGGCAGAACTCATTTACTGATTTTTTCAAAATTTGTGAGTCTCCAAGGTAAAACTTGTATTCTGGCTCATCAAGGTATAACTTGTTCAGTGGGTATTGTCTTGATAACTCACAATGAGTACTATTGCTGTAAAACTCTTTTTCAGGATTTTGCTGGTCTCCAAGGTATAACTCTTTGGTTGGGTCATCAAGGACGAACTCGTTCTGTAGGTCTTGGTCGCTAATAAGGTCTTCAACCAAGCCAACAATTTCCCCCCAAGTTGTAGCAAAATCAGTATTTTCATTTCGTATTTCAGACACAATTTCCTGTGAGAGAAAATAATAATGTATTTTTTTTTTTTTTTTTTTTTTTTTTTTTTTTTGTATACCTTGGTCGAGGCTCGTATGAGAGCTAACACACAACTCACAGCAAGGAGGCATGAGACAAGAGGGGCGGGAGTGGAAGGGACAAAACAGTGGGGAACAGACACATTAGGTGAACTGTGGAAGGGAGAGGGATGGGGATGGGACGGGGAACATGGCGAAGAGAAGATGGACATTACAGGGACTTTCAGGAAGGAAAGCAGGAGAATTGAAGGAAGTGGGCTTGGGTGGATTATCGGGGGTAGAAAAGATCGAGGATTTGGATGGGGGAAGATAAGAGGTGGTGGTGAACAGCTGTTTTGAAAGCCTGGAGGGAAGAATGGGAAAGAATAGAGTGAGGAAGTTTATTCCAAAGGCGGGAAAAAAGAGGAATGAAAGAGTGAAGATGAGCAGTGATTCGTGATTTTGGTAGGTTTACCAGAAGGGGGTTGTTGGCGGACCTTGAGCGCCCTGTGGAAATGTGGTTGGGACAAATCGCAGAGAGAGCAGGGGGGGCAAGGCTGGAGAGGAGTCGGTAGAAGACAGAAAGACCACCGACCAACCTGCGGTGATTGAGTGAGAGGCCCAAAGACTCAGCTTCATTGCGGGAGATGCCAATGATCTTAAAAGCCCTGGTTTCGACAGCGTGAAGCCGAGAAAGGTGGGAGGCAGGAGCACCAGCCCAGAGGGGAGAGCAGTACTCCATCAGGCTACGGACAAAAGCTTTGTAAGTAGTCAGGAGCTCAAGAGGGCCGAGGAAGGACTTTGCACGACGGAGGATTCTCAGTCGGCGACTGGCTTTTTGAGGCAAGGTTGGAAATGTGACTTTCCCAGGAAAGGTCATGGCAGATAGTGAGACCCAGAAGCTTGAAAGAAAAGACTTCTTCCAGAGGATTGTTGAGAAAGTGGATGGGGGTTTTCTAAACGGTCCTTTCAAGAGACATAGTGAGAGTGTGAGATTTGTGTGGATTGAAAGACATGTTCCACGTGTTGGACCAGTTTGTGATTTTATCCAGATCTGAAGTGAGCGAAGAAGCTGCTGCTTGCCGGTCTGAGGGATGACAGATGGTACGTCAGAGGGTGGAGTCATCGGCAAAGAGAGAAATAGAGGATTTTCCAGAGAGTCCGAGAGATCATTAATGAAAACCAGAAAAAGAACAGGGCCCAGAACGGCCACCTTGAGGAACTCCAGCCTGCACAGGAAGAGGGGATGAAAGAACTCCATTTAGGGCCACACGTTGACTGCGACAGGAGAGGAAGTCTGCGAGCCATGAGTGGAGATGGCCTTGAATACCATGGGAAGAGAGTTTGGTGAGTAGTGCAGGGTGCCAGACTGTGTCAAAAGCACGTGATATGTCCAGGGATACGGCTCGGATTTCCTGTCTGGCATTGAGGACCTCCATCCATTGATGGGAGAGCAGTAGCAGCATATCCAGGGTAGAGTGACCTGGTCTGAAACCAAATTGATGATTGGAAATCAAGCCATTGGAGAAGAGGAAGGATTTCATGTCTGAAGCGATGATGGATTCCATAACCTTGCTGATGATTGGGAGAAGGCTGATTGGTCTGTAGTTACAGGGATCTGTTTTTGCACCTTTTTTATGCAGGGCAGTGATGTTAGCAGATTTCCAAGTAGATGGCAGATGACCTTGGGAAAATGAGAGGGTGAATAGAACAGAGAGAGGGTGAGCAAGAGCAGAAGAGCAGGCTTTGAGGACACGTGGGCTGAAGCCGTCTGGACCGGTTGCAGAATCTGACTCGAGGTTTGAAAGCAAGCTCTCCACCTTGTCAGGAGAAAAGGATACAGAGTCCAGGGACAGTTGGGTGCGACTGGGTAAAGTAGGTAGAGATAGTGATGGGTTTGGGACACAAGATTTAGCTGCAAACACCGAGTTTAGACATTCAGCTTTATCACGTGTGGAATCAGCAGTGCGGCCATTTGAGGTAAGGGAGGGGATGGAGGGGGGAACATACACCAGAAACAGATTTGATTAAACGCCACCAGGATTTTGAGGAGGGAGAGAGGTTTGAGAGTTCAGACTTGAGATGAGAAAGATGTTGTTTTCTGGCTCTCCTGAGGGTAGATACACACTTGTTCCGAGCTTTGTGGAAAGAACTGAGATTGCCCTCAGTTGGGTTTGCTTTCCATGAGGCAAAGGCAAGTTGTTTCAGGACAACTGCCTCGCCACAAGCTTCAGTAAACCAAGGGCGCAGGAAGGGTAAGACAACTGAACACGAGAGGGGATAAATCTGTGCATGAGGGAGAGCAAGTTTCTTTGAAAGAATTCCCAGGATGAGTTGATGTTTGAGAAAGTAGTGATAGGAGACCAGTCTGTAAGTTTGATGGCTGCTCGGAGACCCTGCCAGTCGGCTTGAGTGAAATGCCAGACTCGACGGCGGTGAGGTGGTTCTCTGATAACAGCCAGAGAGATGTCCACTTTAACAAGGACGTGGTCAGAAGAACCAATGAGCGAAGGAAGAGCAGCAGATATTGTCAGGGAAATTTGTCAAAATCAGATCCAGAAGAGATGGAGTACCATTGGTTGAGATCCGCGTCGGGAAGTTGACCGATTGAGTCAGTCCCAATGAGTCACAGAAAGCTTTTGCTGATGTCCCATGGCAGGTGAGAGAGGTACCCACACCTAGCCAACTGGCGTGATGACAATTGAAGTCGCCACATAAGAGGAAGAGAGAGTTTGGATGAGAAGATAGAAGATGGTCCATGTTTTCGGAGAGTGAGGTGTAGATGGAGTCATCACTGTTCGGTGGACGGTACAGTACACATATAAACATGAGGTGGGGAGTGGAGGGGAAGCCGAAGCCAGAGGTATTCCTGGGGGTGTGGGGAGTGGAGAGCAGTGCAGGGAGAGTGAGGAATAGAGTCTTTGATGAAGAGAGCAACACCTCCACCAGGACGAGGCTCAGGTCTGTCATACCGTAAGAAGGGGAGTAACCAGGGAGAGATACTTGGGAGTCAGACACGTCTTGGGAGAGGAAAGTTTCTGTTAGGCAGATAATGTCTGGTTTGTCAGTGGCAACCTGTAGGAAAGATCTGAAAGGTTTGAGCGAAGGCCCCGGATATTTGAGGTCCACACTTTTAATGAAGAGGTAGGGGAGGAGGCTTTGGGTGCAGGAGGTGGAGGGGGCGGGGGAGGGTAGGACGAGGGACGAGGGGGGGAGGTAAGGAGGGTTGCTGAAGGAGTGTGGGGTATTGCAGAATAGCGAGGGGAGGGGGCCGAATGAGGAGGAGAAAAGGCTCTGTGGTGCTGGGAGAGAGAGGGGGACAAGAGACAAGGAAGATGGCAGTTGAGGATTTGAGGAGGTGGAGTGAAGAGATGGAGGTGAGAGGCAGTGGAGGGAGGCAGGTTGTTGGATGAGAGGGGGGCAACTTAGAGAAGGAAGAGGAGGGGATGAAAGGTGGGAGAAAGGTGAGGGGGGAATTTTTGAAAGAGGTGAGAGGGAGGCTTGGAGGGAGAAGAGTGGGATGGTTGCTTTGAGAGTGAGAGTGAGGGTGAGGGGGTGAGTTGGCACTGAAGTTGGAAAAAGAATGGTTGATGGAAAGCGAGCATCCATGGCAAACTGTGGTTTTTAAAAGTTTTAGGTCAGAGATGCGATTTAACACTCATTCTTGATGGATGCAATGAAGGCGAATTCAGAGCATGGAGAGAAGAAGCGCTGTAATAGTTGGATTTTTTAGGCAAGGAATGAAGGAGAGGTCGAAATGAGAGCAGTCTGTTAAAATAGCAGAAGAGTAGTGCATTGTGAAACAGTAAAGAGTACCACATGTGTGAGAGAGGAAGATGAAGCATTATGAGATCGTTTTTGTTGTTAATATTAATGTATGAGAGAGTTCAACAGATTAGGTCATGGAAGTGTAAAAAAAAAAGAAATCGAGGAAGACGAGGAGGAAGTTAAGAGGAAGAAGAAGTAGCAGAATCGGGAGAAGGTGAGCGTGTTGTTGTTGTTGTTGTTGTTGGGTATATATATATATATATTTTTTTTTTTTTTTTTTTTTTTTGTTGAGATAAGAAAGAGATTAGTTGGGACAATGGGGGATGTTTGGAAACTGGGGAGGATGAAAATTGAAGGTAATGGGGAGGATAGAAATTGAAGGTAATGGGGAGAAAAAACAAACAACAACAAAAAAAAAACGATCGAACACCGAGTGGAACCGGTAGGCCTCAAGCCTAGGACTAGGCCTCAAACACCAAGTAAGAACGTCGACATAAATACTCACAAAATAGCACGATTTTTGAAACAAAACCGAACTCGGAACACACATTAACATGTAGGTGAGAAAATTAAACAGTTAAAACGGGACAAATAACAACCGGAACTTAACTTTGAGAACATCAGCAGGGAGCCCCGAAGGAGACCTCTTGCCGCTCAAAACCGGAACCGGAAGTCAAAAGTATTAATTAAGTTATTTAATTTATATTATGTTATTTAATTTATAAATATTTAATTAAGTTATTTAATCGAAGTATTAATTAAGTTATTTAATTATTAAACGAGTCGATGTTTAAAAGGAACTAAAAATAGGAAAATAAAATCTTACCTCAATGGATAAGAGGTTTGAATCCAGTTCATCAACTTGAAGGTTTAGTTCCATACAAGTCAGAGAGTTCCAAGGGACCCCAAAGTCATCCCACTCAAGGTCTTGCTCGTTCTGTCGGTCTTGGTCGCTCATAAGGTCTTCAACCAAGCCAACAATTTCACCCCAAGTTGTGGCAAAATCGGTATTTTCATGTTGCATTTCAGATACAATTCAGATACAGATACTAACCCTAACAAAGAAAAAATTAAAAAAAACATTTTTTTCGATGGATCGACACCCCAACAAAAAAAATTGAAAAAAAAATGGTTTTTTCGACTGGATCGATTACCCAACATATCGACGAAAAACTGATAAGGGTAGTACAAGTTTCAAAAAAAAATTTAAAAAAACATTTTTTCGACTTGATCGACGCCCCAACATATCGACAGAAAAACTGAAAATAAAGGTCGAACAAATTTCAAAAAAAAAATTTTTTTAATATTTTTTTTCGACTGAATCGACTACCCAATAATAAGCGTAGAACAAATTTCAAAAAAAAGTTAAAAAAAATTGTCGACTTGAGCGATGACCCTACATATCGACAGAAAAACTGATAATAACGGTCGAACAAATTTCAAAAAAATTTTTTTTTAAATTTTTTTTTCGACCGGATCGACGACCCAATATTAAGGGGAGAACAAATTTCAAAAAAACTTTTTTAAAAAACGTTTTTTATTTCGACTTGATCGATGAACCAACATATCGACGGAAAAACTGATTATTACGGAAGAACAAATTTCAAAAAAAAACATTTTTGTTTTGTTTTTAACATTTTTTTTTTCGACTGGATCGATGACCCAATATTTAGCGGAGAACAAATTTCAAAAAAACTTTTCAAAAAACATTTTTTTTCCAGTGGATCGACTACCCAATCATAAGAGGAGAACAAATTTCAAAAAAACTTTTTAAAAAACTTTTTTTTTCGACTGGATCGACGACCCAATAACAAGGGGAAAACAAATTTCAAAAAAACTTTTTAAAAAACATTTTTTTTCGACTGGATCGACGACCCAACAGACAAACATATCGACGAAAAAACTGATAATGGGAGAACAAATTTCAAAAAAAAAATTAAAAATTTTTCTTCGTCTGGATCGACGACCCAAGAAAAAATTAAAAATATATTTTTTTTTTTCGATGGATCGACACCCCAACAAAAAAAAAATTGAAAAAAAATGGTTTTTTTCGACTGGGTCGATTACCCAACATATCGAAGGAAAAACTGATAAGAAGGGTAGTACAAGTTTCAAAAAAAAATTAAAAATGTGGATGAGGTTACATTTTTTCGACTGGATCGACGACCCAACATCTCGACAGAAAAACTGAAAATAAAGGTAGAACAAATTTCAAAATTTTTTTTTTTTTAATATTTTTTTCGACTCGATCGACTACCCAATAATCAGGGGAGAACAAATTTCAATAAAACCTTTTGAAAACCGTTTTTTTTCGACTGGATCGACGACCCAATAACAAGGGGAAAACAAATTTCAAAAAAACTTTTTAAAAAACATTTTTTTTCGACTGGATCGACGACCCAACAGACAAACATATCGACGAAAAAACTGATAATAATGGGAGAACAAATTTCAAAAAAAAAATTAAAAATTTTTCTTCGTCTGGATCGACGACCCAAGAAAAAATTAAAAAATATATATATTTTTTTCGATGGATCGACACCCCAACACAAAAAAAATTGAAAAAAAATGGTTTTTTTCGACTGGGTCGATTACCCAACATATCGAAGGAAAAACTGATAAGAAGGGTAGTACAAGTTTCAAAAAAAAATTAAAAATGTGGATGAGGTTACATTTTTTCGACTTGATCGACGACCAAACATATCGACAGAAAAACTGAAAATAAAGGTCGAACAAATTTCAAAAAAAAAAAATTTTTAATATTTTTTTTTCGACTGAATCGACTACCCAATAATAAGGGCAGAACAAATTTCAAAAAAAAGTTTAAAAAAAATTTTCGACTTGATCGATGACCCAACATATCGACAGAAAAACTGATAATAACGGTCGAACAAATTAAAAAAAAAAAATTTTTTTTTTTTTTCGACTGGATCAGTAGGGTGAATATACTGGTTCTGGCTCACTTTTCCCCATGTAAATGAATGAGGGATTTTCAGCGATTCATATTTTTTTCCCTAAAAATAAACCCCCTTTTTATCCCAAGGTATATTTATTTGTCTCCCCTTTTAACCTGGGGACACTTTTTTTTTTCAAATAATCCATGCAATAAGATAAAGATTTGTTCAAGTACTAAAGTGGTAATGTGATTTGTTAAAGGTGATTCGAAAGAAATATATGAAACGTCTAAGCCTCGGGACACTCTTTATCAAATAACCGATGCATATTGTTTAGCTCACTCATTGAACCTATAAAGATTTGTTCATTCTCAAATTCCTTCAATAGTTTAATTTTCTTTGCACAATAATCCCCATCTAAAATATTGAAAAACAAAACATTTGAATCTTTATATTTTTTAAGATACCCCTTTTGTGCCATTACGAAATGATAAACTTCTCTTAATGATCTCATCTGGCCACCGCCCGAGTTGCAAATCATTTTTGTGCATAAACCACGCCATAAAAAAGTTTTGTTTCAAATGTTTTCAGTTCGTGTCATGAAAATGAGGAAGTGTTTTTTTTGACACGGTCGTGCTGTGTGAATGAGGAAGTGTTTTTGGACAGTCATGCTGTGAAAAAATAGGAACTATTCTCTGAGACAAGGCCTCATGTTTCTATTTTATCTCAGAACACGAACAGGCTTTTAAACATGTTTAATCAAAACCATTTTAGGGTATTTGAAGTATGTTTTAAAAATGATTCATACAATTTGAGAATGTATCACCCAGTTATTTTCCAAGCTGTCTCACCCGAAGCATCATTTCCTGTGGCCACACCCAATGATTAAGCAATCTCCTCATCGTTGCCTTATAAGTGATTCGCCAGACAAAGTTTCTGCCAGACGGGATTTTCATTTTTACAACTGAGACATGAGCGATCTTTCTTCCGCGAACAAAACAGCTCAACACAAAGTTGGTAAGCCTGTGTATAGGTTCCTCTTTGAACGATGAAGCAATTGATTATAAATTAAATCGTGATAATTCTGATATTTTTTTTTTCTTAGCAGGTCCTTGGAAGAAGAGCAGTTTACATATCACGACGAGGTGCATGAAATTAATACTCTTATTGAAGAGGTCAATCATTTTAGAAGAGAATTGAAAAACATTTTTAATGACTGACACGACGTCTTATCACGGCCTCTGATCTTTTTGCCATCTTGTACCAATGGTAAAAAAAAACTGAGACATGGACTCACTCTCTTCCGATGAAGATAACAGCTCACTACAAAGTTGGTAAGTTTGTGTATGGTTTCCTCTTTGAACGATGAAGCAATTGATTATAAATTAAATCGTGATAATGCGAAAATATATATTTTTTCCTGGCAGGTCCTTGGAAGAAGTGGAGTTTACATATCATGATGAGGTGCATCAAATGAATGCTCTTATTGAAGAGGTCAATGATTTTAGAAGAGAATTGAAAAACATTTATAATGACTGGTACGAAGTCTTATCACGGCCTCTGATCTCGAATGAATTAAACCAATGGTGAGACGTGTGTGTGTGTGTGTGTGTGTGTGTGTGTGTGTGTGTGTGTGTGTGTGTGTATGTGTGTGTGTGTGTGTGTGTGTGTGTGTGTGTGAATATATGTATGTGTGTGTGTGTGTGTGTGTGTGTATATATATGTGTGTCTGTGTGTGTATATGTGTGTATGTGTGTGTGTGTGTGTGTGTGTGTGTGTGTGTGTGTGTATATATATATATATATATATATATATATATATATATATATATATATATATATATATATGTATGTGTGTGCGTGTGTGTGTGTGTCTCTCTTGTGTCTCTGTCTTCTTCTGTGTCTCTCTCTATCTCTCCCTGTCTGTCTCTTTGTATCTCTCTCTGTCTGTCATTCTACCTACCTCTCTCTGTCTGTCTCTCCATCTATACCCTTGAGTCATTATTTTTTTTTTCGGCTCGATCACACAACATCAGCTGTTGACGCAATCTGGTACAACACATGATTTTCTGGAGGTAAATGTTTCTGAATTATTATTTCGTTATTCTTTTATTAATATCACTCTCTCTTTGGAATGTCGTCTTATGTTGGTTGCATCATTAGTTTGTACGCCGTTTTACCAGTACACTGGAATTCATTTTTTGGCCTTGGAAGGATGACTGGCTGAGTCGGCCTCCTGGTGCGTTAATTCAGTGGTCAACGAGGCTTGAACTTAGAACCAACACCAGGCTTACTCATATTTCCATGTAATTATCTTTATAAAACCTAATTATTATCCACTTTTTGTTTCAAAACAGAATATGGTGTCTGAGTTTAGAAATCACAAGACATCTGAAGAAGATTGCTGGGAAAGATTATACATTCTCGCAAATGAATATTTAATATTTTCAATTTTGATTAATTATATTTGTTTTGTTTACAATTACTTGATTTTGAATTTCAAAAAAAGGATCAAGACATGAAGGAGAGGGAGGGGGTGGGGGGGTAGGTGCGCTCCCCAATGACCCATCACCTCATCCCACCCCTCCCCTCCCCATGTGTGTGTGTGGGGAAGGGTGGGGGTGGGATGAGGGAGGTGGTGGGTCAAAGGTGGGGGCACACAGGGGGGATGAGGGGGTGGGATGAGGGGGTGGGGCTTGTGTGGGCGGGGCTTGTGTGGTTGGGGTTTATGTGGGTGGGGCTTCGGTGTGGGTGGGGCGTGTGTGGGCGGGGCTTGTGGGAGGGCGTTTATGTGGGTGGGGCTTGTGTGGGCGGGGCTTCGGTGGGTTTTATATGGGTGGGCTTCGGTGGGGTTTGTGTGGGCAGGGTTTATGTGGGCAGGGTTTATGTGGGCGGGGCTTCGGTGGGGCTTATGTGGGAGGGGTGAATGTGGATGAGGCTTATGTGGATGAGGTTTGTGTGGATAAATGGATGGGTGGATGGGTGGATTAGTGGAGCTTGTGTGGATGGGTGGATATTTTTTTAATTAAATAAACATGTTGTGTGTGGGGAACTAATGAACTAATCACTAATTATGTGAATATGATGAATATGGGTGGACCTTGTGTGGGGTTTGTGTGTGTGGAGCTTGTGTGGAGCTTGTGGGGGGTTTGTGTGTGGTGGGGTTTGTGTGGGGTTGGGTTTGTGTGGAGCTTGTGTGGGGTGGGGTTTATGTGGGTGGGTTTTGTGTGGGCGGAGTCAAAAAGGGGCGTAGTCAAAAAATTTCAATTTATCTTTGTCTTTTGTAATTCCTATGAATAAAATGAACCTAAAATCTCTTCCCCTTCCAAATCATATAACAATGTAATACTGTTATTTTTTAGAAAATTCATAAATGTCTTGTTATAAAACTCTCTACCCTCATCAGTCCACAATTTTTTAGGTTTTCTCTTACTTTTATTGAATATCTGTTGAAAGGCTAACATAGGAGTATTACCTGTTTTGTTTTTTAATGGTACAACCCATGCGTATCTACTCCTCAAATCAATAACGGTTAAAGCATACTTGTACCCCTTATCATTATTGAGTTCAATCAAATCAGCAGACCAGATATAATCTACTTCCTTGGAATAAACTTTCCTTCTCTGAAACTTTGTGAATATTGGTTTATGTAATTCATCAGCTAATTGCTCTTCAGTCTTAATGACATCACTAGAGCCTATAAGTTTTTTGAATTTCCAAGTCCAAGTTTCAATTTAGCACTGATCATCTTCTTCACAATGAACCGATCAACTTTTTCTCTCAAGGTTGCATTTTGTATCAGAGACAAATTATACAACATTTCTCTATCGGCTTCATGCTTTTCTTCCAACGTTGTGGTATTCCCATAATCAATATCGTGTCTCACGCACACTTCATCAACTCTATTGATGGGTTTACTCCATGATTTAGGATTGTCTGCCTCATCTAATCTTTTATGCAAGTTTGTGCCTGGACCACAGAAAGAATACCCTGGAAGATGTAATTCCCTGGTATTCCAGTAGTTGTAAATTTACTTCCTGATAAAAACTTTTGTATATCTCTTCCTCGTTTGTGTTTGGAGAAAAATTGATTTTTTTTTGAACCACACAGCGAACATATACCTTTTTGTATAACCCCGTTATTTTTACTTTTAATATATGAAATATTTTTAGTATTAGTTTTCTTTTTACATTTGAGACAATAACTCATTTATTTATGTGAAAAATTCCTGCAGAGTGCAAAAACCTTTTTAGTTTCCAACATGCACATTTGAATCTTAATTTTTAAAACATAAAGAATCCTTAGAAATGCCTTCACTCTCTCCTCCATTTATTTAAGAAAAAAATAAAAATGAAAAACTTGAATTAAAATGAAAATCTTGTCGATGTCAATAGTCTTGAAGAAAATATTTCAAATAGTCTTGTCAATTCTTTGTTTTCCTCCTCGGTGGGTTGAGTTATTTTCTGTAGTACCACCAATCTTTTTTTAATCTTACTGGTTTCCATATTTTGATATTTATTTTGTCTCGCTCTTTCCTCCCTCTCCTTCTCTCTCTCCTCCCTCTCCTTCTCTCTCTCCTCCCTCTCCTTCTCTCTCTCTTCTCCCTCTCCTCCTTCTCTCTCTTCTCTTTCTTCTCCCTCTCCTCCTTCTCTTTCTTCTCCCTCTCCTCCTTCTCTTTCTTCTCCCTCTCCTCCTTCTCTTTCTTCTCCCTCTCCTCCTTCTCTCTCTTCTCCTTTTCCTCCTCTTCCCTCTCTTCTTCAACTCCTTCCTCATCCCTTATTATCCTTGAATCGCTTACACCCCATAGAATATCATACATATATTCATCAGGATTTCTTGTTATTCCTGGATCCAAAATAATTTTTTTTACAACAGGAAACCAATAAAATTTCTTTTGAATTTCTAAAAGAGCCTTACCTTTTCTTAACTTTATAATTTTTTCATTATTTAACATTCTAATTAAATCTAAAGTTGTCGGTTTCTCAACATCAGCATAATGCCAATCTTTTATTGAAAATACCTCATTCATATGTTGTAGAACATATTTATTAAAATACCGAATACCCTTTTCTTGAAGGTATGCTTGGACACAGAAATGATAATTTTCTTGAAGCCTTCTTGCTGTCATTTATGTATTAGAAATATATGTTAGAATAATATTATGGCACGAAACACCTCCCCATCTTCCCATAGTTAAAACATTTTGTATTTCCTTACTTATTATATATAATCCTGTTTTTTCTGTTTTCATGATATAAACAAGGGCAAAACCATTATTATATTTACCCTTATTAAATTCTTTTATTTGTTGTTTACTAATCGTGGCCCCACAAAACTCATTCTCGATACCAAGTGGATAATATTCTTCCTTACGAGACTGATTTAATTGTTCCAGGTCTTCGAGGTTAATTTTAAATGACCAATTATACCCAAAATCATTCATATCATACCCCCATTGTTCTATTCTCATACAAACGATACGCCCTTCTTTATAAAAATTTATTTTAATTCGAACTGTGAATTCTGTATGACCTGGAGATAATATCAACACTTCTGTATCTTTGGAATACACGGCCGTTTTATTTAAGGATATATATTGTGATAAATCGCGAAATCTCACCAAGTCATTCGCGTCAGTCGGGCTTGGATAATTTTTTAATTTATAAGCATTTTTCATGTTAATATTTTGGTTATATTATATTTATGTCGTTCAGCCTGTGCCTCTGTGTAATAATTTGATAAATCAATATCCAGTTCTTGGGATACACCAAAGATAGAACCATCTTTACCAACATGTCATTTATATTAGATTAAAAATAATATCATAAATTTTTTATTTTTGTTGAGTTGAAATAACACATATAGACATAATTGACCACAACACTTGGAATTTAATTCTTGGACTTGAAATGTTTGATAAACACCATTCTGTAAGAATTTTATAACTTTAACAGGTGGTGGAAGACCAAAACTATCAAAATAATATTTGTCTTGACTATTAAAAATACAAACCCAATGAGAACCGTTCCCATTATTATCTTCTAAGTTCATAATAATATTCTTTGTATGTTTCGGCACATTTGTTACTTCATCTCTCATACAAATAACCACATGATGAATTTTTAATTTCTTACAATATTTGACAAGTTGTAAATTTGATGTTGTATTCTTTCCAAATTCTTTAAACCACTCATCAATGCTCATTTATTTATTAGAAAGATATAATACATTACCTCTTTTCATTAATTTTACACCTGCTGGTGCTATAGAAGAAAGCATATCTCCAACTAACAATCTCGCTTTATCAGGCAGACCTTCAAGTTTTTCAGCAAAATCTACAATTACACCACTTCCACCAATTTGTTTCTCCAACTCTTTGTTATGTCTTTCCAATTCTTTTTTAGCCTGGAGTTGAGCCTTCCTTTCGTTGGCAGTTTTCACCGCTGTTGAACTACCACCCGTCAATGCTCAAACTGCACTTAAACCAGCAAATAAAGGAATTAGAAATGGGAGAAATCCTCCACTCATCTCTCTTATTGAATATTTTTTCAACATTGGTTTTGTCATTTTGATTTTAAGTGAGCCAGTGTCATTCAAGATTTTAACCTGTTCTCTTGTGAGCAAAACATAAATTCTTACTGCTCCTTTTCTCTGAATTGTATTAACGTTAATCGTACAAGGCTTTTGATTTTGAACACAAGATGATAGTTTATGAAGATTGATTTGATGAACATAAACCCCAGTTGGTACTTTGCCACTCATTTATTTAACAAAAAATTATGTGAGACTAATCATCACACCATTATCTGTATTAATCTGTAATTCTGTTTCTTCCAAAAGCAAACAATATGTATCAACTTCTTCACTCTCTCCTCTTTCAATGTATAGGGAAGTATCCACTCGATTAGACTTTATAGTTTCCTTTTGAGAGCTCAAGTCAAACGCATAGATTGTATACAAACTTTTAAACGCTGTCATATTCAAAATAGGTTCTTTATTTCCATTACTTTCACACACCTTTTGGTAAGACTTGTATGCTTCAGCAAAATCATTTTTTCCCAATTAATTTCCAATCTATCTCGTGGATAAAATGTTCCATCTGGAGAAACGCGAAGTTGTTTCACCTTAGCATTATCACTCAATGCATTATTCTTATCAGTCGCAGTATCACCATCTGGCTTTTTAAAAATGATCCACAGATATCGTGGCTTTCCTTCCAGAACACCCAAATTCCACGTGTAAGTAGTTTGGTTGAGTTTAACGTGTTGACATCTTCTTTTGAGGTATGATACACTGAGTGGTTTCTTTGAGTTAAGTCTTCTATTCAACATCTCTTCTGTTTTAAGATTAGGAGTATATTCACTGATATACCAACTCATTTCCTCAATTACAAATTTATTCTGATCACCAAAAGCATTACCAACACCAAAAAACAATCTATTTTCATTATCATTCCTTTGTAGTTGAAATCTAATTTTAAGACCATACAGAACTTTATCATGATCACAAAATCCAAATATACCTTTAAGAGGAACTGCCACAGTAAAACTATTTTCTGCTTTTGTATCATCATTATACGCTCCTTTCCTTTGAGTACATCCAGGGTCTGTGTTTGTTCCCGTTGACATATCAGGAATAAAACCTTCGACAGACCCCTTTACCATTCTATCAATGAATGTATAGAGTGTAAATTTCATCATTTCAGATACAGCAGAGACATAATCAACCACTTCAACTTCTTGTGTTCCAATATACAAACGCACACTATCAAACATTTTCCAGAAGAAATCATTTACAAGTGTAGCATTTGTGTTAGTCGCAGCCTTAGTGAATTTAAATTTACACAACAAGAAACTTTCGGATAGATTCAAATAGGTTTGTTGATTATTTATTTCAAAACTTTTTGTACCATTCGTATTCCAGTCTGTTCCAGTTATTGCATTTACGTTGAAGTAATCTTCTTTTTTGTGGAGTTTGAGATAATAACAGTATCCTCCAAATCATAGATACTATCAATTGCTTCCATAGTTGTATTTATTTAGGAAAAAAGATGTTAAAACTTTTGAAACCCTGATCCAAGTATTCGAATTATTTTCTGTCGTTCTTGGGGGGACAACTGAGTTTTGCCTTTCTTAATTTCTTTTATTGCTTATAATTTATGAGATTCCTTCTGGGCATCTTTTATGCTCTTTACAACACCTGCTACATTTCCCACAGCAGAAGCAGTTGAACCAATTTGATCTTTATGTTTAAGAATAGTTGAACCAATACCCATTAGAGTATCAATTATCCCATCTCCTCTAAATTGATGTCCAACACCCCTTTGTCTCTGAGGTTTATAGTATCCTCTACCAAGATACATACCTTCACCCTTGTAGTATGGGGAAAGGAACATCCCATCCCCTGTAATTATTTTATATTTTCCCAACTCTTTTATATTATATACCCAACTATTTTATATAACCATCGTATTTATTTATTGGAAAACTTCACGTAGGTGAATTCTGATGGATATAACTTCTCCATTAAGACAAATCATACGATTATCTTGGTCGGTTATCCTAAAATTTACTCTCTGTATGGTTTTTCCTGACACAGGGAAATAAACCAAATTTTTGGTTTCCATATTGAATTTATAACCAATTGGGGTTGAGTATGCGCTGAATGAAAATATTGCATTTGTTTTTTTTCCATCATTATAAGCACCATCAATCAAATCACAGTGAATTAACACCGAATTTATTCCTGAGGATATTTGAATGACATTATCACTGTAAAACGTCCCATTAGTTTCAATCTTTTTTGAGGAGAAACCCAATAACTCTCTAAATGAATTATCAATTGTGAAATCAACCTTGTCGTTATTTTTAACTTTAATCGTTGATTTTGAAGTATGTTTTTGAATGTCTATAACAATATTTTTTGGTTCATCACCCTGTTCTTTCATAAGACGAGCAATTTCGGAAGATATTTGAGAAATCTCATATGCTCCGGGTGAGACTGTTATCGTTTTGTATCCACTTCCGGGATTATAACTAAACTTGTCATTTTTATCAGTTATATTAAATTACGTATTATAAGTTTCCATGGACAATAAAGATGCCTCATATTCTTTTGTTGGGTCAAGTTGTCGTGGATATGGGAATGAAGATGTGTGGTCGCTTGTTGTGAAATTAAAACTCAGGATTGTGCTTCTCATCTTATTTAATATGAGATAAAATGTCTTTATATTGAGATTTATTAATTATTTTCATGTTCATCAACTGGTCTAAAATGGCTGATGCTTCATTAAAACAATTGTTATTTCCAGCCTTCTTACTACCTAACAACAATAAGAGTCTATTAACTAATTGCGATGGGTCATTTGGAAGAAAACTAATACCTGAACCAAGGATACTTAAAGCCTGAATAATGTGTTTCTCCTTCTCATTTTTCCTACTTTTACTAGAAATACTAACCCTATAATTTAGAGTGTTCAGCAGATCAATATATACTCTATCATCATTATTTTTCATATCCAATGGTTTTTCAATATACTTTGATTCATCCCTCACAGTTGAACCTTGTCTTCCATCTTTTGTGAGAAGAAACATTAATCTCGGAGTTAGTTTAACAGGGGGTTGAGCAGAACCTAAATACCTTAATTCATCATTAAATATCAATACCTTTTCTTGAACAAGGTGAAATATTGCTGGTTGTTCTGTTGGAATGAGTCCTGCTTTGGTTTTTGAATCCGCTGAATATTCATTGTTTTGAAGAGCATTCACAATATAATCAGGGGGTCGATTAATCTCTTCCAGTTGTTGAAATAAACCTTCATCATCATATACCTTTAATTCTCCTATATGCTCTAATTCTTCTTCCATCATTTGATCAAAATCTTTTAACATTTGAAGTTTTTTAGGAGTATATTCTACTGTGGGAACTGTGGAAACATCTTTCATTTTTTCTTGGGAAGTTTTTAAAAGTGGTTTCAAAAATATCTCTTGTTTTCTTTCAAATGCTTCTTCGCCCGTTAGTTTCTGTCTGCGTTTCTTCTTTATGTCTTCCTGCTGTTTTACAACTTTTGAAACGAACTCTTGATGTTCCTTAAATCTTCTTGCTCTTTCTTTTGCATCCATCTTTTTATTGTAAAATATCATTTAATGAATTGTAAAGATCAACAGGGAAATTTTCGTTTTCTTCATCATTCAAGTAGATGTGTTCAAATAAATCCTTTTCTTTAAATATTTCATCAAATTCTTTATTAACATTAATGCGAGTTGTAATTTCTTCTTCACTAATACTTGCATCTCTGCTTTTCATATGTTTGCGTTGAGTTTCTTCATCAACATCAAAACCGAATGATAAAATCTTCACTCCGCTCAGATGTTTAATAATTTGTCTCGTTCCTTCTGGATTAGTTTCTAATATCCCAAGACCACCAGATTTTAGTTTCCTTAACTCACTCTTGCAATGTGAATATTTTGTTGTACCAAGAGAAACCTCCTCAAATATTTGACCTTCATTCCTCAATCGCATATGTTCCTCCACTGAAATATAGTGATAATCTTCACCTTTTACTTCTCCAGGTCTTTTTGCTCTAGTTGTTGTTGATACAATGCGTATCACGGGGTGTTTTTTAAGTAAATTTACAATATTCTCATTTGTACTACACAAGAACCTTGATTTATGAAAGTTTTTTCCAGAAGCAGATTTACCCACAAGATTTACAATAATAGTTGTCATTTATATATGTAATTGTTTACAAAACAAAAAATATATCCCTTAAGATCTCATCTTCTTTCACAACAATATATTTATATTTTTCAGTCGTGTGCTTCATGTAATCCTCAAATTTCTTTTTACTACATAATGTAGAACAATTATCTCTCCAAAAATTATTGATATCTATTGAATTTAACTTGAATAAAATAAAAGTATTAGCATTGTTTCTGATGGAACGACGAGGAAGTTGAAAGTACGATTGACTAAGATAAATACAATTACAAGAAGAATGTCTCCCTCTTGTGTAGTAGCTGTCCATTACCGTTTGGTTTCTCTCATTAACACAATCATCAAAGATAACGAGGTTCTTTTTTGATTTATCCAAATCTTGGGGAGACGGTATATTATCCATATTATCACTAAGAATGCAAGTTATCGGATTTGATTTCTTTTTACATCTCTGTGTCTCACAAAATAGTTGAATTATATCTTCAATGATATAATCATTTAGGTTTTTTGACGTTTAAATAAACCGATTATATCTTCTTTTTGAAGACGAGCATTAAAACCTTGTGAGAGTAGTTGATACTCCGGTTGAAAACTCGACTTTGTGAAAATTATTAAGTTATCATCATCTAAAAAGTTGGGAGTGAGGAGCATCTTTAAAAGTAAGCAGGTTTTTCCACATCCACTTGAACCAACTAGGAGACATCTTAATGAATTTGGGCGATTTTTATGGTTGTTAAATTTTATCTTATTTTCCTAAATGGGTAAAAAATCATTCATTTATATATTTGGAAAACAGGTTATTTAATTTATTATTGGCTTTTTTAGAAACTCTATATTTTATCCTTAGTTCAGGTTTAATTTCAAGATAATCCATTATTTTATTTATACAATATCTTGTGTTGATATTTCCCTGAAAATTACATCCATGAATAATATATAACACAATCCTTTGAACATTTCTCTTATACGTTAAGTTTCTTCCCTTGTAAGGAAAGGTGTGTTATCACCCTCATACTTTACATTAATTTCTCTAATCAATCTTGTAAAGTAATTCATTTTTGGTGTAAATGTAAAAGAATTATTTTCCTTTTTATATTTTTTATTATCATTAATTAGAAGATAATCACAGAATATACATTGTTTATAGGCTTTTGACTCTGTGTTTAATCCCCGTCTTTCACACGCAGGACAATTCTCAAATTTGTCATATGGAGAATCAGGAAAGTCTAGCTTATTTATAAAGTAAAACTTTACTTAAACTGAAATTTATCTATACTTTTAGTTGTATATTGACTCATATTTAATAATATTTCCATCGATATCGATATACTTTTTTCATTACCAGATTCAACGACAACATTTTTTATATTAAAGGTAATTTTAAAATGATCGTTAACTACTTTTGAACGAAATGTCATTTCACCTGATATATTAACATCCTTTATTTCATCAGGATTTACATCTTTCGGGTTTTTGAAAAAAATACAAATTTCTCCTTGCATATAATATTACAGATGGTCTTATCTTTTCTTTCTAAAGCTTCATCCATAAGGTTTTTGTTTTTTGATACTTTTTCTTGTTTCATTGCTTTTTCTAGTTTTGAATATATTACCAGAAGGAGAGGAGAAACTTTTGTTAGAGATACTTTAATTGATGTTCTACCAGGTATACTAAAAGCCCTTCCACTGAAAGAAATTGAAGAACTCATATTATTTACCATAATTGTTTTATCCAATAGTTGTTATATTTATCTTTGTTCAATTTTACATCCTTGACATATTTCTCAGTATCTTTAACAACTGAAGAGAATGATTGAAACTTGTCTTTTGTGTCTTGAAACATTGTATTTATTAAGTGAAAAAGTTGGAGGATAAAATGGTTTTAAACACAGATTCACCTGTAAACTAAACGAAATTTTCATCAAGAAAATTTCAGTTAAGCAAAGATTTATTATATAAATATGGTGAATACAACATACTGCGATGTTTGTAATCACAAATATAAACATTATAGAAAACACCTCCGAACCAACAAACACACATTTAATCTATTTCATAAAATATCTCCTCTTGAGTTGGAAAGAAAACATTATGATATCTGTTCAAAGGATGTTTTGAAGAGAAGTTATAATAAACATCTTCAATCACAAAAACACAAGAAAAATGAGTTTAAAGTAAAGGGAGACTATTATATTGAAAACACTGATGGGGCATTTAAAGGGCATATAAAAATAAGGATTTTTCAATTTGGAGAACCCGGTCCATCATCAATAGCTGAATCAATTGAAATAGTGAAACCTGATGTTGAAAAAGTTATTAAAAAGACATTAAAAGAAATGAAAACTTTAAAGTTTTATTTGGGAGTGAAAATGAATATGAAAAGACAAGATGAAGAACAAACATTCTAAAATCAAACGCTCTTAAAGCTTCTTCTTATATTGAAAGACCAAAAGAAATAAAACTAAAGAAGGCAGTTGTTAATATTAAGAACAATGATAATAAATGTTTTCTCTGGTCTGTTCTTGCTCACTTTCATCCACCAAAATGTAATTCAGAAAGAGTAAAACAATATATGAAATATGAGAATACCTTGGACATTAAAGATTTTAAATTCCCAATGCCACTAACAGATATTCCTAAATTTGAGAAAAAGAATAATCTTTCTATTAATGTATATGGATTAACGGATACAAACAAAGTTCAAATATTAAAAATTTCAAACAACTATAAAAATGAAGAAACACACATTGATCTTTTATATTTTAGTGTTGGAAATAATTCACATTACACATACATCAATAATTTATCAACATTAATCTCTTCTCAGGTATTCAGAACAGCAAACAAAATATATCCTTGTAAGCAATGTCTTAATTCATTTCATACAAAAGAACGATTGGAACAACATTCAAAATATTGTAGTAATCATAAATCAGCTGTAATTACAATGCCTAAACCTGGTGAAAAGATTTCTTTTGAAGATTATAATAAATCTATCATGCACCCATTTGTGATATACGCTGATTTTGAATGTATCCTTAAAAAGATAAATACTGCTTCTCCTAATCCAAAAGAATCATATACAAATAAATATCAAAAACATATTCCTTGTGGTTTCTGTTATTATATCAAATCATCTGTTGGAGAAAAGTATAACAAACTTGAACATTATAGTGGAAAAAAAGCTTCACAAGAGTTTGTAAAACGATTAGAAAAGGATTGTATAAGACTCACTAAATTAATGAAAGAAACAAATGAACCGATGAAATTAACCAAAGAAGAAAAATTAGAATTTAGAAAGAACAATATCTGTCATATTTGTGAGGGGGAAATTAAGGAGTCTAAAGTTAGGGATCATTGTCATCTTCCGGGTAAATATAGAGGTCCCGCTCATTCCTGTTGTAATCTGAATTATAAATTACCTTCTTTTATTCCAGTCTTTCTTCACAACAGCACCAACTATGATACACATCTATTTATAAATGAACTTTCAAAAACACCAGGGAATATTTCTGCCATAACAAACACAAATCAAAAGTATATTTCATTTACAAAAATGATATTCATAAAACCTTTAACTCGTATTAGGTTTCTAGATTCTTACAAGTTTATGGGAACACCACTATCCTACCTCGCATCAAATCTAAGCTCCACGGACTCTTTTCCAAATCTTAATTCATTCTTTCCAAAAGAGGAAATTCTCACTAAAGAGGAAATTCAGATTAAAGAGAGAATTCAAAGTAAAGAGGAAACTCTAATTAATGAGGAAATTAATGAAGAAATTCTAACTGAAGATGAAATTCTAATTATGAAGAAAATTCGAACAATGAATGAAATTCGAACTAAAGAGGAAATTCTGATTAAAGATGAAATTCTGATTAAAGAAGGAATTCTCGCGAGAGAGGAAATTCAAACAAGGAATGAAATTCAAAGTAAAGAGAAAATTCTTACAAGTAAGGGAATTTATCCTTATGATTATATGGATTCATTTATGAGATTTAAAGAAACACAACTTCCTTCAAAAGAAAGTTTCTATAATAACCTTTATGAAGAAGAGATAAGTGATAAGGAATATAAACACGCACAAGAAATATGGAAAATATTTTAGATAAAGAACCTTGGAGAATATCATGATTTATATCTAAAAACAGATGTTTTATTGTTAGCTGATGTGTTTGAAGTTTTTAGATCACTCTGTCATAATAAAAATTGTTATGGATTAGATCCTGCCCACCATTTCACAGCTCCTGGTTTAGCTTGGAGTGCAATGTTGAAAATGACAAAACAAGATATAGATTTAATCAGTGATGTTGATATGCTTTTGATGATTGAGAAGTCCAAGAGAGGTGGAATATCACAAGTATGTTCAAAAAGATATGCTAAATCAAATAATAAATATCTTCCAAATTATGATAGTGAAAAAAATAGTAATTATTTGATGTATTTTGATGCTAATAATTTGTATGGATGGGCAATGTCTCAATCTCTGCCTTATGGTAAATTAGAGTGGGTGGAAGAAAAGGATTATGAAAAGGCTTTGATGAATATTGTTATTTCTTCTCAAGAGGAATTGAATGACGAAGAAGAAGGTGACTATTTTGAAGTTTTTGAAGAACTATATTTTGAAGAACTTTTCTGCAATTCATATGAAAAAGGAAAGTATTGTAATGGATAAACCAATTTATATTGGAACAGCAGTTCTTGATTTATCAAAGATATTGATGTATGATTATTTGTATAATGATTAAAGAAAGAGTATTGTGAAAATGTTTCATTGTTGTATATGGACACTGATAGTTTTATCCTCGATATAAAAACTGAAGATGTTTATAAAGATATGAAGAAAAATATTGGAGTATATGATACAAGTAATTTCAGCAAGAAGAGTGAGTTATTTTCCAAAAAGAATGAAAAGGTTATTGGTAAGTTTAAGGATGAGTTGGGTGGAAAAGTAATGAGTGAGTTTATTGGATTGAGAGCAAAGGCATATGCTTATAAGTGTGGTGATCAGATTGATAAGAGGTTAAAGGGAATAAAGAAATATGTAATAAAGAAATCAATAACTTTTAGAAATTATTTTAATTGTTTGATGAATAAGAAAGAAGAACATAGGAAAATGAATACAATAAGAAGTTATAAACATAACATATATAGTGAAGAAGTAAATAAAAAGGCATTAGGAGCCTTTGATGATAAGAGATTTATTTTAGATAATGGAATAGATTGTGTTCCATATGGATATTGTATGATAGAGTGAATAGAATAGATTGTGTTTTAACGATGGGAAGAGCGGTTCGGGTTTTTTAAGGGACTACCGCCGCGTTTTTTTGCAATATATAAATGGTCAAACCAAGTATTAATCAAACTAAAGAGTGGAGAAAATCTCAGTCTTGGTATAAAAATGGAAAACATAATGAATGTGAAAAATATCAAATAAGTCTTATTGAAAAAATAACTAAAACAAAGGTAAATAAAACAAATAAGCGAATCAATTTAAAAAGTAGTAAGTTAGAGGATGTAAAGAAAAAAATGAATATCCTTGAATGGACTGAAAACTTTGATGGTTATCAATTGAACAATGAAAAAACAATTTACTTTCATCTCAAAATGATATGTCGCTCAGGAGGTGGTCAAACAAGAGCATTAAGAGAAGTTTATCATTTCGTAATGGCACAAAAGGGGTATCTTAAAAAATATAAAGATTCAAATGTTTTGTTTTTCATTATTTTAGATGGGGATTATTGTGCAAAGAAAATTAAACTATTGAAGGAATTTGAGAATGAACAAATCTTTATAGGTTCAATGAGTGAGCTAAACAATATGCATCGGTTATTTGATAAAGAGTGTCCCGAGGCTTAGACGTTTCAGATATTTCTTTCGAATCACCTTTAACAAATCACATTACCACTTTAGTACTTGAACAAATCTTTATCTTATTGCATGGATTATTTGAAAAAAAAAAGTGTCCCCAGGTTAAAAGGGGAGACAAATAAATATACCTTGGGATAAAAAGGGGATTTATTTTTAGGGAAAAAAATATGAATCGCTGAAAATCCCCCATTCATTTACATGGGGAAAAGTGAGCCAGAACCAGTATATTCACCCTACTTGGATCGACGACCCAATATTAAGGGGAGAACAAATTTCAAAAAAACTTTTTAAAAAAACATTTTTTATTTCGACTTGATTGACGAACCAACATATCGACGGAAAAACTGATAATTACGGAAGAACAAATTTCAATAAAACTTTTTAAAAAAACATTTTTTATTTCGACTTGATCGACGAACCAACATATCGACGGAAAAACTGATAATTACAGAAGAACAAATTTCAAAAAAACTTTTTAAAAACCGTTTTTTTTCGACTGGATCGACTACCCAATAATAAGGAGAGAACAAATTTCAAAAAAACCTTTTTAAAAAACATTTTTTTTCGACTGGATAGACTACCCAACTGACAAACATATCGACGGAAAAACTGGTAATAAGGGAAGAACAAATTTCAAAAAAAAAGATATTTTTTAAATTTTTTTTTTCAACTTGATCGACGATCCAATAATAAGGGTAGAACAAATTTCAAATTTTTTTTTTTTGTTTTTTCGACTGGATCGACTATCCAACTGACAAACATATTGATGAAAAAACTGGTAATAAGGGTAGAACAAATTTCAAAAAAAAATTTTTAACTAATTTTTTTTTTCGATTGGATAGACGACCCAACAGACAAACATCGACGGAAAAACTGATAATAAGAGAACAGATTTCAAAAAAAAGTTCTTTTTTAACATTTTTTTTTCGACTGGATCAACGACCCAACTGACAAACATATCGACGGAAAAACTGGAAATAAGGCGAGAACAAATTTCAAAAAAAAAATTTTTTTATTTTTTTTTTCGACTGGATCGACTTCCCAATAATAAGGGTGGAACGAATTTCAAAAAAAAAAAATTTAACATTTTTTTTTCGACTGGATCAACGACCCAACTGACAAACATATCAGTAGGGTGAATATACTGGTTCTGGCTCACTTTTCCCCATGTAAATGAATGGGGGATTTTCAGCGATTCATATTTTTTATCCCTAAAAATAAACCCCCTTTTTATCCGAAGGTATATTTATTTGTCTCCCCTTTTAACCTGGGGACACTTTTTTTTTCAAATAATCCATGCAATAAGATAAAGATTTGTTCAAGTACTAAAGTGGTAATGTGATTTGTTAAAGGTGATTCGAAAGAAATATCTTAAACGTCTAACCCTCGGGACACTCTTTATCAAATAACCGATGCATATTGTTTAGCTCACTCATTGAACCTATAAAGATTTGTTCATTCTCAAATTCCTTAAATATTTTAATTTTCTTTGCACAATAATCCCCATCTAAAATATTGAAAAACAAAACATTTGAATCTTTATATTTTTTTAAGATACCCCTTTTGTGCCATTACGAAATGATAAACTTCTCTTAATGCCCTTGTTTGACCACCTCCTGAGCCACATATCATTTTGAGATGAAAGTAAATTGTTTTTTCATTGTTCAATTGATAACCATCAAAGTTTTCAGTCCATTTAAGGATATTCATTTTTTTTTTCTTTACATCCTCTAACTTACTACTTTTTAAATTGATTCGCTTATTTGTTTTATTTACCTTTGTTTTAGTTATTTTTTCAATAAGACTTATTTGATATTTTTCACATTCATTATGTTTTCCATTTATATACCAAGACTGAGATTTTCTCCACTCTTTAGTTTGATTAATACTTGGTTTTACCATTTATATATTGCAAAAAAACGCGGCGGTAGCCCTTAAAAAACCCTAACCCATCTTCCCATCGTTAAAACACAATCTATTCTATTCACTCTATCATACAATATCCATATGGAACACAATCTATTCCATGATCTAAAATAAATGTCTTATCATCAAAGGCTCCTAATGCCTTTTTATTTACTTCTTCACGATATATGTTATGTTTATAACTTTTTATTGTTTTCTATTTCCTATATTCTTCTTTCTTATTCATCAAACAATTATAATAATTTCTAAAAGTTATTGATTTCTTTATTACATATTTCTTTATTCCCTTTAACCACTTATCAATCTGATCACCATACTTATAAGCATATGCCTTTGCTCTCAATCCAATAAACTCACTCATTACTTTTCCACCCAACTCATCCTTAAACTTACCAATAACCTTTTCATTCTTTTTGGAAAATAACTCACTCTTCTTGCTGAAATTACTTGTATCATATACTCCAATATTTTTCTTCATATCTTTATAAACATCATGAGTTTTTATATCTAGGATAAAACTATCAGTGTCCAGATACAACAATGAAACATTTTCACCATACTCTTTCTTTAAGTCATTATACAAATAATCATACATCAATATCTTTGATAAATCAAGAACTGCTGTTCCAATATAAATTGGTTAATCCATTACAATACTTTCCTTTTTCATATGAATTGCAGAAAAGTTCTCTGAAAAAACCTCTTCTCTCTCAAAACTTGGTTTATTTATCAATCTCGAAGCTTCTTTCCAAGATGTTGCGAATCTAATGTTTTGCCTGTTTCTAACATTTTCCATAGTCTTTCCAAATACAGCATCATTTATTAATTTATAAAAGTCCCCTTCAAATTTTACTTTTGTATTTGCTCTCATATCCGTATTGAATTGAATATACTTTTTCACGCAAGGACTTTGTTTAAATTTTAAAACTCTATGAATTTTAGCTACTCTCAATCCTTCTCTCAAAAACTGTTTTAAGCTTCTCTGATGCAAAACATATCCCTCTTTATAATAGAATGTTGTTAATAACTTTTCTGTTGATTTACCTTTAATATTAAAACTTTTATGATAATCACTGAACCATTCTTTCTTTGGGGTTTCTTTCTCACATGCAAAAGGAAGGTCTTTATGCTTAATATGAAGATCACTCGGGTACCTCAAATCAACTTCAAAATAATAACCTTCTTCTTCGTCATTCAATTCCTCTTGAGAAGAAATAACAATATTCATCAAAGCCTTTTCATAATCCTTTTCTTCCACCCACTCTAATTTACCATAAGGCAGAGATTGAGATAATGTCCATCCATGCAAATTATTAGCATCAAAATACATCAAATAATTACTATCTTTTCACTATCATAATTTTGAAGATATTTATTATTTGCTTTAGCATATCTTTTTGAACATACTTGTGATATTCCACCTCTCTTGGACTTCTCAATCATCAAAAGCATATCAACATCACTGATTAAATCTATATCTTGTTTTTTTTTTGTTTTTTTTTTTTGTATACCTTGGTCGAGGCTCGTATGAGAGCTAACACACAACTCACAGCAAGGAGGCATGAGACAAGAGGGGCGGGAGTGGAAGGGACAAAACAGTGGGGAACAGACACATTAGGTGAACTGTGGAAGGGAGAGGGATGGGGATGGGACGTGGAACATGGCGAAGAGAAGATGGACATTTCAGGGACTTTCAGGAAGGAAAGTAGGAGAAATGAAGGAAGTGAGCTTGGGTGGATTATCGGGGGTAGAAAAGATCGAGGATTTGGATGGGGGAAGATAAGAGGTGGTGGTGAACAGCTGTTTTGAAAGCCTGGAGGGAAGAATGGGAAAGAATAGAGTGAGGAAGTTTATTCCAAAGGCGGGAAAAAAGAGGAATGAAAGAGTGAAGATGAGCAGTGATTCGTGATTTTGGTAGTTTTACCAGAAGGGGGTTGTTGGCGGACCTTGAGCGCCCTGTGGAAATGTGGTGGGGACAAATCGCAGAGAGAGCAGTTTTGTCATTTTCAACATTGCACTCCAAGCTAAACCAGGAGCTGTGAAATAGTGGGCAGGATCTAATCCATAACAATTTTTATTATGACAGAGTGATTGAAAAGCTTCAAACACATCAGCTAACAATAAAACATCTGTTTTTAGATATAAATCATGATATTCTCCAAGGTTCTTTATCTTAAATATTTTCCATATTTCTTGTGCGTGCTTATATTCCTTATCACTTATCTCTTCTTCATATAGGTTATTATAGAAACTTTCTTTTGAAGGAAGTTGTGTTTCTTTAAATCTCATAAATGAATCCATATAATCATAAGGATAAATTCCCTTACTTGCAAGAATTTTCTCTTTACTTTGAATTTCATTCCTTGTTTGAATTTCCTCTCTCGTGAGAATTCCTTCTTTAATCAGAATTTCATCTTTAATCTGAATTTCCTCTTTTATTAGAATTTCATTCATTGTTCGAATTTTCTTTATAATTAGAATTTCATCTTCAGTTAGAATTTCTTCATTAATTTCCTCATTAATTCGAATTTCCTCTTTACTTTGAATTCTCTCTTTAATCTGAATTTCCTCTTTAGTGAGAATTTCCTCTTTTGGAAAGAATGAATTAAGATTTGGAAAAGAGTCTGTGGAGCTTAGATTTGATGCGAGGTCGGCTAGTGGTGTTCCCATAAACTTGTAAGAATCTAGAAACCTAATACGAGTTAAAGGTTTTGTGAATATCATTTTTTAAATGAAATATACTTTTGACTTGTGTTTGTTATGGCAGAAATATTCCCTGGTGTTTTTGAAAGTTCATTTATAAATAGATGTGTATCATAGTTGGCGCTGTTGTGAAGAAAGACTGCAATAAAAGAAGGTAATTTATAATTAAGATTACAACAGGAATGAGCGGGACCTCTATATTTACCAGTAAGATGACAATGATCGCTAACTTTAGACTCCTTAATTTCCCCCTCACAAATATGACAGATATTGTTCTTTCTAGATTCTAATTTTTCTTCTTTGGTTAATTTCATCGGTTCATTTGTTTCTTTCATTAATTTAGTGAGTCTTATACAATCCTTTTCTAATCGTTTTACAAACTCTTGTGAAGCTTTTTTTCCACGATAATGTTCAAGTTTGTTATACTTTTCTCCAACAGATGATTTGATATAATAACAGAAACCACAAGGAATATGTTTTTGAAATTTATTTGTATATGATTCTTTTGGATTAGGAGAAGCAGTATTTATCTTTTTAAGGATACACTCAAAATCAGCGTATATCACAAATGGGTGCATGATAGATTTATTATAATCTTCAAAAGAAATCTTTTCACCAGGTTTAGGCATTGTAATTACAGCTGATTTATGATTACTACAATATTTTGAATGTTGTTCCAATCGTTCCTTTGTATGAAATGAATTAAGACATCGCTTACAAGGATATATTTTGTTTGCTGTTCTGAATACCTGAGAAGAGATTATTGTTGATAAATTATTGATGTATGTGTAATGTGAATTATTTCCAACACTAAAATATAAAATATCAATGTGTGTTTCTTCATTTTTATAGTTGTTTGAAATTTTTAATATTTGAACTTTGTTTGTATCCGTTAATCCATATACATTAATAGAAAGATTATTCTTTTTCTCAAATTTAGGAATATCTGTTAGTGGCATTGGGAATTTAAAATCTTTTATGTCCAAGGTATTCTCATATTTCATATATTGTTTTACTCTTTCTGAATTACATTTTGGTGGATGAAAGTGAGCAAGAACAGACCAGAGAAAACATTTATTATCATTGTTCTTAATATTAACAACTGCCTTCTTTAGTTTTATTTCTTTTGGTAATTCAATATAAGAAGAAGCTTTAAGAGGGTTTGATTTTAGAATGTGTATATCTAAAAATATGATTTTTTAAATATTGAATCCACTTCCTACCACTGTATTATCAACATCCTCCTCTTGCTTTGATAGTTCTTCATACACCCCACGATTTAAAAAATCTTGAAATGATGTTATAAAATGAAGATCTGTTCTCATATAAGGAGTTTGTTCTTCATCTTGTCTTTTCATATTCATTTTCACTCCCATATAAAACTTTAAAGTTTTCATTTCTTTTAATGTCTTTTTAATAACTTTTTCAACATCAGGTTTCACTATTTCAATTGATTCAGCTATTGATGATGGACCGGGTTCTCCAAATTGAAAAATCCTTATTTTTATATGCCCTTTAAATGCCCCATCAGTGCTTTCAATATAAGCGTCTCCCTTCACTTTAAACTCATTTTTCTTGTGTTTTTGTGATTGAAGATGTTTATTATAACTTCTCTTCAAAACATCCTTTGAACAGATATCACAATGTTTTCTTTCCAACTCAAGAGGAGATATTTTATGAAATAGATTAAATGTGTGTTTGTTGGTTCGGAGGTGTTTTCTATAATGTTTATATTTGTGATTACAAACATCGCAGTATGTTGTATTCACCATATTTATATAATAAATCTTTGCTTAAACTAAAATTTTCTTGATGAAAATTTCGTTTATTTTACAGGTGAATCTGTGCTTAAAACCATTTTATCCTCCAACTTTTTCACTTAATAAATACAATGTTTCAAGAAACAAAGGACAAGTTTCAATCAATCTCTTCATTTGTTAAAGATACTGAGAAATATGTCAAGGATGTAAAATTGAACAAAGATAAATATAACAACTATTGGATAAAAACAATTATGGTAAATAAGATGAGTTGTTGTTGAGAATTATGGTAAATAAGATGAATAAGATGAGTTTCCTTCAGTGGAAGGGCTTTTAGTATACCTGGTAGAACATCAATTAAAGTATCTCTCACAAAAGTTTCTCCTCTCCTTCTGGTAATATATTCAAAACTAGAAAAAGCAATGAAACAAGAAAAAGTATCAAAAAACAAAAACCTGATGGATGAAGCTTTAGAAAGAAAAGATAAGACCATCTGTAATATGCAAGGAGAAATTTGTATTTTTTTCAACAACCCAAAAGATGTAATCCTGATGAAATAAAGGATGTTAATATATCAGGTGAAATGACATTTCGTTCAATAGTCGTTAACGATCATTTTAAAATTACCTTTAATATAAAAAATGTTGTCGTTGAATCTGGTAATGAAAAAAAGTATATTGATATCGATGGTAATATTATTAAATATGAGTCAATATACAACTGAAAGTATCGATGAATTTCAGTTTTAGTAAAGTTTTACTTTATAAATATGCTAGACTTTCCTGATTCTCCATATGACAAATTTGAGAATTGTCCTGCGTGTGAAAGACGGGGATTAAACACAGAGTCAAAAGCCTATAAACAATGTATATTCTGTGATTATCTTCTAATTAATGATAATAAAAAATATAAAAAGGAAAATAATTCTTTTAGATTTACACCAAAAATGAATTACTTTACAAGATTGATTAGAGAAATTAATGAAAAGTATGAGGGTGATAACACACCTTTCCTTACAAGGGAAGAAACTGAATGTATAAGAGAAATGTTCAAAGGATTGTTGTTATATATTATTCATGGATGTAATTTTCAGGGAAATATGAACACAAGATATTGTATAAATAAAATAATGAATTATCTTGAAATTAAACCTGAACTTAGGATAAAATATAGAGTTTCTAAAAAAGCCAATAATAAATTAAATAACCCGTTTCCAAATCTATAAATGAATGATTTTTTACCCATTTGGGAAAATAAGATAAAATTTAACAACCATAAAAATCTCCCAAATTCATTAAGATGTCTCATAGTTGGTTCAAGTGGATGTGGAAAAGCCTGCTTACTTTTAAAAATGCTCCTCACTCCCAATTTTTTAGATTATGATAATTTAATAATTTTCACAAAGTCGAGTTTTCAACCAGAGTATCAAATACTCTCACAAGGTTTTAATGCTGGTCTTCAAAAAGAAGATATAATCGGTTTATTTAAACGTCAAAAAAACCTAAATGATTATAACATTGAAGATATAAGTCAACTATTTTGTGATACATAGAGATGTAAAAAGAAATCAAATCCTATAACTTGTATTCTTAGTGATAATACGGATGATATACCGTCTCCCCAAGATTTGAATAAATCAAAAAAGAACCTCGTTATCTTTGATGATTGTGTTAATGAGAGAAACCAAACGGTAATGGACACCTACTACACAAGAGGGAGACATTCTTCTTGTAATTGTATTCATCTTAGTCAATCGTACTTTCAACTTCCTCGTCGTTCCATCAGAAACAATGCTAATACTTTTATTTTATTCAAGTTAAATTCAATAGATATCAATAATTTTTGGAGAGATAATTGTTCTACATTATGTAGTAAAAAGAAATTTGAGGATTGCATGAAGCACACGACTGAAAAATATAAATATATTGTTGTGAAACAAGATGAGATATTAAGGGATATATTTTTTGTTTTATAAACAATTACATATATAAATGACAACTATTATTGTAAATCTTGTGGGTAAATCTGCTTCTGGAAAAAACTTTCATAAATCAAGGTTCTTGTGTAGTACAAATGAGAATATTGTAAATTTACTTGAAAAACACCCCGTGATACGCATTGTATCAACAACAACTAGAGCAATAAGACCTGGAGAAGTAAAAGGTGAAGATTAACACTATATTTCAGTGGAGCAACATATGCGATTGAGGAATGAAGGTCAAATATTTGAGGAGGTTTCTCTTGGTACAACAAAATATTCACATTGTAAAAGTGAGTTAAGGAAACTAAAATCTGGTGGTCTTGGGATTTTAGAAACTAATTCAGAAGGAACAAGACAAATTATTAAACATCTGAGTGGAGTGAAGATTTTATCATTCAGTTTTGATGTTGATGAAGAAACTCAATGCAAACGTATGAAAAGCGGAGATGCAAGTATTAGTGAAGAAGAAATTACAACTCGCATTCATGTTAATAAAGAATTTGATGAAATATTTAAAGAAAAGGATTTATTTGAACACATCTACTTGAATGATGAAGAAAAGGAAAATTTCCCTGTTGATCTTTACAATTCATTAAATGATATTTTACAATAAATAAATGGATGCAAAAGAAAGAGCAAGAAGATTTAAGGAACATCAAGAGTTGGTTTCAAAAGTTGTAAAACAGCAGGAAGACATAAAGAAGAAACGCAGACAGAAACTAACGGGCGAAGAAGCATTTGAAAGAAAACAAGAGAAATTTTATAAACCACTTTTAAAAACTTCCCAAGAAAAAATGAAAGATGTTTCCACAGTTCCCACAGTAGAATATACTCCTAAAAAACTTCAAATGTTAAAAGATTTTGATCAAATGACGGAGGAAGAATTAGAGCATTTAGGAGAATTAAAGGTTATGATGATGAAGGTTTATTTCAACAACTGGAAGAGATGAATCGACCCCCTGATTATATTGTGAATGCTCTTCAAAACAATGAATATTCAGCGGATTCTAAAACCAAAGCAGGACTCATTCCAACAGAACAACCAGCAATATTTCATCTTGTTCAAGAAAAGGTATTGATATTTAATGATGAATTAAGGTTCTTAGGTTCTGCTCAACCCCCTGTTAAACTAACTCCGAGATTAATGTTTCTTCTCACAAAAGATGGAAGACAAGGTTCAACTGTGAGGAATGAATCAAAGTATATTGATAAACCATTGGATATGAAAAATAATGATGATAGAGTATATATTGATCTGCTGAACACTCTAAATTATAGAGTTAGTATTTCTCGTAAAAGTAGGAAAAATGAGAAGGAGAAACACATTATTCAGGTTTTAAGTATCCTTGGTTCAGGTATTAGTTTTCTTCCAAATGACCCATCGCAATTAGTTAAAAGACTGTTATTGTTGTTAGGTAGTAAGAAGGCTGGAAATAACAATTGTTTTAATGAAGCATCAGCCATTTTAGACCAGTTGATGAACATGAAAATAATTAATAAATATCAATATAAAGACATTTTATCTCATATTAAATAAGATGAGAAGCACAATCCTTAGTTTCAATTTCACAACAAGCGACCACACATCTTCATTCCCATACCCACTACAACTTGACACAACAAAAGAATATGAGGCATCTTTATTGTCCATGGAAACTTATAATACCTCATTTAATATAACCGAAAAAAATGACAAGTTTAGTTATAATCCCGGAAGTGGATACAAAACGATAACAGTCTCACCCGGAGCATATGAGATTTCTCAAATATCTTCCGAAATTGCTAGTCTTATGAAAGAACAGGGTGATGAACCAAAAAATATTGTTATAGACATTCAAAAACATACTTCAAAATCAACGATTAAAGTTAAAAATAACTACAAGGTTGATTTCACAATTGATAATTCATTTAGAGAGTTATTGGGTTTCTCCTCAAAAAAGATTGAAACTAATGGGACGTTTTACAGTGATAATGTCATTCAAATATCCTCAGGAATAAATTCGGTGTTAATTCACTGTGATTTGATTGATGGTGCTTATAATGATGGAAAAAAAAACAAATGCAATATTTTCATTCAGCGCATACTCAACCCCAATTGGTTATAAATTCAATATGGAACCCAAAAATTTGGTTTATCTCCCTGTGTCAGGAAAAACCATACAAAGAGTAAATTTTAGGATAACCGACCAAGATAATCGCATGATTTCTTTTAATGGAGAAGTTATATCCATCAGAATTCACCTACGTGAAGTTTTCCAATAAATAAATACGATGGTTATTGTGAGGAAACACGAGTTGGGAAAATATAAAATAATTACAGGGGATGGGATGTTCCTTTCCCCATACTACAAGGGTGAAGGTATGTATCTTGGTAGAGGATACTATAAACCTAAGAGACAAAGGGGTGTTGGACATCAATTTAGAGGAGATGGGATAATTGATACTCTAATGGGTATTGGTTCAACTATTCTTAAACATAAAGATCTAATTGGTTCAACTGCTTCTGCTGTGGGAAATGTAGCAGGTGCTGTAAAGAGCATAAAAGATGCCCAGAAGGAATCTCATAAATTACAAGCAATAAAAGAAATTAAGAAAGGCAAAACTCAGTTGTCCCCCCAAGAACGACAGAAAATAATTCAAATACTTGGATCAGGGTTTCAAAAGTTTTAACATCTTTTTTTACTAAATAAATACAAGTATGGAACAATTGATAGTATCTATGATTTGGATGATACTATTATTATCTCAAACTCCACTAAAAAAGAAGATTACTTCAAGGTAAATGCAACAACTGGAACAGACTGGAATACGAATGGTACAAAAAGTTTTGAAATAAATAATCAACAAACCTATTTGAATCTCTCCGAAAGTTTCTTGTTGTGTAAATTTAAATTCACTAAAGCTGGGAATAACACAAACGCTACACTTGTAAATGATTTCTTCTGGAAAATGTTTGTTAGTGTGCGTTTGTATATTGGAACACAAGAAGTTGAAGTGGTTGATTATGTCTCTGCTGTATCTGAAATGATAAAATTTACACTCTATACATTCAGTGATAGAATGGGAAAGGGGTCTGTCGAAGGTTTTATTCCTGATATGTCAACGGGAACCAACACAGACCCTGGAATATACTCAAAGGAAAGGAATGTATAATGATGATACAAAAGCAGAAAATAGTTTTACTGTGGCAGTTCCTCTTAAAGGTATATTTGGATTTTGTGATCATGATAAAGTTCTGTATGGTCTGAAAATTAGATTTCAACTACAAAGGAATGATAATGAAAATAGATTGCTTTTGGGTGTTGGTAGTGCTTTTAGTGAACAGAATAAATTTGTAATTGAGGAAATGAGTTGGTATATCAGAGAATATACTCCTAATCTTAAAACAGAAGAGATGTTGAATAGAAGACTTAACTCAAAGAAACCACTCAGTGTATCATACCTCAAAAGAAGATGTCAACACGTTAAACGCAACCAAACTACTAACACGTGGAATTTGGGTGTTCTGGAAGGAAAGTCACAATATCTGTGGATCATTTTTAAAAAGCCAGATGGTGATACTGCGACTGATAAGAATAATGCATTGAGTGATAATGCTAAGGTGAAACAACTTCGCGTTTCTCTAGATGGAACATTTTATCCACGAGATAGATTGGAAATTAATTGGGAAAAAAATGATTTTGCTGAAGCATACAAGTCTTACCAAAAGGTGTGTGAAAGTAATGAAAATAAAGAACCGATTTTGGATATGACAGCATTTAAAAGTTTGTATACAATCTATGCGTTTGACCTGAGCGCTCAAAAGGAAACTATAAAGTCTAATCGAGTGGATACTTCCCTATACATTGAAAGAGGAGAGAGTGAAGAAGTTGATACATATTGTTTGCTTTTGGAAATATAAGAAACAGAATTACAGATTAATACAGATAATGGTGTGATGATTAGTCTCACATAATTTTTTGTTAAATAAATGAGTGGCAAAGTACCATCTGGGGTATATGTTAATCAAATCAATCTTCATAAACTATCATCTTGTGTTCAAAATCAAAAGCCTTGTACGATTAACGTTAATACAATTCAGAGAAAAGGAGCAGTAAGAATTGATGTTTTGCTCACAAGAGAACAGGATAAAATCTTGAATGACACTGGCTCACTTAAAATTAAAATGACAAAACCAATGTTGAAAAAATATTCAATAAGAGAGACGAGTGGAGGATTTCTCCCATTTCTAATTCCTTTATTTGCTGGTTTAAGTGCGGTTGGAGCATTGACGGGTGGTATTTCAACAGCGGTGAAGACTGCCAACGAAAGGAAGGCTCAACTCCAGGCTCAAAAAGAATTGGAAAGACATAACAAAGAGTTGGAGAAACAAATTAGTGGAAGTGGTGTAATTGTAGATTTTGCTGAAAAACTTGAAGGTCTGCCTGATAAAGCGAGATTGTTAGTTGGAGATATGCTTTCTTCTATAGCACAAGCAGGTGCAAAATTAACGAAAAGTGGTAATGGATTGTATCTTTCTAATAAATAAATGAGCATTGATGAGTGGTTTAAAGAATTTGGAAAGAATACAACATCAAATTTACAACTTGTCAAATATTGTAAGAAATTAAAAATTCATCGTGTGGTTATTGCATGAGAGATGGATTAACAAATATGCCGAAACATACAAAGAATATTATTATGAACTTAGAAGATAATAATGGGAACGGTTCTCATTGGGTTTGTATTTTTAATAGTCAAGACAAATATTATTTTGATAGTTTTGGTCTTCCACCACCTGTTGAAGTCATAAAATTCTTACAGAATGGTGTTTATCAAACATTTCAAGTCCAAGAATTAAATTCCAAGTGTTGTGGTCAATTATGTCTATATGTGTTATTTCAACTCAACAAAAATAAAAAATTTTATGATATTATTTTTAATCTAATATAAATGACTTATGTTGGTAAAGATGGTTCTATCTTTGGTGTATCCCAAGAACTGAATATTGATTTATCAAATTATTACACAAAGGCACAGGCTGAATGACATAAATATAATATAACCAAAAATATTAACATGAAAAATGCTTATAAATTAAAAAATTATCCATGCCCGACTGACGCGAATGACTTGGTGAGATTAAGCGATTTATCACAATATATATCTTTAAATAAAACGGCCGTGTATTCCAAAGATACAGAAGTGTTGATATTATCTCCAGGTCATACAGAATTTACAGTTTGAATTAAAATAAATTTTTATAAAGAAGGGCGTATTGTTTGTATGAGAATAGAACAATGGGGTATGATATGAATGATTTAGGGTATAATTGGTCATTTAAAATTAACCTCGAAGACCTGGAACAATTAAATCAGTCTCGTAAGGAAGAATATTATCCACTTGGTATCGAGAATGAGTTTTGTGGGGCCACGATTAGTAAACAACAAATAAAAGAATTTAATAAGGGTAAATATAATCATGGTTTTGCCCTTGTTTATATCATGAAAACAGAAAAAACAGGATTATATATAATAAGGAAGGAAATACAAAATGATTTAACTATGGGAAGATGGGGAGGTGTTTCGTGCCATAATATTATTCTAATATATATATTTCTAATACATAAATGACAGCAAGAAGGCTTCAAGAAAATTATCATTTCTGTGTCCAAGCATACCTTCAAGAAAAGGGTATTCGGTATTTTAATAAATATGTTCTACAACATAAGAATGAGGTATTTTCAATAAAAGATTGGCATTATGCTGATGTTGATAAACCGACAACTTTAGATTTAATTAGAATGTTAAATAATGAAAAAATTATAAAGTTAAGAAAAGGTAAGGCTCTTTTAGAAATTCAAAAGAAATTTTATTGGTTTCCTGTTGTACAAAAAATTATTTTGGATACAGGAATAACAAGAAATCCTGATGAATATATGTATGATATTCTATGGGGTGTAAGCGATTCAAGGATAATAAGGGATGAGGAAGGAGTTGAAGAAGAGAGGGAAGAGGAGGAAAAGGAGAAGAGAGAGAAGGAGGAGAGGGATCAGAAAGAGAAGGAGGAAAAGGAGAAGAGCGAGAAGGAGGAGAGGGAGAAAAAAAGAGAAGGAGGAAAAAGAGAAGAGAGAGAAGGAGGAGAGGGAGAAGAGAGAGAAGGAGAGGGAGGAAAGAGCGAGACAAAATAAATATCAAAATATGGAAACCAGTGAGATTAAAAAAAGATTGGTGGTATTACAGAAAATAACTCAACCCACCGAGGAGGAAAACAAAGAATTGACAAGTCTATTTGCAATACTTTCGACAAGAATATTGACATGGACAAGATATTCATTTTAATTCAAGTTTTTCATTTTTTTTTCTTAAATAAATGGAGGAGAGAGTGAAGGCATTTCAAAGGATTCTTTATGTTTTAAAAATTAAGATTCAAATGTGCATGTTGGAAATTAAAAAGGTTTTTGCACTCTGCAGGAATTTTTCTCATAAATAAATGAGTTATTGTCTCAAATGTAAAAAGAAAACTAATAGTAAAAATATTTCATATATTAAAAGTAAAAATAACAGGGTTATACAAAAAGGTATAATAATATAATATAATAATATAAAAAAAATAACAGGGTTATACAAAAAAAAATCAATTTATCTCCAAACACAAACGAGGAGGAGATATACAAAAGTTTTTATCAGGAAGTAAATTTACAACTACTGGAATACCAGCGGAATTACATCTTCCAGGGTATTCTTTCTGTGGTCCAGGCACAAACTTGGATAAAAGATTAGATGAGGCAGACAATCCTAAATCATGGAGTCAACCCATCAATAGAGTTGATGAAGTGTGCATGAGACACGATATTGATTATGGGAATACCACAACGTTGGAAGAAAAGCATGAAGCCGATAGAGAAATGTTGTATAATTTGTCTCTGATACAAAATCCAACCTTGAGAGAAAAAGTTGATCGGTTCATTGTGAAGAAGATGATCAGTGCTAAATTGAAACTTGGACTTGGAAATTCACAAACCTTATAGGCTCTAATGATGTCATTAAGACTGAAGAGCAATTCGCTGATGAATTACATAAACCAATATTCACAAAGTTTCAGAGAAGGAAAGTTTTTCCAAGGAAGTAGATTATATCTGGTCTGCTGATTTGATTGAACTCAATAATGATAAGGGGTACAAGTATGCTTTAACCGTTATTGATTTGAGGAGTAGATACGCATGGGTTGTACCATTAAAAAACAAAACAGGTAATACTCTTATGTTAGCCTTTCAACAGATATTAATAAAAGTAAGAGAAAACCTAAAAAATTGTGGACTGATGAGGGTAGAGAGTTTTATAACAAGACATTTATGAATTTTCTAAAAAATAACAGCATTACATTATACAGTACCTTTAATGAAGGGAAGGCAGTTGTTGTTGAACGTTTTAATCGTACCTTAAAAGAGAGATTATATAAAAAATTCACACAACTCGGTTCACAACAATGGTCATCTTTTATTCAGGATATTGTGGATAAGTATAATGACACGGTTCACACGTCAACAAATATGAAACCATCAGAAACATTTACAAAATTAAAATATGAAAAAGAGATTAATGTCCGAAAACCTAAGTTCAAAGTTGGTGATATTGTAAGAATATATAGGTGGAAATCTCATTTTGAAAAGGGTTATATTAAACGATGGACGAACGAACTTTTTTAAATTGTTGATTTAATAGATACGGTTCCTTGGACTTATAAGATATATGATTTGGAAGGGGAAGAGATTTTAGGTTCATTTTATTCACAGGAATTACAAAAGAAAAAGATAAATTGAAATTTTTTGACTCCGCCCCTTTTTGACTCCGCCCACACAAATCACACCCACATCAACCCCACCCCACACAAACTCCACACAAACCCCACCACACACAAACCCCCCACAAGCTCCACACAAGCTCCACACACACAAACCCCACACAAGCTCCACCCATATTCATCATATTCACATAATTCGTGATTAGTTAATTGGTTCCCCACACACAACATGTTTATTTAATTAAAAAATTATCCACCCATTCACACAAGCTCCACCCATCCACCCATCTCTCCACCCATCCATTTATCCACACAAACCTCATCCACA